>NC_134410.1:116684591-116995216 GCF_038048845.1 Mixophyes fleayi | reverse complement strand
TGTTACAGGTTATCCATCACTGTACTAATATAACTAATTACATGTCTTAGACTGTAAGCTACCATAGGGTAAGGACTGATGTGAATGAGTAAATAGTCTATGCAATGGCCTGCAGAATATGGTGGAGCTCTATAAATAAATGATAATAATGTCACTTAAAGCTGGCAGCCATCTTGTGGCCTGAAGCAATATTTAGCCTTGCATTTCATTAAGAGATATCGTGAATGATGAAGCACAAAGTCAATTTATAGGCTGTATTATTATGAAACTAGGCTCATCGCACAAAATGGCTGCCTCCATGTCTCGGTCACGTCACTCGTTCCTAGTGCCTTCATAAGGTCCGTTCTTATTAATGTTTCCTCAGACCACAAAACGGAGGCCACCACCATATCTAGGTCACATAGTTTATTATACAGCTAACCGGGAAGTTTTCAAATTCCCATATAACAACTATGTTGGAGCAAACATGGCAACTTTTAAAACGTCATGTGACAAGGGGTAGGAGGGGGTGTGGTGACATCGTTGCGTCACCATAGCCATAGCCCCGCCCCACTATAAAATGCAGAAATTCGCGGCATTGAATAGTGGGGGCAGGGCTTAATGACGTGATTTTCGGCCAATCTGGGAGGTTTGTCTACTCTTCCGGGAATCCGGTAGGACTCCCTGAAATTCGGGAGCCTTCCGGGAATTCCGTTAGAGTAGACAAGTATGTGTTAGACTGCTGGCCTGAAATATAACGTGACTTCCCCCCCCCCCCCCCCCCCCCCCCCCTAAATGCACAATAAACTATATGACTATTAACCAGTATAATGTACTATTTGCACAAACTCATCTTTATATGTGTTTCATGTAACAGGGGTTTTCAATTAATCCAGGACCACAGGAGAAGCTTAAGGAGTTTCCAAAGTGCAATTCATGAGTCCATTAATTTTAAATATCACTGAGTAAGGTGTTTTGGTATTTAAGGAAAGGAATTCTTGGCCTGTTGCGGACAAAATTTGTTTCTTTCTCCAGTTACAATTTCCTAACGAGTGCGAAAGATTTTGTTTATTTTAAATCTAAAATCCTACACTCTCTTATGCTGACCCTAAAGTGCTTTTAATTAGCTTGCGATACGGTCTTCCTCTGTCTCTCTGAGCCCAGAAAGTCTGTGTCATCTTTATCCAATGCTCACAGAGAATCTTCCTTGTTTAGTTGGGACAAGAGTCTGTTAGGCGACTGTTCCTATTGGTTGAGCTGGTAGAGACACGTAATTCTTGGAATGTGTCACTATTAATATGTCATTGAAACTAGGTTAAGGAATGAACAGCAGATGCTAATAGCTGTCGTTCAGTACAAACATCGCCCCTAAATGAAGCATTGGAATATGGGCTTGTATACGTCTTCAGTCAGTGAGCCGGATGGATTCAGGAATCGTCATCATCATTTATATAGCGCCACCAATTCCGTAGTGTTGTATACAGAGAATATTTGTCAATTACATCAGTCCGTCCCCTTTGGAGCTTACAGTCTAAATTCCACAGACACTAGTGTTAATTTAAAATGTTTTATTTATTAATGTTTTTGGAGTGTGGTAAAGTACAGTACACGGGGAGAACATACAAACTCCACACAGTTAAGGCCATTGTCGGGAATTGAACTCATGACCCCGGCGCTGTGAGGCAGAAGTGCTAACCACTGAGCCACCTTGCTTCCCATATCATGTGATGCTTCCAGTCTGATTATACATAGCATACAGGAAATATGACATCCTCCTGGTAATTTGTCACTCTTCGCCACGCATCTTTATAACTCATTTTGGTAATGTGCACTTAGGGCGTTCTGGGACTTCCAGGGATACCCGGAGATATTGGATTTCAAGGCGATAAGGTGAGAATTTATATCTCTCTTCAATTTTTTTTTCTTGTAATGTCATGAAGGCAGAGAGTTCAACGGCTCTCGGCCCAATAGCAGTAGGTAGCCCTAAACATATACAGCTCTGCCCCCTTTATTCCAGTGGTTCCTATTCGAAGGGTCATGATCCAGAAATGTGTATCTGTCCAGATCCATAAACTCCGTTCCCAGAAACAAGCTCTTAACACATGCACTGAAAAATGGTTTATACTGTTTATTTTATTACACCGAAATGGATTTCCCCTAGAATATAAAAACAACAATCTTTTAAAGATAATTATGTCTCATTATTGTTTTTCGTGCATTAGTTTCCCAGCAAACTTTAATTCAAATTCTGCAAATAAAACAAACAATAGTTACATAGTATTCAGCAGTAATATAAGTGTTAGTCTGGGGCTGAAAACATTTACAAGGAACCCTTTAAGTTGTGATTCCCAGTTATCTCATGTCTATAATCATAATCCTTTAATTGTTGTTATAATTCTCCATAATTCTTTAATTGTTATCTGGAAATGATTGTAGGCAGGGTAACGGTGTGACAATGACAGCTGAGCGGCTGATTGAGCAGGATTGCATCCTTAAAGGCTTTTTGTATGTTCTCAGTGTACAGTCCATGGGCTGTATTTGATAGCAATCAGGCCATGGGAAATTTGCGGGAGGGGGTGTCGCATCTTGGGAGAAGGTGGCATTGTGATTAGGCCGAAGCTACGTCTAGTGAGACGGCATGTCCACATTTTAAAGTCTCCTGCACTGTCAAACTCGATTTGGGCAGGGTTGGCGGAGAATCCCATTGACCACAATATCAGCAGCCCACTCTTATGGTTATTACACCATTATGTGCTGCTTTAGGATACCATAGTTGGTCATGTGATGTCCTATAACCAATATACGGTGTACCCTTCATGATACCATATGGTACAGAATGTCCTGCACACGTTATAACTGGCCCCTGCTGCCATACAAACAAGCCGAGGGGGCCTTGTAAGCCAGTTTGGCACCGAAGCTGTAGTTAAGTCAGAATTTCTCCAAGCCAGATCAAGTCAGCCAAACATATCCTACATTGATTTATTTTTCACAGGTGAGATATTCTATAATTTCCGCTGACTTGTGGTGTCTTTATTGTAGGGCGGCCAGGGTCTTCCCGGACCACCGGGACCTCGTGGGAAGACGGGACCTGTGGTAAGATCTGTTTTCTTAATCACTGGAGGTTTAAAAATCGTCCTTATATTACCCTTTTTTTCTTGCTTCCTTTTAATGCAGTCCACATTATTACATTGCAAAATCCTCCACTAGGCTCCCCCATTCCTGGCGCAACGTTGAATAGAAACCACTGAGCTTCTTGTAATTTTTTCCGACTTCTTCTTTTTTAAAATAAACACTGCAAAACCAAGTAAGAAATCTTCATTAAACTGATGCTGCAGAGGAACGTCTCGGCAATAAATAAGACGTAGCGGCCACTTATTGCAATAGGTTTTGGTCGGTTTGTTGTATGGGAGACAGTTAGACTCTTGGCAGACGGAGAGGGGGAGGTGGATGCAGTTCTGTGTTTTGTTCATAATTGTTTTCTTGCGGTGGAACTGTGGCTTTTGCCTAGTGCAGAGGTAGGCAGCCAGTAGCTCTCTCTCTCTCTCTCTCTCTCTCTCTCTCTCTCTCTCTCTCTCTCTCTCTCTCTCTCTCTCCGGCTGTTGTGGAACTACAAGTCCCAGCATGCCTGGGACATGTAGTTCCACAACGGCTGGAGAGTCACTTGCTGGTTAAACCTGGTCTGACAATCTGAGTACAACTCTCCACAGGCATCAAAGCTAAACTGTAAGCGCTTTTTAAGGATTATTTAATAATATGGGGCGGTGTGTGTAATTAACCGTCTGTAACCCGTATCGACCAATCGTATTGCAGATATTATTTGTCTGGGGCAGTTGTTGGATAAAGCTGACATCTGATTGGTTGCTGTGGGTACAGCATATTTCTGCACAGTTGAAAATAAGCTCCCTTCCCTACATTAGTTCTTTAGAACATACAAAGTCCTAACGTGAGGTGTTTTTGTTTTGTAGGGTAAAGCAGGCGATAAAGGATTTGCTGGGTTCCCAGGTCCTCCAGGACCAGAGGTAGGTCGTTTTCAGTTAATGATGTTTGTCTTATCTTACAGTAACACAATTAGGGAACATCTCCGAAAATTGGTGCACGAAAGGCATACAAAAATGTGCTGTAATCTATAGTAACCAGTTAGTCTAATCATGTTTGTATTACTGTTCAGAGAATGAAAGCAGGTTGGGCTGATGATTACAGCCTCTGTTTTGCCCAATTTATTAATGTCCCCCAGAATTCGTCCCATTGCTTGAAATCTCCCTTGAAGGTGCTAAAGTTGACAAAGACGAGAGGTGGGTTTAATGTAATTGCTCTATTCCAGTGTTGGCTAACCTGTGACACTCCAGGTGCTGTGAAACTACAAGTCCCAGCATACCCTTCCAGCAATAAGCTGCTATATATTGGCAAAGCATTCTGGGACTTGTAGTTTCACAAACACCTGGGGGTAAATGTTTCAAGCTGAGAGTTTTCCGGTGGGTTTAAAAAGTAGAGATGTTGCCTATAGCAACCAATCAGATTCTAGCTGTCATTTTGTAGAATGTACTAAATAAATGATAGCTAGAATCTGATTGGTTTTTCAAACCCGCCGGAAAACTCTCAGCTTGATACATTTATCAGGTTAGCCAACACTGCTCTATTCTTAGGGGAACCGCATGGTTTTTTTCTGGCCCAAGATGGCAGCTGTGGGGTGCAAACTTTTGCACTGACCAATCTGAGGAGCAATGCCGGATTCACACCTATGAAATTATCGTGCAGATCACACGATACGACGACCATTCGGTCAGATATCACATTAGTGTGTACGCTCCAACGATCCTGTTTTATCGTACCAAAAACACATCGCATCTGTTGATTTGATTTTATAAACTTCCTAAAAATCACAATCAACGATGGAACGATGTCGGGCAAATGCGGAAGTGTGTAAGCACTCACAGCCAGCAGAGTAGGCAGATCTCTGCAGAGTGTGTACAGAGTCGCCATCTTTTCAGCAGATGATTATGAGAGATGAAGAGGACAGAACTGAAGGTGAATCATGTAGATGTGTACGCATGAACTGGGACTTACAGTCGTTGGTGAAATCGTTACAGAGATCGCATCTGACATAAGATCGCACAGGTGTGTGCCCAGCTTTAGGTATCAGTTTGGTGTATGAGTGTGCCTACTTTTATGTGTGTAGTATAATTTTGTATTATTATTATTAAAAGCCTTATCTCACAGAGCAGTGACGCATGTAATAATGACAAGCCCCAAAGTCCCCTCACTGTTATGATTTATTAATGAAGGCGAACTCAACAGTGTTTTAGGAGAAAACGGAAAATTGTGAATGAGTAAAGGGGTTGGTATAAGGCAGGGCCGTAACTAGGGCTGTGCGATAGGGAAGACCGCCCAGGGCACAACGCTGGAGGGGGGCGCAGTTTAGGAATGTTTTAATTTCATTTGGTTAAAATTGAGGGCTAGGGGAGCGGAATTTGTCTTTCTCGCCCCAGGCGCTAGAATTCTAAGTTACGGCTCTGTAAGGTGTAGTAGACTGGACTTTAAAGTTACATTTCTGGTGCCTTCACCTTGCACATTTTCCAGAGCATTCGCTAGCCTGCAAAATTAGATTCACTATACTGGGGTCTTTCTAAAGACCCTCAAGCGGGCATTGCACCTTGAAATAAGCTTGGCAGCTTGACAAGTTTGCGCACATATAGAAAAATAGTGGTCAGCCGTTTGTAAATGACCCTTAGCGACTACCTCCAGCGACGTCACTAGTTGAATCGATAGACTGTGTTCTCACCTGTAGCCAAAAAAATGTCTGCCTCCACTGTGTGTGACAGGTCCCTGTACCGCTCCATAGACATTGCAAGATTTACACACGTTTTCTAATGTGAACTGAAAATGTCTAAATTGCAAATATGATCTCTTTATATAAAAACGTAAACGCTGCGTGCATGTTTTTTATACGTGGTACGGTACATGCAGCACCGCCCGTTTCTGATTGATGTTTTCTGCTAAAGTTATCGTTGACACTATTCAGTGGAAAGCAGTTACTGAATAAACCGTAAAAATATACATAAAGGTCAGAATAGAGGCTGTTACACCCATTTCCGAGTTTTACAGTGTAATGGATTTAGAATGAGCCACTGCCCGGCCACGGGAGTGTTTTATTGAACAAAGGGCAGCATCCGTGATAATAGTATCTTGGCCAATGACGGGTGGAAGGTAAAGGACGCGCTTGTGACGCTGTTAGCTGGCAGGCTGGATGACTCCATTACTGTGCAGGGAGTGGGCCGGGAACGGTCGTGCCAGGGAAGATGTTTAATGCAGAGTAATTACATTTTATGGTAAGACTGGAAGGAACACCCTAGAGAGTACGCACTAAATCCAGACAAGGTGTTTTATATTGTACATTGCCGGTGACATCAGACTTGTACGTCGTGACACTGAGTCATTGAGGGGATTGCTGTGTGTATCTCTGCGCTCTGCTATGCAGCGTAGGCCCATCTGCAGCCAACGGACTGTAAAAACGTATCCTTGTACTCTGTCCACACAGCGGAGCCAGAAACGGTGAGATCATGGCCTTCGCAGCAGGCTTTGTGTTGTGTACATTAAAATCGGTTGTCATTCTTCACTGAGCTATCCTGTTACACTGAATTCCGATATTTACAGAGCGTTTAGCATAATAAACAATGAAAATGCATTAACCTACTTTTCACAATGATTCCCAGAGACACATTGTCGGGGAATCTTCCCTCATCATATGTGATAAGCTGGGTACTTACTACAGTAAATGACTGCAAATGTGATTTCTGTAACGATTTTCCCAGCGACTGAAAGTCCCGATGATCATGCGATTCATGCGTACACACTTACACGATTTACCTTCAGATCTGTGCTCTTCATCTCTCATAACCGTCTGCTGAAAAGATTGTGGGTTATATCTACTAAACTGCGGGTTTTTAAAAAGTGGAGATGTTGCCTATAGCAGCCAATCAGATTCTAGCTGTCATTTTGTAGAATGTACTAAATAAATGATAACTAGAATCTGATTGGTTGCTACAGGCAACATCTCTGCTTTTCAAACCCACAGTTTAGTAAATATACCCCTGTGAGACTGTAAACTCTGTGGAGATCTGCCTACGCTGCTGCTGGTGAGTGCGTGCACACTTCCATATTTGCCTGACATCGTTCCCTTGTTGTTTATGATTTTTTTAGTCTTGTTGATAAAATCAAATCAAACGATACATTGTGCTTTGGCACAATAAAACATGATTGTGGGAGCGTTACGTACTAATGTGATATCGAACCTAACAGTAATTTATCATGTGATTGTTCGTGATCATTGATTGAAATTCGGTGCACAGCAATCCACTTAATGACATGTTTGCAGGGACTGGTGAGAATAAATCAATAAATATTAGTTTATAACGTCCAGTGAGTAATGTCATATATTAATCGGTTTATTGGATGCAATTTGTATTATGAGTTATACTGCTCAGTTGGCTAATTCTGAATAATAGGGATATTTCTAGAGACAAATGTTTTCTGGGACACAATTTTAACACCTGGAATTTTGGGACAGTTGGTAAATATGTATTGATAAGCAGTAGGAGCGATCGGAATGCTTAATGAGAATCGTCATATCTGGAAATAACATAATTTCAGCAATAAGAACACGCGGGCCTTGGTGAGGTCTATTAATCAGCCGTCGGGCCGAGAGGACATAAAAGGGTGATGTAATGTCAGGAAGAGGAAGATGTCTCTTAAAATCTTCTAGGATGTCTCCCCAGAATTGCACAATTACTGGACAAATCCAAAACATATGTAGAATTTATCATCCCTCGTCTGACCTATTGGGGAAGTTTCATCCCGTCCCAAATTAATGCATTTAACTCTGCCAGGGTTAAGTAGGCTGAATGGAGGGACTTTCATTGTATAATGTCTTGTCTTGAGCATATGGCAGTAGCGGGTAATTTAATACGTCCGTTCATCATCAGCAGCGGCAGCAGCAATTTATTTATATAGCGCCAGCAGATTCCGTAGCGCTTTACAATTGGGAACAAACAGTAATGAAACAATACTGGGTAATGCATAGATGCGTAGAGGTCAGAAGACCCTGCTGGCAAGCTTACAATCTATGGGTCGTCCAGCGGGCCAAATTCACTTGCCCATTATGCCAAAAGAGGTGTCTCGTACACGTGTACCTGTCACCCGTATTCGTGAAAATCCAGCCTTTTACGTTCACTATAAACCATTGACTGTATCTTCCTGACTGCAGGTTCAACTTAAAGTAGGAGCACAGATCCAACCAGTCTTTTTTTTTTTTTTAGTTGCAATTGCCAAACCTCACACGTAGGATGCAGAAAGCTCTGTGTGTGGAGGGAAGGAAAGTGTAAACGCATTGCATATTTCAGCTGTCGACAGAGGGGAAAAAAAATAATATTGGTATTATTAAGTTTGGCTGCCAGTAAATGTGACGTCTTCTAGTACCTTAATCCCGTATGAAGCCCAAAGAGCCAACATCTAGGGAATATTCAGGATTGTAATAAGCTCTGGGATGTTGGGGTAAGGAGGAGACCAGCTAATAAAGACAGGTGCGGGTGACCCTTCTAGAAATAGTCAGGAAGTCTAGTGGAGCAGAACCCGGATGGAATTAAGATAACTGCCCCTAATTCACAATAACCAACCTATTTGCATACAGGTAAGTTGGGGAATGGGACATGAATGGCTAACTCGGAGGTGTATACTACCCGCTGGGTGTTTCGGTAGAACAGGGGTGAACGTTGAGCAGATATAGCAAACTGTATCTTTAAACTAGCGGTAGCCATCTCACGGTGACCTGTGTCATGTGATCCTTGGCGGTACAGACACATGCCCTCTCACGGCTAAATATGTTGTAGTTTGAGAGTGTTGTTAAATAAATAGGCACACAGGGCTTTGCTCTTTCCTCTGCAGGTGTCTTAAGTCTTTTTCTTTTTCTCTCTTGTAGGGTTTTCCAGGGGACATTGGGCCTCCAGGACAAAACGGTCCGGAAGGTTTAAAGGTGAGATGTCCTGAAGGGGCCATACCTTGGTTGGTTGGTGTCTTGGTCCCGAGTTGCTATCGACCAGTTAAGAAAAACAAAACTTTATTGCTAGCGTGATATTCCTGGAGATTGTACTGGCAAAGCCTACTTCTCTACTGTTTGTATTGAGGCCTCTCCAAAACTCTCTCTTCCGTGAAATTGACGTTGGACGCCGTCCCGTGGCAGAATTGTACTGGTGCTCTATCCCTTCTTTTCTCGCCTGAAGGGATCCTAAGAGATGTGTCCTTTTATTTATTTTTTTATGAGACCCTCATTCTATTTGCTGGTTTGCAGGGAAAGCCAGGAGCCAGAGGATTCCCGGGGCCCAGAGGACAGCCTGGGCATGAGGTGAGTAATTCTCACTGGAGAGGTTCATCCACGGAGACTGGTAATGGGGTTTATAAAACACGGATTAATAACATTAGCAATTCCACCCCTTGCATCGCAACATGGTCTGTACAGGTGCAAATGTGCCCCTTAAAGCTGGATTAGCTCCTAAAAATACCATTAATGGTAAACCAGAGTGGCCCATGGGTGTCTCTTTGTTTTATAATTGGCATCACTGGAATACTTAATATGATATAATATTGACCAGCCACAGACGGCCCGCCGAGCCTTCACCCGTGCCCCCTTCCCAGCCGGCTCCCCCCTGCTCTTATCAGAAGCGAGAAGTCGACTTCTGTGTCACGTGACCACCTCTGCACAGTGCAGGGAGGTCACGCGGCATAACTGGAGGAGAAGGCAGGGCTCTGTGCTCTCCCTTCTTCCTCTGTGTGGCCCCCTTGAAGGCTGTAGGGCCACACACTGATAAAGACTGAGGCCTACTGGCTTTCGGCTGTCGCTTAGATAATCTCGATGTAAATGTTACTTATCATAACATTTACTTGCAATACATAACTGATGTAATAAAAACAGAGGCCAGAAATATCTACTTATGCGATTTAGGTTTACCAATGACCCCTCTTGGGAATACAGGATGGTAACACTGTGGTACCGGTCTGACCACACGGAAGCCAGCGGCCCAGATGTGGTCACCCACAAACCCATCACAGACTGTAATATGTGACCTCATTCTTCCAGTGTCAGCTGACCTACGTGTTGGGGGGTCTAATTAGAGTGCAGACCTTCAGATACGGAGCACTGAGGGACGGTCAGAGCTTTATTTGTAGCTGCAACTAGTGCACGGTCCTGTGCTCGTTGCCCATGGCCCGTTCTGTCAGCAACATTCCCCACATCGGCCCCCCACAGAAGAATAAGTCATAGCTGCCAATAATAATAATAATATTGTCTCTGTTAATATAAACATGGGGTGGTGGTGTCTATTTGTATCTATATAGATCACTTGCTCTAGTACATTTCTAATAACATCATTTCTGTAAAGCGAATGGCTTCACAAACAGACATCTGTGAGTCATTCGTTCAGTTTTGGCTTGTAAGTTAGTGATAGGCAAGCTGCAGGGCATGCTGGTGCTTGTAGTTCCATACACAGAGGACTTTTGGTTACTTCAGGTCTCAGCCTTTGTCATATCTGTGTTTCTGTTTGTGAACGTAGAGTGATGTGGAAGTGTAACTCGGGAACATTTTGAATGTATTTGTGATTGCCGTACGCAATTCTGTATAACATATTATTAGTAAATGGAGAGAGGGACAATAGTAGACATATATATATATATTTATATTAGTTCAGGGGCATCTCTAAGTTTCACATATATTGGTGATGATAAAACAAGAAAACATTGAGTACCTGGCTTGGTGCATGTACTATAGTAACGTCATTTTGTAAACTCTTTTATAACCTGTCCATTTCTTTCCTTTGTAGGGCGATGAGGGACCAATCGGGCCACCAGGTTCTCCAGGCCTCGAGGTATGAATTTAATACCTTTTTTTACATATATTATTTTACCCAATTAGCTTGTTTTGTGTTTTGTTTGTTTTTCCTCGTTTGGAGACATCAGCAGGAAATTAAGTGTTTTCCTGCTAAACGTTTTTATAACCTACCCTAGAACAGCCCCACCACCTCCAGGACATGACACTGGCCAGAATGAAGTCAGAGAAGTCCTTATTTATGGGGCAGAAATAGAAGTTCCTTTATGTCTGAAGCATTGCTGTCACCTCACACCGAAACGTCTCAAAATAAATTATTATAGGAGGGTGTTGCAAATACGGCTGTTACGTCCTACAGAGAACCTGTCAGACCCCCGATCCTCGCGGTCAGTCTGCTGGTTCTCTGTCATGTTGTATCTTGGCTTGCTAACAGTCCAGCTTTGACTGCGTTTTGAAGTCAATTGATTTATTTTCTGTAAGGAAGGTCTTACAATGTGATGTAAGCACTGTATAAAATAATATTCATATTGCTGACCTAGTACATACATCACGTACGTGCTGTAATGTTATCTATCTTTTTGTCTGTCTTGCAGTAGAATGATCACATATCTGACTGGTTTCTGTGGGTTACAGCAAATGTGTGCTTTTGGCCCCATGTTATTAAATGATCCTTCTCCACAGACATTGGAATTAATCTGGACCTTCCCAGATCTGTGGTAAATCCTACCGCACAGGAAAGAGCAGATTGCATAGTTCTGCTCATTCTGTGGTCTGGCCAGATGACCACCCATTCATTCTGGTCAGCCAGTGAACCCAAACACATGCCCATGTCATCACAGGCCCAAGTCTTATCAGTACTCAGGTCAGGCAGGGTGGTTTGTGGTAATGTTGTGGCCTATGTAGAGTTTTCAATGTTTTTTTTCTTTACAAACCAGATTTATTCCATCAATATGTTTTCTTTTTAATTGTATTTATGTAGTATGCTCTGTATACAACAAACTATCGCCCATTTTTTTTTAAAAAAAATATGGAGGCGGCCATTTTGTTTCCTGGATCAGTGTCCATGAGCATGTAGGATACCAATTCACTAGGAACAAGTGACATCACTGAGTCGCTTCATGATAGATATTCACTAGAATAGGGCTTGATAGGCTGAATTGATAGGTTGCATTCTCCTGAATATTAATCGTGCCCACAAGATGGCTGCCTCCCCTATAAATATGTGATATGCGCTTTAAGATAGAATTGATGTAATAATCTGAAGAGAAATTCTTAGCAACGTCTGTCTTTTTAGGGGTATCCAGGCAGAAAGGGGTTCCCTGGTATATCTGGAGCGGAAGGACCGAAGGTAAGAGGTCACTTGTACGTTTTACATCCCGTGTCGTCATATTAGGATGGGAAATGGTTCATGAACACTTCCGAAGTTCCGGTTGTTACTAAACACTTTTGGATACATCGCAACACGGGAAACAAGATTCGTACCATAATGCAGATGCGTCAGTGTAAGGAAAAAAAAAAAAACCAACTCTGTGTTTTGACCATTTTCTCCTGGCGCTTGCGATCCGTGTAATAAAGTTTCTTTTGTTTGGCGCACATTGTTCGTCTGGGAGGTTAGGTTCTCCACAGACCTGGCAAGTCTCCCTGGCGTTACTCGAGGCTGCGGAGAAGTGCCACAAACTGACTCAGACTTTTACACATCCGATTTCCATATGTGCGACAAGTAAAATCCTAAAGATCACTTTCAGCTCACACCAGCAAATTACAGCAGTCTGATATAACGCAGCACGAACCAGGGCCGGGTTATGTAGTAGCTCCTGTCTGACATAGGCCCGTCTAATTCTGCCCGGGATCAAAACCGTGTTCTCTGTTTGCTCGGTGTCATAGTGTTAATTTACAACGAAAATACTATGATTTATTTTTATTTTTTTTCAAAAAATATTTTTATTATGGCATTGGAACAGTCAGGAATAGTCTGCCCATTTTTTTAACCTATGGTAACCAAACATCATCGTCATCATCATCACCATTTATTTATATAGCACCACTGATTCCGCATCGCTGTACAGAGAACTCACTCACATCAGTCCCTGCCCCATTGGAGCTTACAGTCTAAATTCCCTAATACACACACACACACACACACACAGACTAGGGTAAATTTTTCATGGCAGCCAATTAACCTACTAGTGTGTTTTTTGGAGTGTGGGAGGAAACCGGAGCACCCGGAGGAAACCCACGCAAACACGGGGAGAACATACAAACTCCTCACAGATAAGGCCATGGTCGGTAATTGAACTCATGACCCCAGCGCTTATGTCTATCCCAAGCATGTTTAAATTGCTCTACTGCATTACCCTCTACCACCTCTGATGGGAGGCTGTTCCACTTGCCCACTACCCTTTCTGTGAACTAGTTTTTCCTTACATTCCCTCTGAACCTACTTCCCCCCAGTCTCCGTACATGTCCTTGCGTTCTAATACTTCTCTTCCTTTGTAGAATGTTTCCCTCCTGTACCTTGTTATAACCCTTGATATATTTGAAAGTTTCTATCATGTCCCCCTTTCTCTTCTCTGCTCCAAACTATACACAGAAAGAGAGACATGGAAGTGACAGGAATAAACATATAATAAAAAAAAGGAAGTCTAGTCAAATCTAGTTTGTCCGATTGTAGCTGGACACGGGTTGGGTACGCTTTAACGATGACGATCAATCCGACAAAGAGGAGGCCTACAAGAAAAATCCGATTTGACAAAAAAACGATTGCAATATACACAGACTTACCTGAAAAACTAACCTGGAGATTTCCGATCGAACCAGGATGCTGACAGAGACTCCGTCCGAATAGACACGCCTCCGGCGTTAGACTGTGACATCAGTGCGACCTCCATCAATGTTAATTTAAAGCAGCAATGTCGGGATCCCGCAGGTTAAGTTTTTAAACAGTTAACCTGCGGGATCCCGACATTGCTGCTTTAAAATACTGTTGATGGAGATTGCACTGACGTCAGTCTACCGCCGGAGAGCCGTCTATTCGGACTGAGTTGCTGTCCGCATCCTGGTGCGATCGGATATCTGCAGATTCGGTTGTCAGGTAAGTCTGTGTATTTTGCAATTTTTTTTTTTTTTTTTTGTCAAATGGAATTTTTTTGTAGGCCTCCTCTTTGTCGGATTTATCGTCATCGTTAAAACGATTTCCACCGCTGGAGACTTACTGGTTGGTATTCATATATATGTGCGCTATTTTGTCTATGTCACAGGTAATCTGACTAAAATATGCTGTTTGGTTTTGGTTTTTAAATCCCCCCTTTTTTTTTTTTTTTTGCATCTGTGCTCTTTAAAATAATTAATGTAGATCCTGAGTTTCCTCTCAGGCAGTCGGTAAAATATGTCCTTTTTTTTCAGTAGAGCCAACAGTTTGCAAAATCTAAAATTTGTCTGGTTATTAATAAAGTTGGGATTTTTTTTTTCTCTTTAAAAAATGTCACATCTCTTTTTGTGACCTAATATTGGTACAGAACCCCGTTTTTATCAGCCTGTCAGGTGTCAGCGACACTTGCCAAAGGAAAGTTTAAAATATATATATTCTTAGGGGTGTTATTTAATAACATGGAAAGCTGATATCTGTTTGGTGGTTCTGGGTTACCGCACATCGTTGGTCTCTGCAACATGTTATTAAATAATAAGGCCTGTTCGCACTTGCATCACCATCTCCAGTTCATTGAGGGTATTGCTTCCTGAGATACCGCTATGTTTAATAATGTCCTCCATGACCTCAAATCTCCAGCAATAGCACCTAGCCTAGGTTAGATTAAACTAAACATTATTAAATGCAGGCCGGTATAGGCAACTATGTCCTCTGCGTATATGAATATTCCTGGTACCATGATAAAGATACAGAGGTAAGGTAATATTAAAGCCAGCAGCGATTTTTGGTGTGTAATTGGTAGTTTGAGGGTCACATGTTTGACTATTTTAGGTTCGTTCGGTTAAATTTGAGGTCATGGGGGGGAAGCAGTTTTGCTTTTTGCCTGAAGCGCTAAAATATTAAATTACGGCTCTGGACTCAACTCTAAGTAATACGGTCACTCTGAATTCACACCATGAAACTGGATCTGTCTGTGTACATACTGTTATCTAGATGTTGGGCCAAACCCAATGTGACTCTCTAGGTGTCTAATTTAATTTTGTGCATTTGGTAGCCTTTATCCACCACCGTGAACACTGCGAATTAACGTACTGTACCTCGTATTAATAGAAATTGTACAGTGCGTTAAATTAGAAGCAGCATTCGCGATTTGCAGTGTCAGCTGGTGGAATTATTTGCCGAACGGGAAAAACTAGCTGCGAGTTCTGTAGAGCTAATGAACAAATTAGAGCAGGCTCCAGTTTCTTGTATACTTTGGCCTAGTGTTCCTATTCATCAGTTGTCCCTTTTTGGGCAGAGGAGTATTATGCTCCCCTCATTGTCACCTACCATCATTTCCATTCCCAGAGTGAGAGGTGACTGCCGCCAACATTTAGTGCTTCACGCCTGGTCTTCCATGTTTGCCTAATACACTTCGTTTCGTGTGCTGAAGGATGTGACTTACAATGCGAGAACACAGCTTTTAAGTGACTCTGTCTTCCTGTCTATTCCTGCTTCTCTAGGGTGAGCCAGGAAACACGGGAAAAGCCGGGAAGATCGGCGAACAGGTGCTGTACATTTATTCTGCTGGGACATGAGCTTGAGACGGCGCTTTCGTCCTCTAGCACCGGGCTACGCCAACATGGCCGCTACATACACTATGAATGAATGTTACTTTTGTCAATAGCTGCTGCTCTTCACATGTTTGGGAGGCTATCAATTATGTTATTCTGGTGGAGACAGGAAGCGTTTTTAGTATAGCCTGATCCTGTCCATATCTGGCTTAAGCCCGCTGACTCGTGGGCCAGAATATCTCCAAAACACACAGGGGCTTTGTCATGATGTTATATAATCTGGAATCATTATTCCATGCTTCCAAATCCCATCCAATATTTACACATCGCTGTTAGAATCCATTAACCCGCCCGCCAATAGCAATATTCCATTCTTTACTTTCAAAATATCTGAATGCTAACTCAACCTTTTACGTTCTGGAAAAATACTTTATGGGGATTTTATTTTTGGTTTTTTCCCCCCCAGTAAAATTTTCTCTCCCTGCTCGTTTCAAACACTCCTATATTATATGGATAATTAGTACCCTAAGTAACCTCTAATTGGACCTACATGAGCATTGCTTTTTTAATTCGACTAAAAGGATGATAAAATGTTGTGGTTGGAAGCTAATAAATGAACATATAAATATATTTATAAGCAGCCAGCTCTGTCTGATGCAGGGAGCCATCCTTGGCTACATAATGTCAGTGTGTTTTTGGTATAATGTGGAATGCATGCTTGTCTAGTTATGCAACTTATTGCTTGAGTAGCAATTTTATTACCCCTTAAATACTAATGCGACACTTCAGATTCCTTTTTAAACTGAATCTGTTGCCTATATACAGTGAAGACAGCTGTGTTGTAGGCCTATTTATTTATGGCACGGTAATGTCACTTGTTCGTGTTGGATTCATAGGCCGTTATTGGTTCAGACCACAAAATGGCCGCTTTGACTATGTCTCTATGACGTCCATAGTGAATGGAGAGCCGGAATACTGGTTCAGGCCACAAAATGGCCGCTTTGACTATGTCTCTATGACGTCCGTAGTGAATGGAGAGCCGGAATACTGGTTCAGGCCACAAAATGGCCGCTTTGACTGAGAGTCTCAGTGACATCAATAGTGAATGGTGAGCCTGAATACCAGTTCAGCTCGCAAAATGGCTACCTCCACTTTGTGTGGGCAACAGACATACTTTCATTTATTTTGTGTCTTAAACTGTAGGACCGGCCAGGGCAGTCTTTGTATATGGAGCCCTGGTAGTTACATTGAACATAAGGAGAAGAGATAGTCTTTAGGGATCTAAAAGACACAATTGCTGACTTATAGGGGTTTAATTAGAATTATATGACTTAACCTGGGCGATGGATGCACATTTTAAATGTCAACGCACTAACGTTTTTTTATTTTAATGTAGGGTCTTCCAGGATTTGTCGGTCCTGTGGGAGAGACGGGAATTCCGGGTGAAAAGGTAAGAGCAGCGGTGTAAAGATTCAGGATAGTCTGGATGGTTCACTATATGAGTAGAAACACACTCGTTGTCCTCTACTGTTGATTTTATACTGATTTTACCACACATCTATTATTATTAGTCCCTGTAGTAGTCGGATGTTACGTAATGTATAACAGCCCTCACTTGTATAGTGCAAAATAGCCATGGAGCACCGCCCATCCGTCTATGGCGGTGCTCGGCGCCTCAGATTGTCTGAGCACACTTAGATTCCTGTCAGATCACGTGGGTTTATGGTGCAAGATGGCACAGCGGTTGCGGAGGAGCGCATGTTTGCGACAGCTGATGGGAGGAGTCGGGCAGAGTTAGGGCCCGTCTTGCGGAGTGCTAAATGCCAAGTTTGGTGGAGCAGTACAAAAATGAGACTTAATCTTGGAGTGAGATTATGGAAATTAGATAAAAAGGTGGAAAGCGGCATTTCCTTTTGTGGGGAATATTCCACAACCATTTCCACTCTGCAGATGGACTTTATTTATTTTATAATATATCTTTTGTATGTGTATATGTATAATTTGTCTCTTTATTTTCTAGGGTGACCGTGGCAGTATCGGGGCTCCAGGACCCCCAGGAGACAAGGGATCGATGGTAAGAATTAAGTTTCCACCTCCTACACTTGAATGGATGTTTGGATAAAGACAGCATTGTAGCCCACAGCCTGGAAATGGTTTGTTTATGCATGGTGCAGTGTATGGTTACATACAAAGTTACTTAGATGATGGAGTTTACATAAAGTTTTAATATTCTATGTATGTACATGAAATACAAACTGGTAGCGCTGTTAGTGTTAGTAGCTATAGATAGCTAAAATGATTTGTTGCCTTCGGTCCCCCGGTCGGTAAGCAAAGGGATGATATAGGTCAGTGTTGGCTAACCTGTGACACTCCAGGTGTTGTGAAACTACAAGTCCCAGCATACCCTTCCAGCAATAAGCTGCTATATGTTGGCAAAGCATGCTGGGACTTGTAGTTTCACAACACCTGGAGTGTCACAGGTTAGCCAACACTGATATAGGCTGATAATACTTCACCTCTCAAACACCTCCTGGAAATGTCGCCCAGGCTTCAACAAAATGGCAGCCAAAGCATTTATGTCGTAAAACAGTGGTTTGTGGGGCTGCGCTTGAATTTCTCTGTGGAAAAATGTAAAGCACGAATGAAGAAATTCCCTTTAATTCTAAAGTAAATGTGAATAAAGCAAAGCGGTCAGCATGTTACGTAGTGTTTGCCAGTTTAATAGGCGTACGGTTTGCCTATAGTAACCACAAGTGCATGCTGGGAAATTCACATGCGTGGGTAGCTTGTGCCCCTGCTGTCATTCTCTGTCTCTCTGGTAGCCACGTGCTTGATTGGATTCCTTCTCAGAGAGCGTCTGTGTGCGTGTTTAGATAGCTCTTGCCTCGTGTGTTTAACTTTCTCTATTTTCTTTAGGGGAGTGTATTTTTCTAGTGTGGTTGGATACCTGTGTGCCCTTGTGTCTGCACTCTGCGTATTACAGGGACTTCTGTTTACCATAATTACCCTAACTTTTTCCCCCCCGCCCTGTCTGTTTGTGTACGTTTGAACCAGGTATTTCCTCCGTGCACAAGGCTTTCACTTGAGATGCACTATTTAAAGCTCCCTCTTTAAAAGCCTCGGATGAGCCACAGGGTGTATTTACAAAGAGGCACTCCACCAAACCGAGGCAATGAATGGACCCGTTTTACAAAATACCCTTTTCCACCATAACGTCCATTGTCAAAGAAATCCTTCAGGAGGTCCACGCGCTAGGAGGGAGATAGAGAGTGTGGCTGCACATAAAGTGACGTGGCTACTGGAATCAAAACAATAAATTGCTGTAATTTCATGTATATATCTGTGTGCGTGTTTTTTAATGTATGTGTGTTTTTAATGTAGTATGCATGTGTTTTAATGCAGTAATCCTACTTTCCTGGAATGTTCGGGAGGCTCCCAAATTTCGAGGAGTTCCCCTTGGTGCGTAGGCCATCTTCCAAGATCCCGCTTCTCTTTCTTGTGAAGTGGGTGGGGCTTGGACGTGATTGGCTACGCGAGGTCAGATGACTCAAGTTGCCTCATCATAACCCTACCCCGTTGCACAATAAAGCGAAACACACTTGTTCACCTGAGAGTTTATAATTGTACAAAGTAAATTAAGATATTTTTTTTTTTTTTTTTTTAAATCTCACGCTTTTATGTCCCCGGACTGTGTCAAGTCACAGACAAGTAACAGGTAAGATTTTATTCAAGGACATGTAAGAATGTCATATTTCTCTTTATGATTGCAGGGTCACACTGGGAACCCAGGTCCTGCAGGAACTCCAGGCCCCCCCGGGCCAACGGTGAGTCCCCTCTCAATATTTTCGGGCCGTAAGTCCATGCTAAGGGCTCCCTCTGTTACGTAGGATGTTCTGGCTAGGTAAATAGATCGAGCTGTATGGCGGTCAGGCTGAGTAATGGAATCATATAGAGGCATTTTAGTAGAGATGCTCACTGACCCCCGTGAACTGGTTTTGGATCTGGATTAGCTTCATGTTTTGGTTTTGGCAAAACCGCGCTCGCGTGTTTTGGTTTTGGATTTTTTAGAACAAATCCTAAAATATGCTAAAATCACATAATGTTGCTCTTTTTTTGTTCCTACATTTTTATTAACCTCAATAACTCTAATTTCAAGTCATTTGCAGTCAATTTTAACCACCTCACAGATCACAGTATTATTTTCATACACTTTCGGACAAATACTGCAGCGACCTGGCTGGATGGTAAGCGACAGAGCAATGACACAAACACACGGCAGTTCCTAGCCCATCTAGGACACATTGGCACACAGCAGTGGCAGAAAAGAAAAATGGGGGTCTGCCCTCCCTCCCACCCCCCGCTATGTTGGATCTTAAAAAGGAATCCAAACCCGACGACGTCACAATGACGCCTTGCCTTGTTATCAATTCCGAGGATGTGCGACAGTACCTAGCCGGCTCGGCTCGGTACTCTGACCCCCTAAGTTTGGGTGTGTTCGGTTCTCGAGGAACCGAGCCTGAACATCTCTACATTTTAGGGCAACAGACATGCCAAAGAAACCTCCACTTTTTTTGTTTCACTTTTTTGGGAGGCGTGAAGCTCTTTGCAGTCAACTGCAGCAATGTCAGGTAGATTTGTCCATACCTGAGGTTGAATGGCCGGGTCTGGGAAACTCATTTACTTACCGATCAGTCTGTGGTAATGTGGGGAGATTTGGGGTACCTGTCACACAGTCGCGCTGAAGTTGTCTGTACAGGTGATTTCATTGTGCGGACTGTTCGCGCAGCGCTCTGAAAATGCCTCAGGCTTTGGGATCTTTAATCCCTATGCGAGCGCACCGGTAATGCACATTCATGTCCAACGTATTGTCGAGTCACAAGCCATCAAGTTTGCCTGTAGCCTTTAATGAGAGATGGCGGAAAGCTAGAGCATACGCTTTTACTCTGTACTAGGCACAAATACGCAATGAATCATGTTATAGGGCCGTTACGTTCGCCACAGCGAAGGTACTTAGCCAGAACCAATGGCGGTATTTCTTAGCCTGCAGTCCGTCAGTATATATCCGCTATGAAAGGCGCCTTAAGTGCGCTATACATTGGGATGTATTTGTGGGGAGGGTCTCTCCATACATCGTGTTACCAAGCTCCCACTGTAATGTATTTCTGTCTTGTGTGTTTTTTCTACAGGGTTTGCTAGGATCTCGTGGGTCGCAAGGCATACGGGGTCCGAAAGGCCGACGGGTAAGTGGACCCCAACGCTGGGTATTATTTCGTTATTTGCGGTATTTGTTGCTCTCGTACAAAAGCTGCTGATTGTTCCTAGATTATGGTATATCAGGAATTTTGCTAGCCTCTCTGCTAGCGTGACTTTCCCATCCAGAAATCTCAGACATGTCAGGTCCTCACCACCACCACCCCCACGTTCCACCACTGACTCATCCCTGCACACTTTAGCTCATTTTGGTGATCAGAAAAACAGAAATTAAACCCAAATCTGCAGAAACGACAGCTTGTGTTTGGTTGGTTTGGCACATAGAAAACCGAGGGGATTACAGGCCTGTGGGGGCGGATTGGAGAGCTGACAACTAATGTTTTCATGTGAAACCAATAAAGAAGAACATTTAAAGCCCTGTACATCTATACCATCTCCCAGTCTAAACCGTATATCACTTTATCTGTGGTTGGCAGAGATAAGTGGTTCGCTGGCTGGCACACTGTGGGCGCAGACACTTTCTTTTCCGAACCAAACTTCATCCTGTCCGTTCTCGAGGAACTAGACCAGGCCTGGCCAACCTGTGTCTCTCCAGGCCTTGTGAAACTACAAACCCCAGCATGCTCTGCCAGCAGAAAGCCAGTCGATAGCCTGCAGAGTATGCTGCGAATTGTAGTTTCACAACACCTGGAGAGCCACAGGTTGACCAGGCCTGAACTATAGTCATCGCTGAGGCATGAGGTGCTTTGTGCCTCACACCTCAGTGATGTCACTAGTTTCTAGTGAATTGGTAGTCTCCATACTGGTGTATGCTGCTCTACCTCTGCTACGTGTAGATGGTCACAGGGCTTCTGAGCCGCTGAGATCTCCCTGTTCCAGGTGACCAGTGTTATAGTCCAATCGCTTCCATTGTTCACTACTCATTTACTTTACAGATGAAATTCTGTATTCTGTGCTCAATCAGTAGTTCTCCTAGATTCAGTGGAGCATACCTCACAACTGTCCTGATTTCCATGAGACAGTCCCGGTTTGGGGGAGTCTGTCCTGCCCTCCGTGAGTCGGCACATTCCTCCAGATTTGAAGTTGGGGCGTGGCCTAGTGCTTTGGAAGCACTAACCTCCCCCCCCCCCCCCCCTCTCCCATCTATTGGGAAATGTGGACATGCCCCTAACATGGCTCGATCCTCCCCCTTTTGCAGGAGGTGTGTCTTGGCCTGAATTAAACTTTTTAAATGTTGGGAGGTATGAGTGGGAGCAGCTATAAATAAGAGAATTTATTCCCTAGAAATCAAGGGCAGCTGTAATTTTCTTTAAATATTATTCAAGTTGAATGGTGATGCTTTGTGGTAACATTATCCCTACACATGAGGCTAATTGGGAGGTATTCTTGACTGTACGGCATCATGATAAAGACTAAACCGGATGGTTTATGGCAGTAAACCGTCGTGTTCCGGAATCTAACTCCAGATATCGCAGAGGGGTCCGCCCAGTGGTAAAGGAACTAGAGATGTTTTTAACTTGAACTCCCCTTTAAATCTGCACCTGGCTGCGGTCCAGAAAGACCTCAGGAGAGTCGGTGATTCAAGGTTTTATGGGCACATAACGAGCGCCAGAGAAGCGTTCAGCCAATAAAGATCAATGTAAAACAAATAAGGGCTATTTTAGTTTAACGTTTTGTTCAAAAAAACCACATGAAGAGGGAGCACGTTTTAAAGGGTCTTAAAATGGAGACTATCTCAGCCAGCGTCTGTCAGATTCGTGCTGCTTTACCCCGTTTACATCACGCTGACTAGACCCTGAGGTGCCATATTTTAGCAGTACCACGTGGCAAACAATTACTTCCACAGCTGATGTTCTTTTTATCTCACCTTACTGCACTTGCTGGTCTTTACCACGTTGTAAGAATAGGAATCTGGCATGGATGTATGCCAGGTGGTTACTGGTCTGCATGATCCACCGGACAACGTCACAATACGGGCAAACTAAGTGCGCCGTCATTAAGGCATCCCTCCTTGACCCTTTGTCCTAGACTGTCTTGGATTTACTTGCATTCATCTATTGCTTTATTTTATTGTCCGTCTGGGCATGAAGATACGTGTTCATGTACCTGAAGCCAATCCTTCATGCCAAAAACCAAAGCCCCCTTTAAATTCTGGAGTGATTCACCCAAAATAGGAAATGTTCTTTAGTTTGTTTGTTTCTTTAGATCCTTAAATTGTGCTTTTTTGGTTTGATAAACATAGCCCCTATCCTATATCTTATTTATTTACCAACAGAACCCACCCCCTTTTTAGTCATATGGTACATTATGAAATTGTTATCCAATAAACTGCATTTACAGTTAGGAGAGTGTACCTGTCCCCTGCATACAGTGAAGGCGGCCATTTTGTCAGCTCAGCCAGTCTTGATGAGGTTGTGGCCCATAAAGTACTAGTGACTATTGAAACACTAAATCTGCGTTCTCCTGAATTTTGGTTCGCACTACAAGATGGCCGCTTCCATTGTGTGCAGACGATGCATTGTCATCCACCTCATACATGCACCTGAGAGTTCTGGGGTACAGGCCCTGACCTATAGTAATACATTGGTTCAGTTATGCCGGTCTTATGCCCCTCGGACCACTATAGCTCACAAGATGGGAAACCTGCTTTGAACGGCAGCGAGTCCTGTAGACACCAGGTGGATGGCTCTGATTCAGGTAACATCCATCATTCCCGCTCTCATTTACAAACCTGATCAAAGCATACCACAAAAATTGGCTGAGCCGTCGCCAAGAACTGGTACGGACGCTGGCTCAGAACAAGATTCCTGTCAGAATTACAACCGACACAGATTAATTCCTGTGTCTGGAATTCTTCAATGAACTTAAACATGGATGAGACAGAAAATAGGAAAGCATCTCTTGTAATTACATTCAGGCAATGGAGATAAACTGTCCTGATGCCCTGATGAAGACTGATGGCTACAGATAAAGAATATCTCTCACTCTACCACAGTGATGTTTCCTGTTACAGCTTCTTTACGTACATTGGGCCTGTCATCAGGTCCTCTAGTGTTCAGTGCTTTGTGCATTGCACAATAAACAAGAAAGAAGGGTTCCCCCCAGAACCCTATTACCGGGGAAAGTTTTACTGCTGCGCGGGACGGACCTCCCTTCCCCTCCCGGGGTGAGAGCATAGTGCGCTGAGTAAGATGAAATAATATATCGCAGAATGTCAATAAGCTTGCGAGCAGGGTTCTCTTACCTCTCTGTATGTATTACCCAGTATTGTCTTATCAGTGTTTGTTCCCAATTGTAAAGCTTTACGGAATTTGCTGGCGCTATATAAATAAATGTTGATGATGATGATGTCAATAAGAATCCGCTGATGAGGGAGCGGTTTAATATTCATGAATAAACACGTAAAAGTAGGGACAATAGGCTGACATCATTCCTGAAAGGTGGGAATTGCTTACTTTAAAGAAAGTGAATAAAAAAAAAACCTTTTGTGTTATGAACCTTTTTTTTTATTTAAACAACTTTATTTTAATTTTTGGGAATTAGTATAGCACTTGTATAAATTATGAAGGGTAAAATTTAGACATTTCCATAAAGACAACAGATTCAAATAGCAAACAAATATATAAGATCCTCTGAGCCGTATTATCAAGTAGTACAACAAAGTGTAAGTGTCGCCAGGTTACATAGCGGAACATACATTGATATGAGTGTGTGGGGGGAAGGAGGAGACAATAGTGGAGGTGTGAGAATTAGTAAGCCTATGGACACCGTTTCTGTAAGTCGTTTCATTTTTGCTTTACTGTTTTTATGTTTTGATGCATAGTATTCTGTGTCATATTTCTAGCCATACAAATATACACCTTTTATTACAGACATTGTCAAACTATATTGTAATTTCAAAATACTGTTACGCTCTCTTCCAAAGTTCTACAAGAGTGATGATTAATTAGCATCGGCTTTAAATCTGAAAGCTAGAATAATTTGCAATGTAGACCCATGAAATGCGAAACATCTCAAAGCCATTAACAATGTTTCCCATTCGGACTCCTAGGTTAAAGGGGTTTTGTACTTTCAGACGTCTTGCGTTTGTTAGGTTGTATATTACATTTCTTTATCATCCGGGCATGATTCTTTGTTGTCACCAAGTGCTTTCTATCATCTAGGCAGAGTTGCATCACTGCCCTTGGATATGACACAGATCAGCTCTGCTCTTACATTTGTAGTCACTTAGCAGTTTTTGTGCTGTATCCAAAATTAAACAACTCTGCCTTGATAATATAATGGCTTTGTGATAGCAGAAAAGATAGGACTGGCTGATATCAGAGGATTGGCTGGAATAGTGAATAAATACAATCTATGGAAATTAGCTCCTTTATTTCCAACCATTCCAAATGTTTCCTGTAACTCGGGCTGTCATAAAACGCCAACACGCATCATCAGTAGTACAATCACAGATCTATTACTGTCATCAGATCGCTGTCATCACCGCGGCGGAACGGTCTGTGAAAGACCGAGGTCGGAACAATGCGGCATTGAGATTGGAAGGCGGTCTATGAGGAACTTGATGGTTAACCTTTTGATTTTGGTAGTAGAACTAATTGACCGGCTTTGCTATATTCTGTGACTATAACCAAAGGCATTGGTAGACATGCTGGGAGTTTTAGTTCCACACCAGCTGAAGACCCACAGGTAGCCTATCTTTGCCATACTGCAGCCGTGAATAGCTTACTGCTGGTTAGAGGATGGTGTATAAGATATTTAGCGGCTTAACTGGCGTGGTCAGTCTTGAATTGTCGTCTCCTCTTTCTCACAAGCCGCTATAATAGTAAAACTTACCACTTTAGTGTAGATGCATTATCCTGCTTTAATTTTGCACAGTCATTTTTTTTTTACATGGTGCAAATGCACAGTAACCTGTAGCAACCATTCAGGTGCTGGATTTCATTGTTTTGAAGAAGTACCCCACCCAGAAATAGAATTAACAGTGTAACATCTCCAGGGGCAGGGGGCATCTGCTCCCCGGGCCGGTCCCATAGTGGGCTACCTTGGGCTGGGCCACCTGCGTTATTTTCCTTTGAAATGTTCCTAATGGGATGCTGAGTCGAGTCTTGCCCCCCAGGCTAAAATTTGCCAGCCCTCCCCTGAACATCTCCTTCCTCCTTCATAGTGTCCGGGACCCCTGGCATTGGTTAGATAATCACTATCTTAATGGTAGATCCTCCTGCTGGAGGGGCGGGAGCCAGGAGGAAGTTTAAAATTCAAGCGCTCTGACACCTTTTGTGCAGAGAGATCGGATTGGACGGGTTCTCTGTCATGCACTCGACACTCCTGTTTCAAATCCCTCCTACCTTATCATCCAGAGAGCTGAGCATTAAGCAACCCTGCAGTTCTGCTAACAAAGATGGGGGGGTATTAATTTATCATTTTATTTCTGAGTTTTTTGACCTGTACTAAATCAATGATGAACAATATGAAGTAGCTGGATTGTCACAGGAGCGACCCTCATCATCATCATCATCATCTATTTATATAGCGCCACGAATTCCGCAGTGCTGTACAGAGAACTCACATCAGTCCCTGCCCCATCGGAGCTTAGTCTAAATCCCCTAACATACACACACAGACCGAGACAGACTAAGGGCGATTTAATAGCAGCCAATTAACCTACTAGTATGTTTTTGGAGTGTAGGAGGAAACCTGAGCACCCGGAGGAAACCCACGCAAACACGGGGAGAACATACAAACTCCACACAGATAAGGCCATGGTCGGGAATCGAACTCATGACCCCAGTGCTGTGAGGCAGAAGTGCTAACCAGTGAGTCACCATGCTGACCCTCAAGCCTTCAAGGGAGCCGTACAGAGAGAGGAGGGCGTACGCAGTGCCCTCCCCTCTTCCTCTGGGTATGTCGTGTGACCTCCCGGCACTTTGTAGAGGTTAGGTGACGCGGGAGCAGCCGATCTGGGGGGGCTCGGTGGGCCGTCTGTTGCCCACCACTGTACTAGGCCAGTAGTTGCTGTGAGTTATTGCACATTTATACATCTACGTAAATAAACCCTATTTGGGTCGTGACTCCGTTTAGAGGTTCGCTCCTTTTCTTTAACTAGAATCCCCATAGCCCTAAGCCATCCTTGACTTTCCACTGTCTCTGTTGCTTAAGCACAAATAGATTTACTAAATCGTCTTAAAAGGGGATATGGAGGTGTTGCCCATAGCAACCAGTCAGATTCTACTTATGTTCTAGAATGTACACGATGAATGACAGCTAGAATCTGATTGGTTGCTAGGGGCAACACCTCCACTTTTCCTTTTAATACAAGTTTTAGTAAAACTACCTCCAAAACTTTGCCACCCTTGAAATAGACCCCCAAAACTTGCCTAGTAAGAACTAACTGAACCCTTTATAGTTTTTTCTTTTTTTCCATGACTCATCCTAACCTCTCATCTATAAATAGTCTTGTAGCTTCTGTTGTTTTTGGTGATTCTCTCTCCCTGGCAGAGAACCAGAGGATAGTACTGACTAAATTACAGTGGAAATACAAAATAAAAAAATAAAAAAAGCCTCAGTCACTCAGATTCAGCAGAAATGTTGTAACAGAATCTCCGCTGATTCCACTGAGAAATGAAGGTTCTGTCCCTGCCTCCCACACTGAGAGCCTTCTCCAGACTCTCAACACATTATGCAATGTCCTGGACGCAGCCCACGTACTGCCACAGCGCTCTGTTTAAATCTCCGGGGCGACCAGAGCATAAAGGCTACTGTGCAGAAAATACACCCAGGCTTTTCATCCATCCTCCGAACCAGTTTATGTTTATTGGAACGGCCATGTTTTTGCAGCAGTAATTGGGTTGTTGACGGATCCAAGGTGGAAAGACAAAGTTAACAACATTTAACATTTTGTGCATCGGGGGGTTTATTTTGGAGTTCGGTGTAGGTGCGGCAGTTGGCATACCACGTCCTGGTTCTTCTCTTGCCCAGTTTCCTAGGATAAACCAGGTTCGATAACCTAGCAACTGGGGAGGTCATTGTGTGGGTTTCCCCACTGAGAAACAATTAAGCAGACGGTGTCTGGAAACGGTGTCATTTTGTAAACACAGCAATGTAGAACTCCCTTGAGAAAATGATTCAGAAGTGAATCACAATCTCTAGTCACCTGTCCGGCGATGTCTGTGTTATTCACCGTTCCCAAAACCCAGGAGACCGCCGACCTTTGTTGGTTCATAGTAGACATCTGTTGGAAACATGAAATGATTCATTTTTAGATTTTGTCCAAACACCAGTTCATAATGTCTTACACACGGAGCTGATTCATTAACGTAATATGCTGTAACAACCAATCAGACGTTAGCTTTCGTTGCAGTAGCTCAAGCAAAGCTAATTTCTGATTGGTTGCAACAATTAGTAAAACATAGTCTCATTGTATAAATATATTATAGCAAATCAAAGATAATACAATTAATTCTTTGTGATGTCTTTAATGACTGAAGATTGTGGAAATGAATATACACTTACAAGGCTGTAAGGACATTATCTCTGCATTGATTTCCACTATAGTCTGTCATTAAAGGTATCACCTTTTAAATTAAATTACTTTTGATTGTATTTATAAGAAAGTAATGTACTTTTTCCATTTATTTACGGTGATTGCACAATACCACCCTCTATCTGAATCACAATAGGGGGGAAGGAGAATAGCTCAGGGGTAGTAGACTGCATAATAACCCTGCCAGACCCTGGTTTAAATCCCAGCTTTAGCTCCTTATAATCTTGGATAAGCCACCCACTTTCGCTGTGTCCCAGAGTACAAAATATAGATCATTTGCTCAATTGGCCATAGAAACTCGCTTGAAAAAATGTATTTCTTATCTTAAAATAAATCGCAACAGCCGATTAAGAATGCTGAGATGTACACCTTAATTTTACACATTATATCGGGGTCCTTAATTTGGACACTTCAAAGGCACTTGTTCCAGATTATCTGTGAAATTCAATTATGAAAGTCAATAACTTGGGGGTCATTAGAGCTGGTGGTTTTTAAAGCCATGTCTCATTGCTACCAGTAAATATTTTGTGAAGTGTGGAAAAGACCAATCATCCTCATCATCAACATTTATTTATATAGCGCCAGCAAATTCCGTAGGACTTTACAATGCCTTTGCATTGTTCCTGACAAAGTATGTTTTAAAGTCCCTGCTACCTCAATACTGAGGGCGGGCCCTGTATTCTACCAGTCGCCAAGCCCAAGTTTATTATTTCAAAGATACTATTTCTCCAGCACATTGAAGATGGGTTTCAGTATATTAAAGGTAGACAAAAAATAAATAAATAAAATGTAATCAGATATTGATTACCTGGGCGGGGGTGAAAAATCTCTCCCCATCTCTGGACCCTCTCCGCTATTACCCTGACACCCTTGTTACTCTCCCCTGGCATCCTGTTTCTTTGTACCCTTTTCCCTGGCACCATCCCCACTCCCCTGTTTAAAATACAATCAGAATAAACCAAATTATATGGAGGGGGCGGTTTTCTCCAGTTTTTATGATACATTCGATAACACTGAAAGACAATTCCAAAAATTATGTGTATATATATATATATATATATATATATATATATATATATATATATATATATATATATATATATATTATTGCATGTGAAACAAACAAAACAACTACCCCCCTAAAAATAAAAAAAACATTGCAAGTCTAATATAATGCAGTGTACTAGTGAAGAAGTAAGACCTGCCCTAGAAGAGTGTTTAGTGACTAACTGGTAAACTGCCCTCTGCTGTTCGAAAATTGGTATTGCAGCATGTGCAGTACCCATCCATTATGCTGCCCTAATTGTAGATGGTAATGCTCCTGGGCAAATTGACTGCTCATTTAACAACTGCTTTTGAAGTTGAACATTTTGTAACTCCTAATTGTTACAGAAATATATCAGCAAAACTTCTTAGCTAATTTGTACTATCAAAGCTCTTATGATAAGCAAACACTTTGTAAACAGAGATTGGAATCTGATCCATCTGTAACATTCCATTGTACAATGAGCTGAATGTTGATAGGGCAGTAATGATATGGGCAGTGATAGGAGTTTGGACATGCACTCGCTACTTATTCAGCATCTAGGGCTTTAGAGAACACCACGGTCCAGGCCACAACTCTGGCAGGAGGTCACAGTACATTCCAGTCATGCTTGACAAAATTCAGACTTCAGAGATCCCCAAACCCTCCCCAGGCTACTGTTAGTGCAGGGCATGTAAACAGTCATTCTTCCTGGCATTTCATTTGCAAATCCTCTCATTCCCATGTACAACGTGAATCCCATATGAATATAGTGGAGACTCGGTACAATGGCCAAACCTCTATTTTAAGCACTGTGGACATGTAACGGCAATAACCGTGATGTCTCTTAGACTTTAGGCCTTGAACCACCGCAACCAGTTAGAGATTAGCTTTTATCTGTCTACAGACAATGGTGGCAAGTGTCTGGTTGCGATCGTTTAATGCAAATGTTGCACCTAAATGCAGTGCTTGCAAATGACCCTTATTGTGACCATTGCAGTTTAAGATGAGTATCATCGTCCGCTATTTATATAGCACCGCTGATTCCGCAGCACTGTACAGAGAACTCACTCACATCAGTCCCTGCCCCATTGGTGCTTACAGTATAAATTCCCTAACAGACACGCACACTAGGGTCAATTTGATAACAGCCAATTAACCTACTAGTATGTTTTTGGAGTGTGGGAGGAAACCGGAGCACCCGGAGGAAAACCACGCAAACACGGGGAGAACATACAAACTCCACACAGATAAGGCCATGGTCGGGAATCAAACTCATGACCCCAGTGCTATAAGGCAGACGTGCTAACCACTGAGCCACTGTGCTGCCCCACCGTCAGCAGTTTAAAAATTTGACTTGGATTATTGCTAGACAGAAGGTTGTTTTGTGGTGAATATTTTTTGAATGTTAAAGATACTCTGCCCCTGAGTCATCAAAAAAAAGAGTAAATTGGATCCTGGACAAAACCATTTTACAATGCAAGGGGTGCAAAATAGTTTATTATTTTGCACATAAAGAAAATATTGGCTTTTTTGTCATGTAGCTCACAAATACTTGATAACTTTATTTTATCACTGAAATTTAAAGTTGATCTACTAGGACATGCCCTACCCAAACTATAAATCTGTCCCCACATATTAACTTTACCTCCCCCTTCAATGCAACATGGTTTTGCCCAGGTGCAAAAGTTACTCCTTTGTCTTGCTTTGTTCTCCTTAATGACTCAAGTCCACTAAGTTCAGCGTTATCCCTCACTTATTTGTTCTCTGAGCAAGTGTACACGCCCCCTACGATATCAGACACGCCCCCTACGATATCAGACACGCCCCCTGGCCCTACGCTACGCCTAGTTTCTAAGTATCAATAAACAATAAGATAATCTAGAATAGCCCTTTACATATAGCTATATAGAGGGTAAGTGGAATGGCAGCTTCATGATGATCTAGCTACATGTCGTCTGGCTCCTCGGTTATTAGCAACTCTTGCACGTCATGTGATTAGAGTGACCGGCAAGGCATGCTGGGTGATGTAGTTCAACACAGATGTTCACTCTGTTAAGGAATTGCTTTAATTGCTGAATCATTAATCCCTTTCCGAAAGGCTGTGCAATACTTTCTGTAGCAGAACTCATGTTTATTACAGATTATTGCATTTGTTTACATAATCTTCCTAACGTTACTCTGGAATTGAAAAGGGATGTTAATCCTGTGTGTTCACCGAGAGGAATACTCGGCAGGAGATGATACTTGCCAGTAATGGAAGGTTTTTATATTTCGGAGGAAATTAGATGTCATCCCTGGCCCACCAATTAATGAATAAGACTTGAACGAACATCCACGTATGATCAACACAATGTCAGGAGGCTCCCGCTGACTTCTCTAGCCGAAATGTAATTGAAACGGCTCATGCCAAAAAGCATTTAGAGTTGTTTTAAGTATTTGTCTGGATAGGACAAGTGCGATCCAAACAGCACAGCATCCAGCCAGGGAATTACTGCTCCCTGTAGCTGATATCCTCTCTCCAAGCAGATCATTGACAAAAGATGGAATAGTCAGGGCTACGAGACAGAAAAGAGTGTCTTCTATCTGCATCCTGGGGAACAGCAAACGGGACAGTTCCCTCTGGCAAATCAGAGGTTAATGAGCCAGCAGGACCAGAATATCTGGTGTAAATTACAATAATCCTTCACAATTTATAAAGTAGAACAATTTAGGGAATGGCGATATCTGTGCACCTTTTTTTTTGGCAAAGGAGGAGAAAATGTGTGTCTTTTAATTTCAGTTTGGCATTTTGACACCATTACTGGGCTGGAGATAAATACAGATTTGGAAACTCTTTTGCAAAGTGATTGCTTAATATAACTTAGCGCCATGATGACTGTCAAACGAAGAGGTCAGTTTACTCTCTCTCCTCCTACAAATGACTAAGCTGTGTCCTTCATAACAAAACTCCTGTCGCATCCATCTTGGATTCTCATTGACCTAAGCCCCCCCCTTAATTCTCTCTTAATTTTATTTTAATCTGACTGTAATTAAGTAAAAATCACCTGCCTGAAAGCCCTCCCTATGTGCTAGATTCCTGGTTCACACTTTACAATGCAGAAATCGGCGATGTCTGTGACTTTTGAGACGTTTGGCGATGTGCCCACCGGATCGGTTGAGACGACTGTTGACTTCGGAACAACAAGATTGCCTCCAACAACCACGTCTATAAAACAATGTGCTGTAACCCGCGGCAACCAGATTCTAACTCTTATTTTTCTAGTGCAGATTAGAAAACAAAAGCAAACCTCTGGTTCGTTGCAATAGCTTACAATACCTGTGCGCCGATAGCGCCAAGTTATGTTCCCCAGTAGGTTTGTCGGTTTAATCAATTTAGGCTGAAATTGAAGCCTCCGAAAAGTGTTTTGCCTCTCTTAAAAACATGTTCTATCCTGCATGGAGAAGAGGCTTAAGTGGTGATGACAGCTCGCACTAAGTCTTTAATTCCCTGGTATCGGCTTTTGTTTATTAATGGGAGAATTCTGTTCTCTCAGGTTCTAGTCCCCCTATTGTCGGAGGCCCGTAGCGCCCCCCTCTCTGTTTAAGAAGAGAGCTGACATCTGACTCCCGTGATGAGTGTGAAATGTTTGTGTCTGTAAGTGAAGCACCTATGGGATGTTATACCTCAGGTCTTACTCTCTTTAGATCACAGCCTTTTAGCGACACCTCTTAAGTGTTGCTATTATGAGACCCCCGGGCAAGGCTACAGGGGGACGACGACCAATTAGCGGATCAGTCGTTTCAGACTCACAGGATCCTCTTCTGTTCCAGCAGGAAATCAGTGAAGTGGGATTAGACCCATCAATTAAGTAAACCTTCATAACTCTAGTGTGCGGTGGTACATGTGTACTAATGCTTAATAGTTATTGTTTGATGGCAGGCCTCATGTCATGAAGTCTGGTTCTTTTAATGTCTCCAAAACAGGGAACAGATTGATATAACTCTGCTGAATATTCCTGTGTTCTCATTTTTACAATGGGTGTCCTGGGTTTTCCATTCCAAAACTTCTGGAAGCGTTCTGGTTCAGTTCACAGAATTAGATAGTCTGTCCATATCCTAACTCTATTTGCTAACATCGGCTCCCATCATAACCCCTTTCACGGAGTACCAAACGCTCTCTCCCCAAACTTACCGTTTCATTTAGTATTATTGACGTTGGCTGCGCTGAACATAATTCTTTCTCCTGCTATATTTAAAAGTAGGATCCTCCGCTAGATAGAAAGGAGGGTACTCTCACCAGTAGGGTTGGGGTGTACCGATTTGTGATGACCAAAAAGTATTTAATTGTAGGCAGAAATAAACCTTCCTATTGCTACTTATTTGGGGAATTTTGGAAACTCCCGTTATGGACGTTGTGTTATATATCGAGCTTGTAGCCGCTTGACATCTGCTTAGGGAAAGTTTACATGTACAACTACTAAAATCTTTTCCTACACCTATCAGGATGTGATTGGAGGCGAGAGGGTCATATCTGAAAAGTGGCGATTAGGTAAGTATACATAAAAGGGGCCGGTATCCAATAAAAAATCAATCCCACATTTGCTTTGATTTTGTAAACTGTAATAGAAATATCTTTAGAATCTGATTGGTTCGTATGCATTTGCTTCTAACTGACCTCTACTGGATGTTACGCATCCCAGAGCAGACCTTAAATTCGGGCTCAGAAAGCGGAAAAACCTCGGTATTAAATGTAGTAACCATTAAGCTGTGGTCAGAGATTGCTATTGTGCCATACCTCCCAGCTGTCCCAATATAGGCGTTGTCCCATGGTGGGAAAGTATACCTGCCACTGGTGCACACAGCAACTTAAGCACTGAACACGCCCCCGGTGGGGTGTGGTCACGCCCATAAAATGCGCTCACTGCCCCTTCTCACGAGCACATCATCCCGATACCCCAACTTCAAAAGTTGGGAGGTAAGACTGTCCTATGTGTAATAGGAATACAAATATGGCATTCTGCCATAATACATTTTTCTTGGAATACATAACTATTTTATTTACAAAGTATGAAACAGTTTCCATATATACCTCTAATGAACGGTCATTTGCGAACCGTTAGAAAGTCAAGGGGGTATATTTACTAAACCGCGGCATTGAAAAAGTGTAGAAGTTGCCTATAGCAACCAATCAGATTCTAGCTGTCATTTGGTAGCATGTACTAAATAAATGATAACTATAATCTGATTGGTTGCTATAGGTAACATCTCTACTTTTTCAAACCTGCAGTTTAGTAAATATTCCCCAAGGAGTGCAATCCATTTCTATGGACACAAATGCTCCTAATAAATGAGTCCACTTTTATTTTTATTTATTTAATTTTATGTGAGTGACCTTTTGTGGATCTAGCCCTGTGTTGGCTAACCTGTGACACTCCAGGTGTGTTGTGAAACTACAAGTCGTAGCATACTCTTCTAGCAATAAGCTGCTATATATTGGCAAAGCATGCTGGGACTTGTAGTTTCGCAAAACATCTGGAGTGTCACAGGTTAGCCAACACTGATCTAGCAAGAAAGAATAGAAACTTCACATCAAAGTCCATCGTATCACCACTTTGGGACCTCTCCATTCATTTAAAACCAAGCCGCGTGCACACCAGCAAATTTAATTTGAATATTTTGTCCTGCTAAATGTAATTTTGTTTATTCATGCAGTGTTAAATTGGGCACAGGTGCACCTAGTCCTACACCCCTCCATGCGCCCAGCTCCTGCCATCCCATTTTCAAAACCCTCCGAACACTGCCATTTTCATGTGCCAACTCCATTGGTGTGTGAGCAAACAGTATTGTCCTGAATATCCAGCACTTTTATAAATGATCTTTATTGTCCGTGGGTCCCTTTTATATAAGGACGAGATACGTCTCTGCTATATTGTCCTTTTTATTTGCAGTAGAGCAGATGCTGAAATTAAGAAATGTAATTTTATAGTATCCTTGATCTTCTAGTAAACTGTAGTAGGTAATTCACATGTGCAATTAAGTTTTACGCAAATATCTAGCACAGTTTCACAGGAAACCTCCCTCCCAAAAATTCGGGAATGTGCTCTGAAAAGAAGGAATTTTTGTTAGCTATTTTTTACTCCTGCCCTTGACAAAGGAGATCTTGTCTCGGGAATATCGGTGTTTCTTGCACTTCCTTGGTCCTGATAGGAGATGTTTCCATTAGGAAAAGCTTCTGCGCTGTGTTTGTTTTTGCTGGGTCTTGAAAGATGAATTTTTAGCGAGCACACAGGGCCTGTGATGAATGACTGTGAGGCTGGGCTCTAAACACGAAGATTCTTGTCTCACCTCTTCATCAGCCTCTTCCTGCCACCGCCGCGTACTCTCCGTCTCTGAAGAATTATCCCTTTGTCAGAGCAGCTTGAGCCTCATTCATATACAGCAGGGACTGTGCTGAAAGCCTAATTGCGGCACCTTTAAAGCTGCAGGCTTTACAGGTCTGCAGCCAGGCCAGAGTGCCACAGCTGTTTAACCCCTGAACTGCGGAAGCCGTATAGAATCTTATGAACAAGTATGTGGTATAGTTAAATAAACGTAGAACCTTTCAAACATTTGAAAATCATGAGACTTTTTTTTTTATATATTGTTAAACACTTTTTGGTGGGTTATTTTGGGGTTTTAGTTAATTCAGGGGTCAGGGAACTTTTTTACCTTTTACCCCCAAATATATTTAGATACGCCGACGTTACCCCCTTGATTTGAAAGGAAGGAAATCATTATATTATTATTGGAATTCAAAATTTTATTGAATCTATTCAAAATTTCTTTGAAAGCTTCAATTTCAAAACTTCAGGTTTTGGAGAAATGATGTTGCTTCATTTTCGATAAGAGAGCATCAATATTGGGGCATTTTGATGTCAAAGCAATTTGGATACAGTCTTCAGCGTCCAATCGATTTCTCTGCTTTGTTTTTATGTTCGTTAGAGTGGAAAATCCTTGTTCGCAAAGGTAGGTTGTTGCAAAAGGCAGCAACTTTTTGACTGCCTCCTCATGTGCAATTTTGATGCCTTTGCAGCTGTTGACATCCAAAAATATGACAGATCTGCTTTGTTTTCAAATGCAATATGTGCTTCATTATTGTATCGAAGCTCAAGAAGTGCCTCTGCCAACCCTGGAGGCTCTTCTGGTACAACAGCAATTTCACATGTTAAGGGGTCTACAATCCAACTGACAGCATGTGAATCGGCAGCATTACCCCCAGGAATTTAATTTTTACCCCATTTGGGGTAATTTACCCCTGTTCCCTGACCCCTCAGTTAATTTAATGTAATAAGAGTGTGATTTGTTTTATTGTACGTGAAATGTGTGTCCTTTAGGACAGGCGGTATTGATTTTCAGGATAGAAAACCTAGCTCCAGTTTAGAAAAATGTCCAATTACTATTTAAAGTAAGTTGTACAGGTAAATTACTTATAAAGGGACCCAGTACTTTTCATATCAGAATTTAACCTGAGGTCAGAGTTGTAAGGTCTAAATAGCTGATAGATCTAGGTTGTCCTTACTTACATTGGGATCTGGTTGTTCAACTGGACTGAAAACAACCAGATCAGTGAGCGATTTTGGTACTTTTGTGGGCAAGTCCGCAATGCAGGCAGGTTCCAAGGGTCATCCTTTGCATGTTTTTCACCCACACCTGATAAGATCCGATTAATTTGGATTCATTTCTTATGAGGCAGCCCAAATGGATGAGTTGGCTTCGACTCTCATTACCCACCAAGCTCCATTGTGTGTACATACGGGGGAAAACCCTGCTGGCCTCTTACAAACGGGGAACACTAATGTGGGCTTCATCGAAACCACCAACCCATTTCAGAACAAGACTCCCTCCTTCACCACTGGCTGTTAGTTTGTAGGTCCACAAGTTTTATAAATAAAACTCATCTCAAATCCTACCTCTCGACCGGCGATAACGGTGGCTCCACCTGGAGGGTGCGAGAGTGGATTTTTGACTAGTGGTACCGATTTGGACTTGTGCGAATCTGTCTCTTTTTATATTTTGGCAAGCTCTTGTCTCTTGCCTGGATTGTTAAAAAGTACAGCATTTCGCCTATTGATTTTTTTAGAATGCATTAAATCTCTCATTTAGTGTGCACCAATGTATTACTTAATGTGAAGATAGAATCCTTGTGCTTTATAAACCTATGTGAAAGATCACCAGATAACAGAGGTGTTATGTCTGTCCTATACTCAGCAATGTTCCTGCATCCTACAGACCAGACTCCCATTTGTCAGCAAATGAGAAGAAGACCTCCATGTCTATCTCCCACTGCTAGCTTAGAGACTCTGTTGCTCCATCGTGACCAAAGGAAGCTACCAAGTTGGTCTACAGCTTATCAAATTATTACACCCAACTCATTGGTCCTGTTGAAAGTCCATAAATCATTCCTGTTTATCAAGGAAGAAAGGGGGGGTCCAGATTAATGGGAATATATTTTGAGGCTGTGTTCTGTAGTACCATGGTTCTGGAACCAAGTAGCATCATCAATAGGAAGAGTCCTCTCCCTAAAGAACCTCAATGTTTTTATTGGGATCAAAAAAGCAGGAATTGAATCATCCAACACACAGACGAATACTGTTTATTTGTTTGCTAGCAAAAGTCACCATAAGCGCACAATGAAACTACCAGTAGTCAGGTCATGTTGGGGGTGTAGTGTCCTATGTCTGTATACAGTGTAATAGAGTTGTATTATGATCATGTCCAGTGGTCAGGTTATGTTGGGGTGTAGTGTCCTATGTCTGTATAGAGTGTAATAGAATTGTATTATGATCATGTCCAGTGGTCAGGTCATGTTGGGGGTGTAGTGTCCTATGTCTGTATACAATGTAATAGAATTGTATTATGATCATGTCCAGTGGTCAGGTCATGTTGGGGGTGTAGTGTCCTATGTCTGTATACAATGTAATAGAATTGTATTATGATCATGTCCAGTGGTCAGGTCATGTTGGGGGTGTAGTGTCCTATGTCTGTGTACAGTGTAATAGAATTGTATTATGATCATGTCCAGTGGTCAGGTCATGTTGGGGGTGTAGTGTCCTATGTCTGTATACAATGTAATAGAATTGTATTATGATCATGTCCAGTGGTCAGGTCATGTTGGGGGTGTAGTGTCCTATGTCTGTATAGAGTAATAGAATTGTATTATGATCATGTCCAGTGGTCAGGTCATGTTGGGGGTGTAGTGTCCTATGTCTGTATAGAGTAATAGAATTGTATTATGATCATGTCCAGTGGTCAGGTCATGTTGGGGGTGTAGTGTCCTATGTCTGTATAGAGTAATAGAATTGTATTATGATCATGTCCAGTGGTCAGGTCATGTTGGGGGTGTAGTGTCCTATGTCTGTATAGAGTGTAATAGAATTGTATTATGATCATGTCCAGTGGTCAGGTCATGTTGGGGGTGTAGTGTCCTATGTCTGTATACAGTGTAATAGAATTGTATTATGATCATGTCCAGTGATCAGGTCATGTTGGGTAGGTGTAATGTTGTATTAAAGAGTAATAGATTGTATTATAATTGTCCTCATGCTCCTCTAGTGTGTTATTTTCCAGCATATCGAAGCTATTCCTACCCCTTCATATAGGATGGCCCTATCCGCCTTTAAGTCATAGCTGGCTTGGCATACATAGGATGAGATGGTAGCTCTCTTACATTTTCCTACTTAGTACGTATAACTTGGCTCCCATCAGCTGAGATGAATGTTTCTACATAAACTCCCTGACCTCAGAATACATCCGTAAGCCTCGTGTAAGTGTAAATCCTTGTTCCCTTGTAGATATCAGCGACTCATGCTTTCCATGAAGTCCTCACAGGGCAGGAAACCCAAATGGTCCAAGCTCAGAACTGGAACAGGAGGAAACTGGTCTTCTAGCGGGAATAGGGTCCGTCCACTGCGACCCACCCATGTAACCCTTTCACTGCCAGCGGGCGAGTCTCACCTTAGCAGCCCACTTGTGAGAGAACCTCTTATAATGGCCAAGTAGGAATCCTGTAACAGAAAAGTTGTCAGAAGAATATCTATTTAATCTATTTAGAATTGATGCTAATATATGCAAAACTCCTGTAAATAACACCTTTATAAATAGCGATGGTAATTTCTGATGTCATTGCTTTTAATCCGTAAATTTTGATGTCGTCGCTTCAGTGTTCATTAGGAAAACTTGTATATAATGAGGAATAATGCCACCCATACTGTACATTATTACCGATTTTGGACATCATCTAGGAGGTCTTTGTCCTGTTGTAAAGCACTCAGCCTTCAGCCTTCTGCTTTTATATTGTCACAGGATTCCTCAGCAACTTCTAATACCCTTATAATGTACAGCACAGTGGCTTAATGGTTAGCACTTCTGCCTCACAGCGCTGGGGTCATGAGTTCAATTCCAGACCATGGCCTTATCTGTGCGGAGTTTGTATGTTCTCCCCTTGTTTGCGTGGGTTTCCTCCAGGTGCTCTGGTTTCCTCCCACACTCCAAAAACATACTAGTAGGTTAATTGGCTGCTATCAAAATTGACCCTAGTCTCTCCCTCTAACTCTTTCTCTCTCTCTCTCTCTGTGTGTGTGTATGTTAGGGAATTTAGACTGTAAGCTCCAATGGGGCAGGGACAGATGTGAATGAGTTCTCTGTACAGCGCTGTGGAATCAGTGGCGCTATATAAATAGATGGTGATGATGATAATGATAATGTATAGTAAGGAATGTACTATCCCATATATCCACCTGTGTCCTATACATACAATGATTTTCTCTTTGTATTGTGTAATCTGATCTCTATGATCACTCAGAGGGGGAGATTTGCGGTGATGCGGTACATTGGCGGCAATTACGAAAGGAGTGTAATCAGCTTGGCGCTCATCCCCTGCTCCACTGGCACAATATGAACAATGTCAATGCCATGCTTGTATGACCATCCTAATCGCCCTGGTAGACCGCAGCTGCCCGGTCATGTCACGTACATATTTGGGATTACGCCTGTGCGCAAGTGATGTTTAAATGATCTACAAGGGATGGAAATAAGTCCAACTTGAATATGTTCTCTACTTGGCACACTGACGCAAAGCTCAGAGATGGCATAGGCCAGTATTATAGATGCACAGAGGCTCTTTGACAGTGCTCAAATAAACTAGTGTATTTCATATTACAAACGCCACAAATGTCGAATTAAAAAAAACGCTCCTGTGAGCCCTTTATTTGGCATGTTAATTGAAATCTTTAATGTTAAGTTATTGGGGAAATGCTTTGCACAGGAGGACCGCAGCAAAATAATTTTACAATTGGCTTTTAAAACAATCTAGTCCAACAGGCAATTTCCATTTATACTGTGTTGCTAAATACAGAATAAAGGTCTTGTGTGGGTTTGGACCACTCCCCTCTCTTTTAATAGTGCTCCCCAAATTAGTGTTCTGTGCCCCTCACTTCCCCTCCACGTATTTATTGTGGCCGGCTCTACTAGGATGAAGAGCAGGAAATCTTTTATGTAGCAGCAGCCGTGTAATTAATGTGGCAGCTACCGGGACGGGTCCCGCGGTCGTTACTTTTATCCATACCTGGAGGGGGAGTGGGGGGCACAGAACACTAATTTGGGGAGCACTATTAAAAGAGAGGGGAGTGGTCCAAACCCACACAAGATCCATCGCACAGAACACCATGAACAGCTGTGATGGGGGACCCAGCACTATTTTTGGGGAGTGTACTATTAAAACAGAAAAGTGAACGAACCCTTTATTACACATTTATTGGGATTTGTTCCCACTATCCCATTTAGTCAGTGTCCTCAGACGTGTATAATTATCCTGGCTGAAATGTTCAGTGTTAACTTGAGCGTCCTGGGAAGTTGAAGCCGCTGACTGTAGACATGGCCAATCACATGCCTATTATTCAGTGAACATGTATAAATCATTAATAAATACACCTAATGCAAAGATTCCTCCTTCCAATCAGTCCTTTGTTTCCTATGTGAGACAAGGTGCATGACCAGAGTAGCGATACAGGTATAGGGCCACTAAGACATGCAGTACTGTTTCCTTCTCTCCATACTGTGTTCCTAGCCTGTTGTTTCGTAAGATATTCCATGGAAGAACCTGCAACTTATTATACCAGTGATTCCCTTCAGGCAGCGAGACGTTTGTTATATATCCACTTGTCTCATGAATTCATTCGGAGAGCTGCAATTTGACGGATTCCCAGTCGCATAACAGATGACTCTGATTAATCGATCGATAGGAAGATTGAGCCAATCTGACGAGGAACCATTACAGTGTATATAACCTAGTTTTCACGAGAACTGTTACGTCACTGGGAACTTCTGACATCACCTAGTTCCTAGTGAGCCGACCTGCGGAATGTTGTGTCAGCCCACAAATTACTGTGTGTAGGGAACAGGTGGGCTTTAAAATAGTTGTCGGAACTCAGGAGCTCGTTTGATAAGACCGTGTTAGAATCATCCAGACACAGGACCGCAGAGTTACAAGTATGAACTAAGCACTGTGCAAAATGCACCAGGTTAAATTGTATGTTTAATGTCCCAGCTTGGTTTCTGCTCCTGTCTAATAATGCATCTAGGGGGTATATTTACTAAACTGCAGGTTTGAAAAAGTGGAGATGTTGTCTGTAGCAACCAATCAGATTCTACCTGTCATTTTATAGAATGTACTAAATAAATGAAAGATGAATCTGATTGGTTGAATAGGCAACATCATCTTTTTTCCAAACCCGCAATTTAGTAAATCTAGCCCTAGGAGTCCGCAGTGGGTGTACTATTCAGTATGGCTATAGGAGAGTGGCAGTATGTATCCTTCATGCACAAGGAGACATGCAAGGTAGTTTCTGTACCCTGTGATCAGTCAGACCTTCAAGCTGATGACCTGCAGACACCTTGGTTCGGGCACAGAACACATTCACGGTTGTGATTACCCCGTCTGACGATAAATCTCAGACCTTTTGTGACTCATTTCAATTGAAGGATTTTGATGCTGATCAGGGAGAAGGCTGAGGCTGGAGTCTGGGTTAATGGGGAAGTTGTGATCAGGGGCTGGCCTCAGGATGAGAGTAAAAGGACACAGCTGTTTGTTTTCCTGAAAGCTTTTTTTTTTTTTTTTCTTTTCACCCCTCTCCAAGCAGTGCTGAGGAGGGAGGAGGGTTAAGCGACGGGGCTACAAGTGGGAGGATAGCAGGACAAGGGGGCTTTTGACTTGGGCCCACTGTAAAAGCAGCTTTAAGTAGCACACGGGAGACACCTGCTGCTCGGTTTTCATATTGCATCTCAACTCTCCTCTTTTTCAGGGTGCCAGAGGCCCTGATGGACCAACGGGAGGACCTGGGATACCAGGTACCAAGGTAAGTGCCCTCGCCAGTGCTAGCTCCTTACTTCTTAACTTGCTACGCAGCCAACAGATTGAGGAGTTTCAATCTCTCTTGCTTGCAGCTTTTTGGTCTATGCTTATTTAACCCTTCCACTACCTGCACTGTTAGCCCCATGTCTCCAGCTTTTGCCAACTTTGCTTTTTTTTGCCTTATTGCAAACGACACTGATCCTAGAAAACTCGTAGGTCCCCAGCTGTTGGTTAAACTACAACTACCAGCATGCCCCGGTCAGCAGACTTGCTGCTTGAGCATGCTGGTAGTTGTAGTTTTAATTATCCCACATCTTGGTTGCACACACGGAACCTCTCTGTTCTCAGGTAGGAATGCCACTCAACAGCTAATATTCAGCCGCACAGCACCATTTCTCCACTTCGAACAATGACCTGTTCACAGGGCTTCCGACGACTGCCAGTAGAAATAAGACTCAATGTTTATTTCATGGCCTTTAAAAAAAAAAAAAAAAAAAAAGTTTTTTTTTCCATTTATGGGTTCAAGTCAGCAGCTAGTAATGCACAGTGATAAACACTCCTCTGGCAGCTCGGTGACTGTGCGCTGTTTCTGGCAGTCTGGTATGTATAATAGTGAATTCAAAGGGCTAGGACAGTGATGTCCTGAATTGTTTGATTGCATTTTCTCCTGATGTCCCGTAGCCCCTCATCCTCTTCCAGGACCCGTCTGTACCAGATGTGCATTGTTTTATCAAATATCAAGTTCCCAGCCCCCCGGGCGCTTAAAAATAGCTAATCGTGCAAATCTTAATTAATGTCTCATATAAACAAAGAAGGATTCCTTTAAGGCAATGTAGAATCGGTGATTCACATTTATTTCTTTGAGGAGTTCCCGAAAACCTGTGCTGAGGACTGAACGTACACTCCTATTATACCCAGCTGGCCAAAAGTGTGCGTTTAGGGCGTTTGCATAACCCCAAAAAGACCAGAATCATTTGGATTGTTCACAATCATGTGCACATTTGATTGGTTGAAACCCACATCTCCAGGATTATGAAGTCACTGGCTAACTGCAGTAAATTTAGATTAAATACGTAATTTTGTTTGCACCAGATTCTCCAGGACGATGATGCCTGTATCGGTCCTGCGCCTCTCAGCTCTGATCACTCAGTAGATGCTGATTGGGTAACCCCTGGATGTGGTGTACAGTACATCTAATAGGAGCATAGATAAAGGCCATTTACTTAGATGTTTATGCTACTTGCATACAGTTGCTACTATTATTTTATAGTATCTGTAGTGTGCTAACATCTTCTGTAGAGCTATACAAATGCAGGTAAAAGTGAAAGTATATTACATAGGAGTACACAACCAAAATAAAGCATACAGAACAGAAGAGCCTGTTTGTGGGAGGTTAGAGCTCATCAGTGCAGGATACAGGACAATGTAGAATTTGTAGTAAACCCACAAGGCTTGTTCACTTGGCAGTGCAGTGACCACACGCACAATACACTGAGTTCCTCCCCATTCACATACTAGCACGCAGTAAGATCCACTATTAGCGGACGTTGCTGTCCCACCGTGCTGGATATGGCTCCGTACTCCAGTGTAAACAGCGGACGTGGTCTGAGATTGACGTCCATTATTCTGACTCCTGCTCTATTATACGTGCGCTGCTGTGTCGGACCTGTGCTCTCCGCTGATGCGTTGTGAATGAGTGGCACTGATTGCCCTCCATGGTAAAGAATGTAGCGTGTAGGAGGTGGATGTTGGCCACACATGACTGGATAGCCGTTACCTCATCATTCTCCTCCCTCCCCAACCTGTCACGTTTCCCCATCAACATTGAGTCTTTACTAAACCACCGAACGATGATCCCCCCAGGACTTTGCTAATTTTAGTTAACAGGAACAAACATAAAACCGTTTTACTTTTTCAATTTTTAAATAAAAACGGACAACTAAACACGTCCCTTTAATTCAAAGGCAGAGATGCACCACAGCAATTTAGAAGTTGAATGTATGGGAATTACAAAAACAATCCGTTTGTATTTGTACTGTTGTCACAGCTGGGAATAATTGCCGAGTGTTGGACGTACAGTATACGCTGGCTGTATCCAGAAATTAATGAGGATTTATGACTTGTTTCATTAAATTAAACGCTGCAGAGCTGTGATTACTCCTATTGTGAGCTTTAATAACCAGGCAATTGAAAATTGACGCTTTGTTTTCAGAGCTGTAGCATTTCCAATGCTCTGGTCGGTCCAAGGGAAGCCGTCAGGAATAGAATTCCTTTAGGGAATTGTTTCCATTAATAGAATTCCTCTCAGTTATGTTTTTATATTAAAACCCCCTCCCCCACAACAACAAAAATGCAACCGGGGGACCAGTATCTCCCAATATCTGGGACCCCCCCCCCCTCTTATGTTTGGAAGATGACGTCTCACACTCAAGAGCTGGAAAATTCACTTAGCAACTTGGTCGTCATTAACTACTTTTATATTTATAGAAATACTTGATTTCAAGGCACCCTCTCCATGTAATCTGGCAAAGCCCAATTACACCAGCAAAGACAAGTTTTAACGCAGTGAGGGATGCACAGGATTTTCAGATTGTTACTTGGTAGTTGTGTGTCCCTTTATAGGGGATTCTGCACTATTACTCAGACTTTTCTGCTGCCGTCATGAGATTGATTATTATTACTTCACTCCAGCTATAGAGCGCTTTGTCAGTGAAACATTTATGTAAATGTGCCCTTTATAGAAAACAAAAATGCAAGATTCGCAGGGGGAAAATTGTGGAAGTGTAAAATATGCAGACGGTCCACAGTGTTCACTGGATTAGATCCAGGATATTGACAAAGTGGCAAGTATGCAAAAGGATTTATAACGCATCTGTCAGCGCTGATAGGTTCTGACACAAGAGGGTGTGCAGAACGGCCATATATAGAACCATAGTGATTGGTTGCAGAAACGCCCAAGGCCAGTGTTTAAGCCTATATACTAGAGGGGGTAGACACATTAAGCACAGTTCTGGTAGTAAAAAGCCCATTTGCGCCCACACGTTGAAGGCAAAAAATTTGTGGACTGAACCAATATTCTAGAGTTCACCAGCAGCCATTGTCATGTGACTAGTGAACAAGCAGTGCCTCAGTCATGTGACTGGTCCCTAGAGAATTGATTGGCTGCCTTCACATAAATGTTGGTTAAGCCCACAAAATGGATTTCTCCACCATGTAAAGGCAACGGGTGCTCTTTAAAACAATAGATCCACACCTGCCCCCCCCCCCCCCCCCCCCTGCCCGCACTGTGGGGATTGCTTAATTGTGCCAATGCGAGACATGGCTGTATGTTATCCATATGTGTGGCTATAGGCATAGAGGAAATTGCATAGACTTCAGTTTCCCCTATCCATATTTAGCATCCACTTTGTTAACCCTTCGAGCACACTCCATGCCAGTAATCAGTGTGAGCTTCCAACTATCCTGCGTCCTCCCGGTACCTCTAGTTAAGGTAGTAGCCAGGATCGTTTCTCTAGGGATTTGTGGTATTTTGGAACGATGACCCGGCCCCACACACCCCCAGTTATGTTATCCCATGCCCTTGGTGACATCAGTGCAGTGTAGGATTATCACATATGAATGAGACTGGCAAGTGGGCTTTGGGAGGAGACGAGATTGTTGGGACGGAGACACGAACAATGGCAGTCTGCTTGCAGAGTTTAATTTGCTTAGAGTTAGTAAAATTTTGTAGAGCACAATACAATTTATTTATCAAGCGTTACTGTACTAATATAGTAGTTTTGTCTTCAAACATCATTCGGTTTTGGAAGTCTGGAATTTATACAAATTTCTGCTACACCTATACTTGGGACACAGAAAATCTTAACTCCTGATGCTGTCATTCGTGCCTGTAATCTGGTAGTACTTATATATCATACTTGCCAACTTTTCCTAGCTCAGGGAGATCCCGTGGGGGCGGGGGCTTGACGGACATTTCGGGAGACTAGACAACTATGCGTTAAAGAAAGGCAGCTAATGAATCTCTAGAGACTGAAGTGTCTTTTGCATTTCTGTCTCCATTACTGAAGTCGTGTTGTCTTACCTGTCAGTCTTTGATTAAATCTTGGTCTCCATGAAAATGGCTACCTCCATAGGCATCAATACATGGACATAGGACACAATTTCTGAACTGTGTCATCATGCCACAGATGGCGAAGCCAACCACGTCTTGTACTGGCTCAGCATCAGGGAGAATGCCAGACTCTTCAGGGAGTGAGGGAGATCACCCCTATTTCAGGGAGTCTCCCTGACATTCAGGGAGAGTTGGCAAGTATGACTTGTATGTAAAGCCACTTATAGTCAGTCATAGGCCTGCAGTAAATAACAGGTTAATTACATGTTACCATAGTGAAAGCGCTGAGGTTCCAGCTATCAGAACACCACAGTTTGGCAAGGAGAGGCGATTATAAAGTTATCACTGCCAGCGTAGTACTGACATTCTAACAGTGGGCTACTAGTATGTTAATATTGTGCACGACTCCGCCCACTGTATTTATAACCCCTCCTCATTTAGCAATAACCCCTCCTATTGCATGTTTAAAGGCTCACTACACCGTTATATACAAATTTCCTGATATAAAGGATTTATAAATAACTTTCACAAATATATATGTAAAAGCTTGCATACCTTGACCATTCTTAAGATTACAACTTTATCTCACATGTTGTCAATGTTATCAGCTGCTGAAAACTTGGCCTATATATGTGTAAATGGATTTAGTTACTGTTTCACATGAACCAAGTTCCATTTTAGTGTGCCAACTTGATGCTTTCTAATATTTAATTTTAAATGGAGCACCTTCTAAGTACATACGTTTTGTTTTTAATTCAAATATAATCTGCGATGCAGGTCTATCCTGATTTTTAACACACAACTCCCAGCATGCACTGCCACCTGGAGAGAGAGACAGGTTGTCTGCTGATAGTCAGCATAGTGTTAGAGGCAGACCTTTGATGATTTGAACTGAGGCTTCCCTGTTACTAAAACAGTGTTTCATTATTCTGCAAGTGGTGTCGCTGACCCTTTCAACTTTTCCTAAATATTTAGGATTTCTCCTAAATCAAGGAAACCGTTAAATGTGTTTTGAATCCTGCATTGTGGAGCAGCTCTGGCCTGTGAATGACAGCAGCCAATCAGAATGATTTACTTAAGGAAGCCCTGAAAATGGCACCTGCTACGTCTAGGCCGTGGTGTGTGGGCTGCTCTGATTGGTCGGGCCCCACAGCCTGATTTATAATGTGGTATGCAGACACAAGGATACTAGTATCACACCCTTTCCCATGTGCGGTAGTAAATTTTAGCTTTCTAACCCGGGTGGGATGTCACAGAATGGCATTCTCCGTGACAGAGCAGATCTTCCAAGCACTGGCTGGGGAGGGGGGCTGTGTATAGAGTGGGGGGGTGGACAGCTCCCAGCTTCCTGTTCCCACAGAGGTGTTGTTCTTTGTCATTGACTTGCTAAGCTACCCGCAGACAGTCTGTGTGATACTATGATGCCTGTATCCACTGTAATAGTCACCCCTGACCCCCAGAACACACATTCAACGCTTTATACAACAACTCTAATGCACTGTGGACCAGTGGCCAAGAAAACATTCCTCCATCGCTGGTAATGGGCTTTATAGGAGCTAAAGGCATTGGGTTCACAGTGTATATTATGTGTATATAACTAACTGAATGTAATTGTTGTTGCTTGAAATGTATTTTCTTCTCCATAATTGATACTGATTGGCAGATAATTCCCACTAAGGGCCTTTGTACTCAACAGCGCACATCATGTAGCCATTGTTTCTAGCAGGAAAGATATGACTATTGTTATAACCAGGAATGTAAGGAATAAACCAAACGGTGACCATCGCCCTGCCCAGAAATTGAACCCCCTACTACCTGCCAGCTGTTCTACAGAGGCCTCAGCCACTTACCAGTCCTCTTCTGAATGCACAATGGCTCAGTGTTTAGCGCTTCTGCCTCACAGCACTGGGGTCATGAGTGCGATTCCCGACCATGGCCTTATCTGTGTGGAGTTTGTATGTTCTCCCCGTGTTTACGTGGGTTTCCTCCGGGTGCTCCGATCTCCTCCCAAATTCCAAAAACATACTGGTAGGTTAATTGGCTGCTATCAAATTGACCTTAGTCTGTGTGTGTGTGTATATTAGGGAATTTAGACTGTAAGCTCCTATGGGGCAGGGACTGATGTGAGTGAGTTCTCTGTACAGCGCTGCGGAACTAGTGGCGCTATATATATGATGAATATGAATGCCCCAGCACTTACACGTGGCTCTCGGTGTTCAGAGCCCGGTCAGGACTGAGCGGAGCCCTCATTGGTAATTACCAACCCTGGAATTGACATGCTCCAGGTGGAAGTGCCAAAAGTGGTGTCATGCATGGGGACACCAAGAGGAATTTTGTTTCCCTTCCATAGCTGAAGGAAGGGTCACATCAGGTCCTCCCACTACGTAAGCTGTACCTGCCCCCCTTCCTCTTGGCACCCCTGATCATGCATCAGTCACCTCTGCTGTCTGCAGACTGCGGCTCTGGCACCACTGCATGGATCGGGGTTTGGTGATTGGAAAATAATTGAGCTGAATCCTTTGAAAATGTTCTGGATTTGGCCAGAACCGCAAACAAAATCAATGATCTGAATCAAAAATAGAGTTACACAAACGATTCCTCCGTCTAATTGACCACTTCTAAGCCACAATGAAGTCTGGTAATACATTGGGATATCCCTCAACTTGATATATCGGCTTATACTTGTAACGTTTACTAAATACATTGATTTATCTTTCTGGCTTCCTTCTGTGGTTTCTGTCTATGTATCAGAAGGCGAAGCTGTTTGTTTCGTAGCCCTGAGATACGAGCGCTTCGTTGCGCTCTATTTGTTGGATATGTTTGTGTCATTTCCCAGGCCAACGAAAATAAACAACTCTGATTATATAAATATATAGCTGAAAAACACAAAAAGGAAGACCCAAAGATAATTTAATGCATTTAATAAAAGATGTATAGAAACTGATCTATGTTACTATAACCTGGATGTCAGGAACATTGTGTGTTCTGTAAATATCAAAGGATGAATGTATTAAATAATCTTATTGCAGAACTTTACCTAGTTTCTATGATGGTGCTTTTAAGTTTGCTTGCAAAGCTTACCATTTAGTACAGTTCCTTTGCTTGCCTTCTCTTCTCTATATTCCATTTATCTCTTACCAGGGTTTTTCTGTCCGTCTCATTGAGCTGTGATAATCTTTTCATAGTACAATAGGTTTGGTCCGTGGTCTAGCGGGAAGGTATGCGTGAGACATCATTTGGGTGGGGTGTGACATCACTAGGGGTGTGACCATGTCTAGAAAGGACCTAAAAAATTACAAGGTGCATGCAAGTAGATAGAATATAAGCCCCAAATTTGCTCATAGCACAGAGGGATAGAATTATATCTATTATATACATTATCTTGTGTTCTGGGCACATTTAAGCAGAGGTAATTGACGTTACAAGCCCTTTAAATCAATTCAAAATTGCTTTCCGCTCACTGCCCTATTTTTTTGAAATCCACCCCACGTTCCAAGTTCGCTATTATACAATTCTTTCTGTACTGAATATTGAAAGATAGTAGCCTGGCAGTATTGGAGATCTATATATTAAGCTGTTGCAATGACCTATTCACAGGGACCTCATGGAATACAGGGCAAAGAAGGACTGGTTGGGCAACAGGTAAGTAGTCTATATTTTTCTGGAGAACACAAGTTGACATGAACGCAGAAGATGACTAAACCTGTGACATTGATGGCACCATGTTTTGTGCAGGGCAAGATGGGCGAACGAGGACCTGTTGGGCCTCGTGGCTTTCCAGTAAGTAACAATACAACCTTTTGGCTTTTGATTTTGAGCATTTGTAAGTCATGAACCCATAAGTATACCATTTTTACAGGGAATACCAGGACCCTCTGGCCCAACTGGGGAAAAGGGAATTCCAGGGAATCCGGTAAGTGTCACGAGTACGAAGGATTCTATATTCCGTGTGTGTGTGTGTGGTCTTCCGTTTCACGCAGTTTCTTAACTGATCTACTCTCAGATCCAGCAGTATGAAGGCGCATAGCATTCTGCACCGCACCTCACCCCCAATTCCAGGACACACAACAGGAGAACCGTGTGTTGTTCTCACTCAAATGTAAGGGTGCGCGGGAAAAGGCTATTGTTACCCGTAGCAACCAAGACGGCTAACTTTTTCTAAGCTGTACTAGAAGAATGACATTTAGTGATAGGTTGGTTGCTGGGCAACATTTCTTGTTTCCTCTGCACCAGTTTTCATAAATGTCCATTGTAGTCAGTTAGAGCAACTTGAGGAAATGTGTTTCTATAACAGGGCTTTCCAAATGGCAAAACCTCAAAGCTTTGTTTGTGAGCGCTTTGCTCCAACCCTGGTACTGGTTTACCTGTGTAGATTGTGCTAGGTATCACTTTTTTTATAGTCAGTAAATCCTAAGCACATGCTATGTCAAGGGCATTGTAATAGCCACCAGCTCTTTGCAAATTGCTCTTGTTGCATTTGGTGGTAAATTTATATTTAAACAGCATTACAATTCACCATCACCATTCATTTATGTAGCGCCACTGATTCCGCAGCGCTGTACAGAGAACTCACTCACATCAGTCCCTGCCCCATTGGAGCTTACAGTCTAAATTCCCTAATATACACACACAGAGAGAGAGAGAGACTTGGGTCAATTTTAATAGCAGCCAATTAGCCTACTACTATGTTTTTGGAGTGTGGGAGGAAACCGGAGCACCCGGAGGAAACCCACGCAAACATGGGGAGAACATACAAACTACACACAGATAAGGCCATGGTCAGGAATCAAACTCATGACCCCAGGCACTGTGCTCCCCAAAAGAAATCAATTAGAATAGTTTTGGCTGTTAAGGATGTGGTCTCTGTGGTGTTCTCTTTTATACCATAATTTCAGTGTTTTGTTTTTTTTTATTTGATTGATTTCTTTCCAAAGGTGATATCATTGTAGGGATAATCTCGCTGTCATCATTCAAGGCACAGACAGTTTGGAAAAGTTATTTGTAAACACCTTAGTACCGTACTAGTTAGGCAAGTAGATGGTTATCTCAGAATTTACCGTGCACGGCCATAAATAAAATAAATCGGTATTGTTGCAGCCTTGTTTGGTGGCATCATAGTGATAGTTGATAGCTACTGGGGTTGTTAATGTCATGTGCCTCAATGTTTCACCACTGATAGACTCCCTTTGACTTCAAGATACGTTCATGTTTGCCTTCTTATAGACATAGTATGGGTCACAGATACTGATGGCACCATCTGACGATAGAGTGGTTCACATTCTTGGCTGATACCTGGAAGCATTGTCTGTGTAAAGGAGAAGTTCTAGATCGGTCAATGAAATTTCTCACCATATGGTCCCTTTCAAGGGTGCCTCACATTCTTTCTTGGTTCATACTTGAAAGAACTGTGTGTGTATCAGAACAATCTAGGCCGTCCATGCTGACGCATTCCTCTGTCCATGCTGTCGCATCCTCTTCTTCCTCTTTTTCTTCCTCTTCTTCTTCCTCTTCTTCTTCCTCTTTTTCTTCTTCTTCCTCTTCTTCTTCCTCTTCTTCTTCCTCTTCTTCTTCCTCTTCTTCTTCCTCTTTTTCTTCTTCCTCTTCCTCTTTTTCTTCCTCTTTTTCTTCTTCTTCCTCTTTTTCTTCTTCTTCCTCTTTTTCTTCTTCTTCCTCTTTTTCTTCTTCTTCCTCTTTTTCTTCTTCTTCCTCTTTTTCTTCTTCTTCCTCTTTTTCTTCTTCTTCCTCTTTTTCTTCCTCTTCCTCTTTTTCTTCCTCTTCCTCTTTTTCTTCCTCTTCCTCTTTTTCTTCCTCTTCCTCTTTTTCTTCCTCTTCTTCCTCTTCCTCTTCTTCCTCTTATTTCTATTCTTCTTTTTCTTCCTCGTCTTCTTTTTCTTTCTCTTTCTCTAACTTTTCTTTCTCTTTCTCTACCTTTTCTTTCTCTTTCTCTACCTTTTCTTTCTCTTTTCTTTCTCTTTCTCTTCCTTTTCTTTCTCTTTTCTCTTTCTCTTTCTCTTCCTTTTCTTTCTCTTTTCTTTCTCTTTCTCTTCCTTTTCTTTCTCTTTTCTTTTTCTTTCTCTACCTTTTCTTTCTCTTTTCTTTCTCTTTCTCTACCTTTTCTTTCTCTTTCTCTTCCTTTTCTTTCTCTACCTTTTCTTTCTCTTTCTCTACCTTTTCTTTCTCTTTCTCTACCTTTTCTTTCTCTACCTTTTCTTTCTCTACCTTTTCTTTCTCTTTTCTTTCTCTTTCTCTTCCTTTTCTTTCTCTTTCTCTTCCTTTTCTTTCTCTTCCTTTTCTTTCTCTTTTCTTTCTCTTCCTTTTCTTTCTCTTTTCTTTCTCTTTCTCTACCTTTTCTTTCTCTTTTCTTTCTCTTTCTCTACCTTTTTTTTCTCTTTTCTTTCTCTTTCTCTACCTTTTCTTTCTCTTTCTCTTCATTTTCTTTCTCTACCTTTTCTTTCTCTTTTCTTTCTCTTCCTTTTCTTTCTCTTTTCTTTCTCTTTCTCTACCTTTTCTTTCTCTTTTCTTTCTCTTTCTCTACCTTTTCTTTCTCTTTTCTTTCTCTTTCTCTACCTTTTCTTTCTCTTTCTCTTCCTTTTCTTTCTCTACCTTTTCTTTCTCTTTCTCTTCCTTTTCTTTCTCTTTTCTTTCTCTTCCTTTTCTTTCTCTTTCTCTTCCTTTTCTTTCTCTTTCTCTTCCTTTTCTTTCTCTTTCTCTTCCTTTTCTTTCTCTTTCTCTACCTTTTCTTTCTCTTTCTCTTCCTTTTCTTTCTCTTTTCTTTCTCTTCCTTTTCTTTCTCTTTTCTTTCTCTTCCTTTTCTTTCTCTTTTCTTTCTCTTTCTCTACCTTTTCTTTCTCTTTCTCTTCCTTTTCTTTCTCTTTTCTTTCTCTTCCTTTTCTTTCTCTTTTCTTTCTCTTTCTCTACCTTTTCTTTCTCTTTCTCTACCTTTTCTTTCTCTTTCTCTTCCTTTTCTTTCTCTTTTCTTTCTCTTTCTCTTTTCTTTCTCTTTCTCTTTCTCTTCCTTTTCTTTCTCTTTCTCTACCTTTTCTTTCTCTTTCTCTTCCTTTTCTTTCTCTTTTCTTTCTCTTTCTCTACCTTTTCTTTCTCTTTCTCTACCTTTTCTTTCTCTTTCTCTTCCTTTTCTTTCTCTTTTCTTTCTCTTTCTCTTTTCTTTCTCTTTCTCTTTTGCTACCTTTTCTTTCTCTTTCTCTACCTTTTCTTTCTCTTTCTCTACCTTTTCTTTCTCTTTTCTTTCTCTTTCTCTTCCTTTTCTTTCTCTTCCTTTTCTTTCTCTTTTCTTTCTCTTTCTCTTCCTTTTCTTTCTCTTTCTCTACCTTTTCTTTCTCTTTCTCTTCCTTTTCTTTCTCTTTCTCTTCCTTTTCTTTCTCTTTTCTTTCTCTTCCTTTTCTTTCTCTTTTCTTTCTCTTTCTCTACCTTTTCTTTCTCTTTCTCTACCTTTTCTTTCTCTTTCTCTACCTTTTCTTTCTTTCTCTTCCTTTTCTTTCTCTTTTCTTTCTCTTTCTCTTTCTCTTCCTTTTCTTTCTCTTTCTCTTCCTTTTCTTTCTCTTTTCTTTCTCTTTCTCTTCCTTTTCTTTCTCTTTTCTTTCTCTTTCTCTTCCTTTTCTTTCTCTTTCTCTTCCTTTTCTTTCTCTTTCTCTTCCTTTTCTTTCTCTTTCTCTTCCTTTTCTTCCTTTTCTTTCTCTTTTCTTTCTCTTTCTCTTCCTTCTCTTTTTCTTTCTCTTTCTCTTCCTTTTCTTTTTCTTTCTCTTTCTCTTCCTTTTTTGTTCTCTTCTTTCTCTTCCTTTTTTGTTCTCTTCTTTCTCTTCCTTTTTTGTTCTCTTCTTTCTCTTCCTTTTTTGTCCTCTTCTTTCTCTTCCTTTTTTGTTCTCTTCTTTCTCTTCCTTTTTTGTTCTCTTCTTTCTCTTCCTTTTTTGTTCTCTTCTTTCTCTTCCTTTTTTGTTCTCTTCTTTCTCTTCCTTTTTTGTTCTCTTCTTTCTCTTCCTTTTTTGTTCTCTTCTTTCTCTTCCTTTTTTGTTCTCTTCTTTCTCTTCCTTTTCGTTTTCTGAGCTTTCTCTTTTCTGTCACTTGCTCCATTGTCTACAGCAGAATCTCTGCTGTCTAGATCATTACATGGAAGGTTCTCTGTTAAGAGAGACTGTCTTATTACCTGATCTTTGACTACTCAGAACATATCTCGTAGAATGTTGTCTTTACCGAATCCTGTAACCATTTGTCTCTCTCTTTCAGGGGCCAGCAGGACCACAAGGATCTGTCGGTGCTTTGGGTGAAATCGGACATAAGGTATCATCTAAAAAAACACTTAAAACTTAAAGCCAACTTTTAAAAACAAATCTGTAAAGTTGATCATAGTTTTTTCATAGTTCCATAATGGGCTAATTGATCGGTTAATGGGTTTTTGTGGCATGTATAACATGAATTGATTGGACGTCCGCATTGTCGGGCGTTTTGGCAAGCGTAGGATATAGTGTGACTGTTATACATGCCGTATTGATATAGAAACTCGCGCACACGTATCACTGACCTGGTTGCTGGTTTGAGCAGTGTTACAGCTTATCAAAAACATGTGAACTTGCTAAACAAATATTAAAACCATTATAAACTCATTAAAGTTTAGATACCCAGCCCAAAAAGTAATTAGGGGTCAAGAATTACATTTTGGATGCAGCACAAGTTTTGGAAATTTCCTCTGTAGCTTCATAATAGAGAATGGAAGAGGCAGATTTGGGTCTAAATTTCGAGCAAAGATGTCTTCTCGATCCCTCACAGTTCCATTGTGTTCCCTTTGTACCACAGCAGTCATCTCTGTTCTGTAAGAGACCATAAAAAAAAAAGAAAAGCCTGATTGCAATGTACAGTTTAAACAGCCTTGCAGGGCAGTCTATAACAAATCAGCTGTCTAGCACCATCCGATAATTGGCCTATGCTATGGCATAGTGCAAATGAGCTTTTGGTGGGGGCTGTCCTGTGGATGAACGTATAACACTAAAGTCCTACAATGTACACCTCTTAATTAGTATTTGAGGTGTCCTCAAGGCTATTAACATTAGAACATTCTTGCTTTCTAGGGAATAATTAGAAAATCCAGCAAGTGGGATGTGGCCTAATGTCTCACTCCTAATGCTCATTTTATATCATTGTTTCTCATATACTCCTAACTTGTCATCATCGTTCATAAAGTCCTCTCTGAGTTAATGTAGTATTAATGCAAGTTCAACAATCCTCTGCCCTCCTTACCATCAAAATATGTTATTTTACATGGTGGTTGTTGAATGGTTAGATTTATTGACACATTAGGCAAGGCTAACGTGGCATTAAAAGCCCCCCTGCCCTTCATTGCCCCTCTAAGCAAGCGACTATACCGTTCTCCTTTCTCTTCCTGCACCATGAGCAACACTGCCCCCTTGTGTCTCTCTGCAGGTCATCATCATCATCCTTATCCTTTTGCTCTAGGTCACAATATCTATCATGTTGTTATTATTTCTTCTCTGTTCTCCATATGATCCCTTAATAGATTCTCTTTATTGCTGCTGAAGGGCTCACCTTGATGATGAGTGTATAACTACTTGACCATTGTGTGTACTTAGCTGTACACACACCTTTTAGGAAATGATTGTATCAAATGCTTAAATCATGTTTTCTTCATTGTAGGGACCTCCAGGGGCAAAGGGAGAGCCAGGGCCACAAGGTGAACCAGGAATGAAGGTGAGAGATATTCCTAATGGGCACAATGTGTATGTTAAGAGATGCCATTTGTGTAAGGATTTATGACATTGATATGGGCAAGTGACAGAGTATAGGTCATACTTGCCAACTCTACCGGATTCCGGGTGGGTCTCCCGGACTCCCGGGAGAGTATGGCAGTCTCCCGCATCTGCCCACTTCCTATTAGAGTGGGCAGAGTTCGGTCCAAAATGCTGCGATTTTCCGGGAATCGCAGCATTTGGCCCCGCCCCCCACTGCATCATCGCGTCATTACGTCACACTAGGCGCATGCAAAAATGATGCGATATTTCGACCCCCACCTCCCCCCCGGCAGATCCCGGACGCCAACTAGAAGAACTTGGCAAGTATGGTATAGGTGCCCATACAAACTGTAATTTTGCCTGCCCATTGTGGACCTATTTGACTATTAACCTTATTTAGGATCTGTTAGCGATGAATTGGTGCTAGCAGAAAAGGTGGCCATATGTCTACAATGTGACCACTATCATCGCCTCTTGGTGCTTGAGTCTAGCTGCTGTATCTGGGCCATCCTTCAACTGTCTAATCAAGGCCTGGCCAACCGGTGGCTCTCCAGGCGTTGTGAAACTACAAGTCCCAGCACACCCTGCCAGCTATCTGCTAGCTTATCGGCTGGCAGAGCATGCTGGGACTTGTAGTTTAACAACACCTGGAGAGCTACAGGTTGGCCAGGTCTGATCTTACACAATAGAGGGTCTTGAAACCCAATGCACAAGCAGGGCAGAGCCGCAGGAACAGCAGGAGGTGACGGATCTGGCAATGAGGAAAGCAGGAGCTGCTCGAGATTGTCCCGACTCTGTCATCAGAAATGTAGGTGCCTGATTTAGCTTTTGGTGCTCTCCCAAAGACATTTTTGCTTTAATGTCATCCTGTTTATTTTGGAGGGTACAGCTCCCAGCTTTCTTCCTATTTATTGTCTCTCTGCATGTCACGTTACCCCCAGCGGCCACCTCATTGTTTTTGGCAAACCATCCCTGGCTTAGGAGAGAAGCTACTGTTCCCCTGTTTGTGACAGAGGTGAAACTTGAACCATCCTTCTCTCGTGTACCTTTCTTTGGGAACAAAACCCCATTGATGCCGACCGTCCTGCCACTCGGAAATGCACGGCTCACAGTAGCTGATGGCTGGTAGGCCTGACAGCGTGAGGATCTAATCTCAGCTGGACAGAAGACCAGCTCTGTATACAATATTGCACAAGCTGCCTCCAGCCCCGTGAGCTGACGATTTACATGAACTGCTTAGCTGGAGACCTGGAAGGCCGTGCTAGACACAGCTGCCGTTCCCAAGCTTGTTCCCTGCATCGAACAGCAGTAGTTTGTTTTCTGAACAAAGGGTCAGAGCTTTGCAGGCACCAAACGAAGAAATATTTATAGTATAAAAACAGGAAGTACGAGAGGTCTGGAGTTGGACCTGGGTTTTAAAATAGAAAATTACAAGTAATGTAAACGGAGGCCTGCGGTAGGGTTGCAGCTGTTGGCGCTGAGCGCCATCCCTACCATCGTCCGTTCTGATTTAAGTTCTAATTTATCAGTGATATTCTGAATACCAAATTATGTCCATTGTCTCCATTTCATTTCTTGAAAAGCCAATAGATTACTTTTTACATAGAGCTGACATCTGCTAAATATCCTCAGCACTTATATCGTATTTGCCAATAAGGCTTATTCTACTTTGGCGCTTTCACTATGACATTTTCATTTAAGCTCCTTTTTAGATTGCCCGTAACGCTGATTGTTACATGGTTGTGTCTATTTACTGAAAAGATACAATGCTATCTTCATCATCATCATTTTATATAGCGCCACTGATTCCGCAGCGCTGTACAGAGAACTCGCTCACATCAGTCCCTGCCCCATTGGGGCTTACAGTCTACATTCCCTAACACACACACACAGACAGACAGACATACTAGGGTCAATTTGTTAGCAGCCAATTAACCTACCAGTATGTTTTCGGAGTGTGGGAGGAAACCGGAGCACCAGGAGGAAACCCACGCAAACACGGGGAGAACATACAAACTCCACACAGATAAGACCATGGTCGGGAAGTGAACTCATGACCCCAGTGCTGTAAGGCAGAAGTGCTAACCACTGAGCCACCGTGCTGCCCCAGAGTCTATTTTTAATTTTTGGCACGCCCTAAGACATTGTAACGCGTTTCGCAATTCACTAGCACAGAACATCACACTTGGCACACAGTTTGACTAAAATTAATTGTGTGATTTACTACATTTCACCAGGTCACTATTGCTAGTTTAAATGTAAATGTTGATTAACTTTCTGTCCTCAGGGGGATATTGGTCCGTTGGGGATTCCAGGAGAAATAGGTCTCATAGGCCAGAGGGTGAGTATACCCTGATCTTCATAATCATTTCTGGGAGGGACTCTAACCCTATACATTTGTTTATTTAAATGTTTGTATTTTTGTAATGTAAATATTAAGTGATGAATGTATAAAGCTTAACCTATGATCTGCTTGCCGAGCTCGCCAATCACTATAGTGCCATTAATTGTATTCTCTTTCCCATAATCCCCCAATCTCCTCCCAGAGCCGTCTTGTCCCTTCTAGTGAGATGTGATAATCCTCTGACCATACAATATCTAAGGGGGCTTGTTTGCCAGTGATAAGAGTTATATGTGGCATAATTGTGGTTGTGGTATCACATCGTTTGGGGATGTTTAGGTCCAGTAACGAGATACCATATACCTGTTTAATACTCAATTAAGTAAAGAACATTTGTCTGGTTACAGTCTATTTACACCTAGAATACAAGTTAATCCAACTTTCACAAAAGTAGTTATTTCACGTTGTTTGTACATTTATTATTGCGTCTTTTACTAGTCATCTATACAGAGCTATATTTACTATATAAGTGAACTAGGCAGATTTCCAGGGTAGTGCTAATATATAATTACTTATATCATTACATAATTGCATATAGTTACATATACTTAGATATATACCTTATAGTTACATATACAGTAGTTATAGTGCGACAGTTGCCAATTTAGCCTCACAAAGGAAAAGAAAGTTCCTTCCTGACCCCAAAAAGTACACATAAATCAACTGGAATAATCACCCTATACAATACCACGTCTATACCCTTTTATAAAGTCCACAATTTTATTTGCCTTCGCAATGAAATGTTTTCCTGGGTTTTTTATTTTTAAAGACATCTGTTCTACGATATCTTGTGGCACTGACCTGGTTATGAGATAGTGTATACAATTAGGAAATAGGGGCCTGTCAATTACTGAACTTAGTTCCCTTAGCACACATAGATGGATGCCTTTGAGGCTCAGTGCTTTATCTTGTTTAGATGTAACTGCACCTACCCCTATATTAGACAAGTAACAGTTAATATGTGCGCGAGTCTTGCTACACAACCTATTTCCTGGCAATTTTGTGACTACAGATGATAAGAACATATTTAGATCAACTCTCTTTATCTGCTACAGTAATGTTTTTCTAGTTTTACCTTTTAGTCGCCCAATATCCGTTTTATTTTTCTTGCTGTATGTACTTGAAGAATATTTTGGCATTAGTGTTTCTATATTTAGAAATTCATTTTTAGTCTTTTCTAACCTAATGTTATTTTTACATATTTTGCTACATTCCAAGTATTTCCATTATTAAATTTCCATCTCTTCTAGTTATAGCAAAATTAAATGTTCTTTTTTACTTAATTGCCTCCGAAATTTTCTTATTTAATGTTATTGATTGCCTTTTATTCTTAGAGATGTTGCCATACTTGGCGATAGTATTAAATATATTTTTCTACTAAATCCCTTAGATTGTACGCTCCTCTGAGCAGGGCCATCTCTCCTCCTGTTTCCACCACTTCTAACTCTGCTCTCCAGCTACTTTGCCCTCCTCCTCGAGGGCCCTCCTCCCCCCTCTGGGGCTCTCCCTGTCTTCCGCGCCCTCCTTTTGGGCCCCGTCATTTGCGGATACTCCCCCCGCCCTCACTAGCTGTGCATTGAGCTTACTGAGTTACTGTGCTTTATGTTTACTGTACTGTGCTGTCTCACCTTGTATTGTAATACGTTTTTGTCTCTGTACGGCGCCACGGACACCTTGTGGCGCCCTATAAATAAAAATTAATAATAATAATATTTTAAATATGTAAAAAAAAAAAAAATGGCCCAGTTGATCTGTCTACGAGCTTCATTGCTTCTCTGTCTAAACTTCATCCTTTTAAAATTCAGTTTTTGTATCTCCCTTACACACTGTCTGATTAAAATGCAAGTCAAGTGTTACCATGTTATGAGTACCGTTCACTAAATACTTACCTGTTCATTAGGTATTATCTGTTCTGTTAGACAGTATACCGTCCCGCAGCTGCTCGCCCTCTAGTTGTTCCCTCGACCACATGAGAGGTTTAGTTGTCTTTTAAATTGGATACAAATCCGCTTCCTTTACTAGAACAAGTAGGTTCATTGTCCTAAGTTGTGTCGGGATCAGTACTATCGCCCATGAGGGTTAATTTCCTTTGCTGCCCTTTCAGTATGTTAATATTCAGTACAATAGCGTATGGTAGGTGGCTTATAGCAAACTGCAATCAGTACTTGTGTCTTTTTTCCATGTATATCTATAATGACTTTATATTGTCATAATGTTTACACATATTCTCCTGCTGGGCTGATCTTAGGCAGGTTTTTTACACATACACAGACCCCTTCCCCAAACTACTTGACTAGTCGTGATTTCCAAGAAGCCGTGTTATATCCACTATGTCTCCTTCTTTTTCCACCATCACTCATTCTTGGTCACCTATTTTGTTTGGATGTCTCCCAGCATTTGTTACTATATATCTGTTATTATAATGTTGCGCACCTCCTTTGTTCCATTTCTAAACTCTTCAGCCTCTTCAGGGCGTTATTGTCATGAAAGACTCTATTTGCGCTAGCGCAGAAGGTGCCGCGGTTTTAGAATTCTGTGCACCTTGTGTGACAATGAAAGGAGAACGAGGCTGTTTCACTTGACGTATATATAACCTGTCTTTGCAGGGAGAGATGGGACTAGAAGGGGACAGTGGTATGATGGGACCGGATGGAATGAAGGTAAGTGGGTAATGTTCGGGAAGCCCTCTACCTTCCTGCCCCAAGTGGGGTAATCATTGATGTTACTGCAATGACTCATGGGTTTCAGCTCGGAAAGCATCTCCAAACGGACAATGTTGGGTGCCATGGCAGAAGTACAGGTCTATGCATCAGACACAAAGGTGGCACTGTGGAAGAAAAGAGGGACAGTGTAAAAGAAAAATATTGATCCTGTTCAAAAGCAGGACTGTACCTCTGAAAGAGAAATGGTTGGGATATGTGCTTTTAACCACTGGTTTCCATTCCACATGAGATCATGGAAGTGTGTGTGATATACACCTGCCCATGGGTGGAACAGTGCTTCAATTAACTCCATAGCTATATTACGGGTGGTACTCAGAGACTTACGCTTTACTCTTTTGAGCAGGAGGGCCTTGGAGCTTAAGGAGGAGTGGCGACCTGGCTTTTCTGGGGCTGCCATTCCTCTGGGCCCCATAGTAGCCCCTCCCCCACTAGTCCACCTGCAACTTCCTGATATTCATATGGTATCCCCTGTTCATAACATGTGCTCTTACTATAATAGTATCATGCACAGCTGATCGTTACCACTGCAGAAACCTTAGAGTGGAAGGATATTTTCTGTGTGCGAAATTAAGTATAATATATATATTTTGTTTTACTGTCCTTTTAACAGTTCAGAATTTGCCAACCTGGCCCATTATATACTGTGTAATGATAATCTACGTCTTCTTTCCTCACTTATTTCGCAGATGCAAAACCTTGGCCGAATTGGCTTTTTTAGGTTTAAAAAATACAAAACTCAGCCCACTCTAGTGCTATTGGGGCTCGGTGAGGAAAACGGGAGTAGTACATTATTATATTGTGCAAATGGGTCTTGTTTGACATTTTATACTAAGCATGTATGACTGATTGAATCAAATTGTACTGGTCACCTAGAGGCCACGGTCACATCCGTTTTTTGGGCTGAACCAATATTCAGTCTATCGAACAAGCGACTGAGGCATTGATGGGCTGCGTTCTCCTGCATATTGGTTCAGTCAACAAAATGGATGCCTCCACTGTGAGAGACATTTTTGACTTTGGTTGAACAATTCACCTCCGCATTGCATCCTAATCTTTTATTCTTTTCTGTAAATCTATTCATAGGGGGAAAAGGGCGAGCCAGGGTCTGAGGGGGAGAAAGGAGAAAGGGGCGTTGTTGGCTTAATAGGAAAAGATGGACCCCCCGGTTTCAATGGAATCCCAGGCGTCAGAGTGAGTATGCTTCATTATAGGCCTTCCTACTTTCATTGCGCTCGGTTTAATATCATCTATGTCTTATTTAAAACATGAGAGGGGACAATGTAAGTAACCCCTCCCTCAGAGCCCCTTCTCCAGCCCTTTATAACAATTCATTAAAACCCCTGATCCACCGAAATCCTCCTATTGATCAGTGCAGACATTTGCACCGCGGCAGACATGACCAGATTGGCCAAGAAAATCCATCCACTTTCCCGTAAAACTAATTCACAGTGACAGGTCCACTATAAATCTCATATAAGAAATCTACGTGACCATTAATGAGTTTAGGGACAATCGGGGCCACAGTCCATAGTTTCATCAAGCTGCATATTGCTGACAGACAAGTAACATCTGAATGAGACATCAGAGGCTCTTAACAGCTGTCCTGATATTGCACAAGATCTAAAAGAGCAGCTGAAACTCCCCCACCCTTGCTTCCTCCTGCGTCTGCCTGTTTCAAGCACAGTCCGTCTCATAGTCCATTGCACGCAGCCATTCACACGCCTAAGCTCTGTAAACTTTCAAATTAAATAGTTTTTACTTGGCAGGAGCACAAGATGCTCCACAATCTGTTCAATAACCAGTGCATAGTTGTAAACTATTTATGCAATGAAAAAAGTGTCCTTTTAAAATAAGACATAATTATATTTGAAACAATATATGTTGAATAAAGTCATAGCCTACTTTTACAGGTGTACTCCCCCCTTTTGAGCCACCTGAGGAAGGGCAGTGTGGCACCAATCACTTTTGCTTCCTCCTGCTATCAGTGATTGTGGTGGGGGGGGGGCATGAGCAGATTGGAAGCCAGGAGGTGTGGTGGACCCACCCTTGACTTGGAATGACCACAACCCTTGGCTTGACATGACCACACCCATTTTTTAGGGGCAATGCTGCCGTTGTCCCGACTTGCATCAGAACAATCACATTTGTGCATGTTACGCCATGTTATTAAATATACCCCCTTGTGTGGTAATGTTCATATGGATTGAGCCCAGTAGCTTGTTCTCTTGTAGAACATTTGGGTGCAGTCCCAGTCGCGTGTTTTTTATTTTCTACGTGTTGTAGACTTTTTTTTTTTTTTTTTAGCAATCTGATTACAAAGCGTCTCCTTGGGGAATTTGATGATGAAAGTCATAACAGTGAAAAACGTACACTTATGTTTTAAAGTGAAATCAGTTTTTTTAAAAGAAATATTTCCTATATTATGTAGAACTTGTTATGTTCCTATAATCGTTCAGCTCTAGATATGTAAGCTCTTCTGAACAGAGAAGCTGTTACATGTATCCTTACTCGTATGGATGGGAGCAGCCGTGTTGCTTGCCATGCAGAAAATGAATGCTGATATCTGGTTGCTATGCGTTACATCACCTTTTTTCTGGGTTTTTATAAATTAGCATTATATTATTAGAAAGTTTACATCATTCCCTAGTTATTTCCATGCCACATGTCACTTATACATGAATAAGTGCCCTCATGTTACTAACTGCTCATTGGTTCCCACATAATGTGCCAGGTGGATGGTCCTTTGCAGCAGGATTTACAAACTGTGGAGCTCGAGTTGTTATGAAACTACAACTGTGCAACTGTCCAATACAAGACAATATACCATCTAGTCCTAAATTACTCCCCACCTCCACGATGCTGCAACTGACCTTTAAACAACATTCAGATGGCATTGTAACTAGTCTGCAAACAAAATCTGTATTTCCAATCAACCCCGCCCCACTGAGTTTCAAATAGTAGATCTATGGCTCGGTCTGACAGAAGCTGGACGTAGAGAGGAATCCGGTACTGTCAGCTCATAACATAATCTGGGCTCCAGGTAAGTGGTTGGAATTCATCATACGGGGAATGTAAAGATTTATATTAATTGGGGGTTGTCCAAAAGCGGACACCTCCTTGAGGTCATCTGACCTTTCCTTACCGCAGGAATTGTTTATAATCTCTTATAGTGTGAGATGCTGTACAGGCCACTGTGATGTAATGCAGGGAAACTTCACACAGACCACAGTGTATATAAACCTATATATCATGATTTGTTTACATGTGATCGCTGGAGGTAGCAGCGATTTTTCTCTGCAGTATTTAGCAGAACACAAGACTGCGGGGTTTGGAAATGACAATACTGCCCGATCGGAAAGTTCATCACCTGGTTTATAAAGTAATTCTTCATTCTAGGACTTAGGGGAGACCCGCTCTGATTCATAGGAACTGCCATCCATGGATTTCTGACGTTGGACATGTAACATTAAAGAATATTTTGTATGTAAGCACCCAGGAAGGAATCGGTACCTATAATAACTACTCTCCAACGTAAGACGTCCAAGCTTGTCCTAGCATTATAATACTGGACCATGCGGTTATTTATAGTGATTTAAATGCTGTGTTTGCATTAACGCTTCACCAGCCGCAGCACACTGTAGTCCAGGCAGACGTTGATATAAAGGCTTGATTAACCAGTACTGGAGTGTTGGTGGGACATGGTAGTCACAGAGTTAAGTGGCTGTCTGCTTTGTCCGTAGCCGAGCCAGCTGGCAAAGAGTCCGGCACTCGGTTCCAGCAGCTCTGCGGAGTGATTTTTCTTGGTCCTGGGACAAATCAGAGATTGGATATCAGTTCCAGGAAAGTCATCTTAGAGTGTGTGAGAAACCGGAGCCTGCCTCTTGGAATCCCTTTTTTTTTTTCTTTTCTTTTTTTTTTTACAAGCAGACCACGTCCAAGATGTTATAACACCAGCGCTCTGAGCTACACGCCCTGTGCGCGCCGCGCTATGTCCACTACCAACGCGGTTCTTCGTCCCTTCAACGTCTTCCTGCCAGAAATCTCCAACTAATTGGCGTAAGAAAGAGTAACTAACCATTGTAGCTTTCTAAGAATTGTAATTGTTTATACCGAACGTTTTCCAACCTTCACTTAGAAATGATAAAACAACAAACAATGCTTCGGAGAACATTCAGGAATATGGCTCATGCGATGCTGTGACTATTACAGGGAAGAACAACACTTGGAGTCATTGTTACCCGATAATCTACACTTTGACCACCAGCAATTAGAATGAAATATTGGACCATACACCCCTCGGTGTCACCTGGTTGTCGAGTTATTGAGAAAAACTGCAAAATGATTGTTGGTCATTACTAGGCAATAGCTCTTGAGCTGATGTAAGAGAACATCTGTTTCATAAATACACTTGTAACTAGTCTGGCAAATGTCCTTCAGGAATTCATAATTATTATTGAGATTAGTGACATTTCAGTTCAGAAAAGAAAAAGAAAAGTTATGTACAACAATGTACTTGGAACATTTAAAGCTACATAAAGTCACCTAAGTAGTCTAAAATATGTTATGATTGTTTGACCACTAGGCGTCACTGTTTTGTTGAAGTGCATTGGTAGAAGACAGTATCATCATCATCAGCGATTTATATAGCGTCACTAATTCCGCGGCGCTGTACAGAGAACTCACTCGCATCAGTCCCTGCCCCCTAGGAGCTTACTGTCTAAACTCCCTAACATACACACAGACAGACCGAAAGAGACTAAGGTCCATTTAGTAGCAGCTAATTAACCTACCAGTATGTTTTTGGAGTGTGGGAGAAAACCTGAGCACCCAGAGGAAACCCACGCAAACACGGGGAGAACATACAAACTCCACACAGATAAGACCATGGTCGGGAATAAAACTCATGACTCCAGTGCTGGGAGGCAGATGTGCTAACCACTGAGCCACCGTGCTGCTCGTATGGATGTATTTTCCCTTTAAATGGGGTGCCAAAAAATGTGGCACTTGATAGGTGTAAATAAATGATGGAAGAGAACCTCAATATTTAGTTAGGCTGTAAGCTATCATACTGCTCTCTCATACAGTTTTTTGCACACGGCCATTTCCACTACTCAGAAGAATTTATGTTTTCTTGGTACTGGGTAATGTGCAGTGGTTCTGGTTCCATCATCCCATTCTTTAGGGTGACCAGTACATGTAGTCATGTGATCAGTCACTATGAACGGGCTGCAGCTCTACCGATCCTGAGGCACGTGTGGCTGAATCTGACATGACATCTGAAGTAATCCTCACCAACTTCAGAATCTGATGATGAGGGAGAGCCAGGAGAACCTCCATTCCTGGAAGTGATGACGGAGAAGACAGCAGCTGATTATAAAACACCACCAGATAAAGCTTTCTCTTTCTCTCCGTCTCCCTTCCTAGAGACAGGCCGCCAGCACTTTGCAGAAGATTGTCCATCGAGCAGACATTGACGGGAACGCATCATTTCTGGCCAAGGATGATTGGGCTCACAAGCGACTTTGACGGACCACATCCAGGCCAGCTTACGATCCTTACAGTCTCAAGTTAAGTAGATCGCATCAGACTGCGAGCAAATGAGAAGTGATCTGGATTCATTAAGTCAATTAAAACCTTTGAGTTGTCAAGAATTTTGACCAGACTGGGGAACCGAAACACATCGGACACAGCACGAAGACTGATCTTCAGCCGGCACCCAAGAAGACGTAGATGCAATAATGAATTCCCCCATGGGAACGATGGAGAGGAGCAGTCAATGTGAATCCTGCAACTGAGACAGCATCATTGAGTACTGGAAATGGAGATGCGGCTGGTGGAGAAACGTATGCATGCAGTGTCATTGAGCTGTAATCTCCAACTGGTTGACACTTTAAGACTTGAAAACACGTTTAGAGACCAGATGAAAACAAGGGGCAAGATAGCTCTAACACGATAAGGAGAACCAATGTTCTACAGCAGCCCCTATCTAAATTACCGTATGCTGCATTCAATTTTCACCAATAGTGGTTTCCCATAATATCAAACGTGAAACCAAACAATTTGACTAGATTATATATCTAAAAAAACAAAACAATAGAGGTCCCTCAGGGAGCAAGTGTCTTCAGAACCCCCTTCGGAGGGGGTGGGGGATCTAGCCTCTGGGCTGCACCACCTCCCATAAATTATTGGGGCATGAAACCCATAAGGGTCTTCGCACCCAGCAAATTATAGGAGGGCCCTTTCCGTCCCACCTAGATCTGCTCCAAAAGGAAGAGAAGCGATCACTGAGACCCTGCTTGTCTGCCTAGGAAGATGCACACCCACTTACCAGTCTTGGGTAACACCCGTGTACATGGAGTGTGGATTATATTTGGAGCTGTGAGTGTACTATGGAAATTGCATATGGTGGAAAATGTAAAAATGTTACTACAAAGTCCAACCTAATTGGGGTCCATCTCCTCCATTTGTTTACCTGTAAAAATACATTTGTGCAAAAGTAGTTGCACGCCCTTACGAAGGCTGTTTGCACTTTTGTCAGTTACACAAAAGTATCTAATTACTATTTGATAAATAGGCTGCATGCTTAAGAATATAGGTTCCACCCACAAAATGGCTGCCCCCACTGAAGGTGACAAGTCCGCTTTAACTCTACAGAAAACCAACCATCTCCGGTCACATGGTGCAGGAGTGACGCCTTGTAGAATTTGGCACAGGATGGGCACAGCTGATGACAGCTGTGGTGGGAAGCGATGTATGTGTATCTGGCAGCCATACTCAAGTCATCACATGTTGACTTCATTCCGTTACTGACTTGGCTTTGACTGGCTTTTGTCTGGATTACATCTTGTATATACAGTAGGCGTATTGATATGACATCTATATTGCTGAATACACGTATGTTTCTGTATATATTGCAGAAAAAAACATGCCGTGTTTACTATAAGAACAGCCTTGTGTCTCCAGTCAATAGAGTGCAATGATTTTGGTTCACTTCTTACGCCTTCATCTTTAGCGTTACCCTGTTTTGTCCATGTATTGCTGTCATCCGTATCGGCAGCATGATATTTATGTCAAGTGATCCCATTGGCTGTCTGGTCAAGAGGGAGGGGCTACATTATTGTGCGAGTTATTCTCCTGTATTGTCATGGTAACGGCTGCAAACTCCTCATACATACAGTGTCTTTCTCAAAACCTCACCACTTATTAAATAAACCATATCACATAACATTGGGTTGGAAAGAATATTGTAATAGAGTTCCATGTCTGTGGAATTTGGCTCCAATAGCAGACAAGTAAAATGCAGCTCTCTGCAATTTTTATACCATCAACAAAACACTGAATGTGCTGTGTCATATTCCATAGCGATTCATCATGCGGAATTCCAGCGCCGTCCCTGTACCACACTGCAGACCCGTGGACAGAACTTGTCTTTGCTTAAATCTGAGAGAGTCGGGCGCTGAAAAAAATGTTTTTCATAAATTTGTAGTGTTTGGAGTTTGGCAAGCTTTTGTAGTCCTTTTCAGATTCCACAATATATATTGGACAGTGGTACTAGTCATGGAGACAGATCCGTGTGTCTGTGGTAGGGAATGTTCTGTGGTTTGATCACTCTCCCCGCTTGTCTTGTCTTCATCTTCCAACTTAACCCAGCAGTTCTGGATGCAATGGGATCCCAGCGGAAAGCTAAACTAAATCTAAATTGTATGCTGTCATATGTTCACCATCATCAACATTTATTTATATAGCGCCAGCAAATTCCGTAGCGCTTTACAATTTGGAACAAACATTAATAAAACAATACTGGGTAATCATAGAGACAGAGAGGTAAGAGAACCCTGCTCGCAAGCTTACAAACTATCAAATGTTGATGGTATTGCTATTATCACACACACATACACACGTGTGTGTATGTATATATAATATATGCTATAAAAATATATTGCGTGTTTGTGTTTCCCAGTTACCAGATATTGTCAAGGCCAAAGATGTTTGAGAGAAGTATTCCTTGGGGAATATTTTTTTGCATGCACAACAGACTTCCTGATCTGTAGACGATTGAGATTTCAGGATAGTGTCGCTGACCATTCCACATGTGTTGCTTTTCTTAGGTTGAATTGATACATTATAATATAAAGCTGGGTACACAATACAGGAAATTTCTCCCGATGAGAGATCTTAAATGATTTTACCAATGTCTGGAAATAAATAAATAAATAACAGTCCCGATCAGCATGACGATTCCTGTGTACACACTATACACGTTTTACACAATTTACCATCAGATCTGTGCTCTTCATCTGTCATAACCATCAGCTGAAAAGATCCTGACTCTGCACACTCCATAGAAATCTATGGACACTGCCGATCCTGAGTGCAGACACACTGCAGGATTGGAACAACATCGTTCATAGAGATCTATGGACACTGCCGGTCCTGAGTGCAGACACACTGCAGGATTGGAACGACATTGTTCCATTGCTAAAAGATAATTTTCATTCTGGTTTAAAAATCAAAACGATACGATGAGATTTGGAACGATCATCGTTCATCACTGCAGCGTACACATTAATGCGATATTGGGCCGAACAGTCGTTTATCGTGTGATTGGCCGATAATCGTCTCAAAAACCTGCAGTGTGTACCCAACCTAAGCTGAACATAGTTGTTTAGTATAATAGGCTTCTATGCGGTTATCCCTACCACTGATGATATGTAATATAACAGTACAGGGGTTGTACAGATCCCCTTATAGATCAGATGGTTCCATGTTCTGTTAGACTACCACGTCCAGCGGACTTAACCATTCCCCACTGTCACCTATATTATAGATTTTCTTTTATCAGTCTAACTACGCTACGCATTTCATCTAATTTGCATAAAAGTTTCCGAATATACAAGCGTTTATTTAATAAAGGGCAGTTTTATATCTTGATAAACTAGTGTACCCGGGGTTTGTCATTGGGCTTACAAAATGTAACCCACCTTTCCTCTGTTTTATAGGGAGTGGAAGGAAAACCAGGAAAACAAGGGGAGAAAGGCAAACCAGGACGCAAGGTAAGGCCGGAGAATGTCTCTGGAGGCTGGCGTGCGGAGCGCGTTGGGGCGCTGTCCTGGCTGTCTGGCTAAACTGCATGTGGCGACTCTTCTTACAGTTTTCACCCTATTGACTGTTCTGAGTGCTGTTTTACAGGGAAACAAAGGTATTCAGGGGCACCTCGGAGAGACAGGTCTTCCAGGCAAAACAGGACCCACAGGGAATCAAGGACCAAAGGGAAGTAGAGGAACCCTAGGACCGGTGGTAAGGACATAGTGTATATTGCATATTATTATGATTTCTTTTTTGTTTTGTATAACATCTTCCCTGCCCCATCACAGTTTAGTTTTTGGTGCTGGGGACACAGCGAGACAGTGGGGGTGATTTTGTAACAACCTGCAATATTGTAAATTTGTAGTTGCCTATAGCAACCAAACAATAATAAGTCCAGTGCAATGAGAGCAAGTCCCTGATTGGTTGCTACAGGTCTCCGGCTCCAGTGACTCGGCCAATGAGCTGTGGCTACGATTCATGCTCAACAATTCTCTTATTGTCCTTGTTATACAGCCGGAGACTCTGATCTCCAGCTGTGAGGACTACAAAAAGTTTGGCACAGAAATCTAAGGGTTTCTTAAGGGGAACGAACGAAAAGGAGATGTCCAAAGGTGGATGTAGCCTTTACGGACCTTCTACCCATTAATAACGGAGATCCTCATACCATCTACATTCCGCTGCTGGGACCCACCGAGTGGTTATTCCTTCTTTGGTGGTCTCCACTGCCTCCATGGTCACAGCAGCTGCCGTTGGACATGAGCAACAACTGGCCCTTTTTCTAGCAGTGAGTGTGACACTAAACATGGCCATAACCCCTAGAGAGCCTGTGCAGTATGAAAGTAAAAGCCTCCTCTAGAAGCAGCAGAGAACGGACGCTCAGTTCTGATAGATGGTGAAGGACGATTACGGCTGCCAGCAGATGACTGCATTAAGATTTATACAGTGACCTTGTTCATGTTTCGTGTGTCTACCTCCTGCTCTCTCTCTTCTCGTTCTAAGGGTACCGCACCACCGAAATGCCAGCCGCCAATATCTGCTTTATTAGCGGAGGCTGACAACGCTGCTGCCTTACGATAGCCAATCAAACCAATTCCTGACAGTCATTATTCCGGTACCCTCTGTATCATCATGTGCTCACCACACTTATTAGATTGTAAGCTCATTAGGACAGGAGGCATGTTTGCTTTCTGTTTCCTGTCATTGTATGCAATTTGGATCATGCTCCCCCTCCATGTGAGGTTTTGTGTAACATGTCAACTCTTTATAAATTAAAAGATAATAATAAGCCTTTGCTAGTGATTTTGGTCTGAAGAGAAGGAGGATTGTAGTGTCCGGACTGCTCACGAGGCCTCAAATCTAAATATACATTGAATGTTTATGTTATTGACTCAGCCACATGCTTACGTTTAGCATTTGCTTATGTGATTGTAGAACTGACCAATCATTGTCTCGCTCTGTAGGGCTCTCCCGGGAGGATGGGTGCACAGGGAGAGATAGGAATTCCCGGCTATCAGGTAATGGTCTATTTTAATGCTATTATCGTCTCAGCTGGGTTCGTGTGTGTCAACGTGGATGTGGCAAATCAGTTGTGTTATGTTCAATCTGCTGTTTCTGTGACGGTTGTTTAGAGATTCTGCTAATTGTACTTTTCCTGCAACTATAGATATTAGACTTAAATTGGCTGGCAACAGCGCATGAGTTACAGTATTGGGTTATTACAGTGTTGTTGGAAAACGTGTGATTCTAGAACAGTGATGGGCAACCTAATGCAATAACAAAATAACAACAAGTGTTACAAGCTATAACAAACACATCTGACAAAGCAGAAAGGAGCTGGGGGCCGCAGGTGAAGTCTGGGGGGGGGGGGGGCGCCTGTTACGCATCACTGCTTTAGAGGGTTTACACCAGTTAATAAACACCTGTTTTATACAACTCCTTCACTTTTAGCATTAGGCGACTGGTAATGGAGACTGCATTGTGTCTGTCGCCTAATCACATGTTATAAACTGAGAGAAGGCAGCCGACTACTTCACTAGTCTCTATCTAAATGAAAATAGTGGATTTATGGGGTGCATTGAAGTGTTTTTATGTCACAAAATGGCCGCCTCCGGTGTGAGTAAGATATATTATACATACTTTCCAACCTTTGGAAACTTTATTCCGGGAGATCCCTGTCAGGGGGCGTGGTTGGAGGGAGTGGAGGGCGAATCACGTCATTTTGGCCCCGTGACAAAATGCTGTTTATGCGGGTGCGGGGCCAAAATGACGCGATTCAACGCGGATCACGTAATTTTGAGGAGAAAGTTGCCGTATGCGGGATATTTGCCTGCTCGTCCAGGAGACCTACCCGAATTTCGGGAGTCTCCCGGACATTCCCGGGAGAGTTGGCAAGTATGAAATTATAAGAGGAACTCCCCATAGTCTGCAAGACAACTTCCTTAGCACATCAGATGCACAAAATTTAAGTGAGGTGACAGCGGATGGTACTTGGTTACCAGTAACAGTATATTACCTAATCTTCAGCTATAGACCTGTGAGGATTATGATTATCAATATTAATATAGAGGTCTGGTATTGCTTATCCAGAAACTAAGAATGTTCTGAAAAGCTGAAAGATAAAAAAAAGAATTGCTTCCTTTTGATAATAATGTCGCACACAAACAATCCCCGAACGCTTTTTTAATGGTTTGTTGTGAGGAGCACTGCAATGTATTATACAGTGTGGGGAAATATATGGGTCATTCTAAATGAAATTCAGTATACTGTCAGCATAAAACTGCAAATTATGGAAAAAGGAAAACCTTGTTTTAAGCTGAAGACGGAGTATCTGGCATTCTGGATAATAGATCCCGTACCTGCATATGAAATGTGACAGCCAAGGTATTCTGGGAAATGTATAGCTTGTCACCGCAGTATGCATGACCATGTTCTGTCTCACTACAGGGACACACGGGCCCCCCTGGTCCAATCGGGCCTCCAGGAGTAAAAGGCGAAAAGGTACGTCAGCGTTGCCCAAAACTGAAATATTGATTATTACATAGAAAATGATTGAAGCTTGGTACATTGGAGAATTCCTAAAATATAGACACAACCCTTTTATTTATGTACAAGTACAGTTTGCATACGTTTATCAAGAGTGATGAATGTGTTCTAAGCTGGAAAAAAAAGAAAATAATTCCTGATACAAAATGTTTTACTGTGCACATTGGGCAGCACGGTGGCTCAGTGGTTAGCTCTTCTGCCTCACAGCACTGGAGTCATGAGTTTGATTCCCCACCATGGCCTTATCTGTGTGGAGTTTGTATGTTCTCCACGTGTTTGCGTGGGTTTCCTCCGGGTGCTCCAGTTTCCTCCCACACTCCAAAAACAAACTAGTAGGTTAATTGGCTGCTATCAAATTGACCCTAGTCTGTCTGTCTGTCTGTCTGTCTGTGTATGCGTTAGGGAATTTAGACTGTAAGCTCCAGTGGGACAGGGACTGATGTGTGTGAGTTCTCTGTACAGCGCTGCGTAATTAATGGCGCATATATACATAGCTGATGATGGTGAAGTAATGGCTGCGTACATTGTATTACGCTCCGCAGAGAAACACATGCGCTTATAATTATCAACATTTACTTATATAGCTCCAGAAAATTTCATAGCACTTTACAATTCTAATAGTGCATGATTTTTACATTCTTACGGTGATCCCGTCACCTACTCACAGTGGATACCGGATGTGGTGCGGAGGGAAATCAGCTTTGGTCCCTCTTGGACTGGCCAAAGGGCACCCAGATTTTCACTAAAGAGCATAGGCTTGTTCCACAAGCTGGCAAAGTTGGCGCAGGTTGAGTGAGAGAGGGTCAGTGCACCTAGTTTTATAGAGCAGAGCACAATAAGTGATGATGATGAATGAGAGAAAGGATTGAGTCATTGTTAGGGGCTCTGCCATGCTGCGCGGAGAGGCTCAGGGCCATGTTCACTCCGTATCAGGACTTGAATGAGCATAAGCTCCAAGGTTATGGAGATTTGGTTTTATCCTTTACTTTTAATAGGGTGCATTAAATAACAGTACATTTTAATGGGTCCTGCAATAATATATAAAATAATAATTTTTGAGGCTGATGTTAAACACTGACTTCCTCGATCTCCTTCCTTTGAACTTCTTAAAAGAATCGTGAACCTATAACGCCGATCCTTCCTCTGCAGCTCAGACTGACGTTGCTGTGTCTGTGGTTTATCAGCAGACTCCTGTATTATAGACATTAGTGATGTCATGGGTGTAGATCTATGTCCCCTCTGGGTATACTCGTCTCCTCCAATCACATGATCCTGGCCTCTCGGGCACGATCCGGTCTGGTAATGGTTACACGCACATTCTCCCGACGTTCTGCATGATCATCCATCTATCACATGATCATGTCTGTGCACAGACAATATTGCTAGCAAAACACTTATAAATAGACAGAACCAGTTGTACGTCAGATGCAGTTAAATAGTTTACCTTACTTGCCTCTTTGTAATTATTCTTGAAGGCAAATCCCATACTAACCATTTCCTCTACTGCCGTAAATGCAGACGGGGCTGCTTTTTCCATACAATATGAGGGGTACTGGGAACACGTCGCCTGTTTTCCTGATGCTTAATTATTTTTATTTTGCATAAGTCAATGACATTTTGTTACAGCACTGAACTAAATTTATACTGGGGAAAGTTTTACAAACCGCTTAATCTGGGTCCTTATCCCTGTTGTAATGTCGAATATTTAAATTCAGGGCAAGGTGCCGCCTTTAGTCAATATGTGTACAATGTAAATCCACAACAAGAGGAATATAATGGTTCATTATTTAGGTGCACACTTTGGACATTCACATTTAAAAACATGCAAGTTTTGTTTCTAATGTATCAAGCTGAGAGTTTTCCGGCGGGTTTGAAAAGTGGAGATGTTGCCCATAGCAACCAATCAGATTCTATTTGTCATTTTGTAGAATGTACTAAATAAATGATAACTAGAATCTCAGCTTGATACATTTACCCCCTAGTGTCTACCGGAAATATAAAGCACTGTGCCATGTTAATATATAGGGGCTTAGGGTAACGAAGTCTCAGATCCTACGGGCTACTGAATTGTGAGTGGAAGAGTGCCCTTTAATTACTGTGCTCAGTTCTGTCATGCAATGTTATGTGCAGTTGGACATTGGGATACGAAGATATCTCCATTATTTCCTATTTTCGATTTTAACCGGAAAGATTATTCGTGGAGTCCAAGATAAAACATACTGTATCGCAGAAGGATTGATTACTCCATCCTGTTTGTACTGGCCCGCAGCTGAAATAAGGGGATTTAGTACTGTCATTCCCAGAATCCTCCAGGAGCTCAAATTCAAGAAAAAAGCAAGATGCATTATCCTCTTACACTTCTGTACTACGATAGGGGGGTACAGAGGGCAGAGAACCCCTCAAACACCGGCCCCTCTGTCGCACGTGTGCTGACTCAGCTCCGTTATAACCAGTTCAGGCTAGAATATGACTCATGTGTTTGGCTGGAGGTCAGAGCGTCTCTTTCTACGAACACTCTGTGGCTGGGTCCAGCTGGACTGGGCTGTGAGTTTATTGTTCCCGAGGCCAAGCGTCCAGCAGCTAGAGAGGAAACTCCTGCCTCGAAGAACAGTGAGAACCCGGGACACAGGGTAAAATGGTAACGCATCCCTGTGTCCGTGCCCACTGTCGGCATTCAGTAGCCATGGAGGGCTTCAGCAGAGAGGAAGTACTTCAAGTCGGCACACAGTGGTGGAAGCCATGGTGTGCCCTGAACCAATAGTTCACTAGGATCATGGCATAGTGGCTCAATGACGTCACCTGCTCTAAGTGTGTTCATATATCGCATCATCATAGATCTGTACGAATCACAGACTAAGGGGGGTATTTGGGTGGAGTGAAGGTGATCTTGATGAATCTCAGTGTTGCACCAAAGGGTGTCTGTACTTACCAACTCTTCAGTGGTAGCGGAGGTAAGGTGTGAGGGCGAAGCGGGATGTGGAAAATCGTGTCATTTTGGCAACGCAATGACACAAAAGCGGAGTTTTGCCGCGAGCCTGTGGCCAAAATTACGGGATTCACCTTCAATCGCGCCATGGAGGCTCCCATCCTGCCACCTTTATTAGGAAATGGGCAGAATGCGGGAGAACAGCCTGGTCTGTCGGGAGACCTACCAGAAATTGAACAAGTATTTTGTAAACTGGTTGTTAAGTTCGGGCGTCGATGTGAGGTTTACCCAGTTTACCTTTAGAGAATGTTACACCTCTCCGCACTCTGGCAGGTAAAGGGAGCCCCTTGATGTGTACTAGGAGGACCGTCCAAGTAACCAAAGTGATCTGTGGTTTTCCTCAAGGGCCTTATTAGGAGTTATGAGCAAATTTGCAAGGGGTGCTGTTATTATTTTTGCCTGCATGAAAACACTGCCTGTATTTTGCATGTCACGCACATATACTGGGCAGCTTTATTTTTACACTGCAATTTCGAGTTTAGCTAGGACAAGCCCTCTCCCAACTGTATATTTCTCCCCCCCCCCCCCCCCCCCCAGAAGGCTTTGCAACCTTCTGGCTGTATTTAATATATGCACTTAAATGACCTCCCATGCGTGCGAGTAACAGGTCTACTTGTAAATGCTGAATACGCCGTCCTATGGGAAGATGTAGGATTGGTCAGGTGACTGAGGCAAGGTCAGGGCAATGTTTATAGCACATCATAAATACATTATACAAGTAGCAGCATGGAAAGCAGTAGCTGAAGCTTAGTCATTTGTTCTAGATTACAAAGTATTATACGTGTGATCATTTAACTCCTTCCATTCCTGCATGACGGCCTGGATCACACGTTTATGTAGGTGCTAGGTTTATGTAACATGATACCTGTGCTCAGCTCCCACTCACATGGGCTGGAAGTGTATGACTGTCTCTGTGTGTGTGGGCCACACGCCAAGTGCTACACACCCGTCTCTCTCCCTCTGCATTAGTAGCTTCAGATGTTTGCTGGCCCCTCTTCTTGTCACTTCCTATTGCTCCATTTATTTTCTCCTTCATTCATATAACTTGTACGTACATTAGACGCTTTGTCCCCCTCCCACACAGGATAACCGTTTGCTGTGTGCAGGACGTAGGACAGGGTAGAGCCAACTGGCATAGACAATACGGGTGTTTCTCTCCTATTGTTCCTGGATTAGGTGCAGGACGCAGTGTCAGTGTCTTGTGCATTATAACCACTATAACTACCTACTGATCTCATCTGCATAATATTATTATTTTTTTCTCTACAGGGAGAACAAGGGGAGGACGGCAAGACAGAAGGTGCCCCCGGAGCCCCTGGAGACAGAGTAAGATCATGATATAAATTCCAGGCTGCTGCTCACTATCAGTCATTGACACCATAATTTGCACGCCTTATTACGCTTCTTGTGCACTTTTTCTTCTACGTAGACCAGTAGATCCCAACCTTTCTCAGTTTGAGGTACCCTTAGGGTCTCCATAATTTTTTCAAGGCACCCCTAAGCCAGAATAATTACCAAGTAGCCCCCCGCCTTTCTCATCACCGGCCCTGACCACGGCACCCCTGTGAGATCGCTGCGGCACCCAGTTTGGGAACCACTGATGTAGACTCGCATTCACAACCAATAGGCACGTAAGAGTGTCAGCTCATTGACACACAACATTCCGTAGCTCTGTTCACTATCCGTTATGGTATTAAGCATTCTTTAAACTCGCCATCACATTCACTATTACATTTATCTGTTTCTGGGGTTTCCCTTTCAAAGCAAAGAGCCGTTTGTGTACATGTGCCTAATGGGCTGCCTAGCTCATTAATAGGGGCACACTCCTATCCCAGTGTCCGCCCCAGGAGCATCAATCTGTACCTACTCTTCCGACTAGAGATATGTATGGTGATAAATGTCACTTCAAAGTCCATCCAATGGCATAGAATCCCCCATTAATCTGTATCTGTTTTTGGTTTGTTTTTCTACTAAAATACTGGTCAGTCCAGCTTCATTTATGTCTTAAATAAATCCCAAAACTTAAGGGGACGCTGGGACTGTCATTATTATGTGGCGTTATGTGTTTTTATTGCATTGGTAGAAAATAAATGTCCTTTCTTGTCCACCAGCAAAGTACAATCATGCATTTGCCCAAAATTAGGCCTGGGACGTCCTGAAACAGCATTTGGGCTACACTTTCATAAATGACCTTTGATGACCCTTTCAATGACAATCCCACTAACTTGCAGTTAAGACACAATACAGGTTCACATGTGTACCCGCTGGTTAATGATGTCAATTGACTATTTTTGCTCTTCTGCGCCTGTTTTCATGGTAAAGGACACAATATTGCACCACATTGCTATGTTTTGTGGCCTTCAATAGGAAATAATAATGAAATATACAACTTACTGAGGAAGAAACGTGTGCTGCATTATAAAAATGCAATGTATGAACAGAAGACACAATTCCAAATCGTATGTAGCGTGCATCATTGATTTTAATGGCCTGTTTCTTTGCACGTCCGTGTATGAATAAATCGCAGAAACACTGTAAGCCACAGATAGGGCTCAGGTCGGAATCCCACCCATGACCCCAGCACTATGAGACAGCAATGCTAACTACTGTGCTGCCATTATTTTTTTGTCTCATTCCTCTCCTCCCAGAACCCTCCTGTCAATCTTATTCCTGTGGATAATCCTCTCCCCTTACACTACATCATTAGGTCAGGGTATGATGCCATTAGGGACGTGACCATGGTCTTGAGGTCTAGTTATACGCGGGTGTCATGTGATGGAGATCAGTAAGCATCCTGATACAATCTAATTTTTCTCCAGGGCCCTGTAGGTGACCGCGGAGACAGAGGGGAGCCAGGGGATCCCGGATATCCTGTAAGTAATGCGGTAATTTGGGATTTATCTGGGCAGAGTGTTGAAGTGATCGAATTTGTCAATGTGTTTCACTCAAATGAACTATAGGATACTTTGCACCTGTATTTCGCTGTAACATTAACAGACGTGTATATATTTTAGAAATTGCATGGACATAAACAGTTTTTTTGAGTTTTTTTGTACTTCTAATCATCACCCACATGGGAAAGACGTTTTAATCCCCAATAAACAGTCTAACAGTATGGAAGCAACTGTTTCCATGACCAGAATTCCACTTTGTCATATTTAATGTGCGTTTGACTTGAGTATGAGCACCTTGTTGTACGTTTATCTTCTCCTGCTCCTCCGGGGATGTCCTTAGTTCCGAAGTGGGCGGGGGTAGAACTTGTAGCCAATCAGATTATCAGAATATTCACAGCAACGGGACAGAAGTGTGCTGGAGGAAGGGACTTGTCCCCTCATTTAGGGGCAGTGTAATGATATATGAGGAGAGAAATGGAGGCTCGTCACGGACTGAGCGTTGCATAGTGGAAGGAGCAGGGTTCCCAATAAGAACATAGTAGCAATGTGAGGCTTCTTTAAAAGTGACGCAGGAAGATTGTGATATCAAACACACCTCTATATGAAACCTCGTTCCTGCAATGAAAGCAGTGATTCAAACTGTGCATATGCGAGCAGAGCCTTAATCTTTCATCAATGAAATGAGCAGAGAAAGGGGTGTAGTGTAGAAACTTAGGTCTGAGTGACTGGCTTGCAGCCTTATAGGTAACAGAAGTGCTCTTTACAGATTGCTGGATTCATTCATTGGAGAATGGAACAGCCGGTGATGTTACAGCAAGCAAAACTGACATGCCATGATTTATGATTTCATCTTTTTAACATGTATAAATATTATTTAGACAGTATTAAAGGACTGTGGGGTCTAGATTTTGTGCTCCTTTAGAAATAATTCTACTAAAAGAATACTGTAAATCTGGTACACGAGAGAGAACTGTACGGGACAGATAACCGGAAATATAGCAACTTATTTGGTAATTGACCTATGGATAATAGCTTGTATTCTACAGAATGTATCAGACATTCAATGTACTCAGTATGGTGAACACAAGCAGTATTCAAAGAATGTTTTGTTTTAACACAAGAGGCCATCTACATCTACTAGGATAAACATAAGTGTTAGTGTTTGCACGCTATTATACTTTCATCTATACAACACAACGCATTTCACTCCTATACATCTTACTCATAATAATACAGTACACATTATCAAAGGCTCAGGCTTATTTACCAGTTACTGATTATTTATTGAATATATTGAGCTGTGCGCCTTTATAACTAGTCTTTCAGCATAACTTGGGTAGAATCAGTCATACGAGCAAAACTAAATAACTACACTATCATGAAAATGTATCGGACTTTCTACAGTGGAAAAGTGGAGGTGTTGCCCATAGCAACCAATCAGATTCTAGCTGTCATTCTCTAGAATGTACTAGGTAAATGAAAGGTAGACTGTGGTTGCTATGGGCAACATCTCCACTTTTCCATTGTAGAAAGTCTAATACATTTAGCCCTATATCTCTAGTTGTCACTTGTCCTAGGATTTAAAGATTGGAGATGTCCCTGTGTTTCACAATGATATTCCACATTTTCTTCCCATCTATATTTGCTCTCTCTTTTTTTAAGTCAATATTTATTGGAATATTTGATATGCAAAAAGTATGAAATTCATAAACATGACATGATGGGCTTTGTAGTGCTCCCGAGTCCTTAGACACCGTATCGTACATGATGTGCTCAGATGCATCGGCTCAGTAGCGTAGTGTCCCTGGAGACTGTTTGTTAAATGTTGGCTGTTATGTGTTTCCGGTAATATAATTCCAGCTGCCGACTAAATCTGTCATCATTCCGTCAGCTAAACCCTTAGATTATCATGAATTATGATCTTGAGAGTCAGGGCCTTTGTTAGAAGCACTGGGCTCTGTAAAGACGAACCCAACTAGTCAGCTGGCTTTAAAAATACAACACTAACATGTGTATAAAAAATATTACATCAGACAAGGATAAAAATAATGCAGTAAAACACAATACAAACAATACAAATTCTAAATACATTGAACACAAAACATACAATACATAATTCTAAATACATTAAACACAAAACATACAATACATCATTCTAAATACATTAGAACCAGGAAAAATCCTGTTGCAAGGGCCCTACTAGATTATGGAAGTCCGAGCAATATATACCCTTTGTACCCTTCCCAAAAACTATCCTTGTTGATTTCTGCATTAGCAGATAAACATCATAGAAAAGGACATGTTGATTGAGAGGCGTGGGATCGGATCCACAAGTTGCATTTCCTTACATGCCCCACAAAGTACAATAATGATTAGTTAGGGGCTTATTTAATAACATGACAACAAATCAGATGTCCGTTTTTAACAGTCGCACACAAACTGACGAAAGAATCCTGATTTGTGATTGGTTGCTCTGATTACGACACAGTATCACTCTTTGCACCATTTAAATATGGAACCTCCTATATATTGCGGTTAAGTGTAACCTATCAATCGTGATTCATTAACCATACGTTGACTTCCCTACAGGGCCAAGAAGGACCAGAGGGCCCCAGAGGAAAATCTGGACAACAGGGTTTACCGGTAAGAAGCTGTCTGCTCTCAGAAATCGTGGAGATTATGGTCTATGGGAGTTTCATTTGCAGGCCGTGAAATGTTGCGTGCTTCATATCCGTTACGTTTTCTTTGCAGGGACATCCAGGGCCGCCAGGGTTTCAGGGCTTACCGGGATCCAGAGGCGCTGTGGTAGGTTCTGACCATTTAATTCCCGTTAGGAATAGCAGCCTATACATCGAGCTTCCTCTAAGTGTCTGCAATGGAACCACGTCGATGGCCAACGCCTTCTCTTGTGTCTTCTCTGGTTGTAATGTGCATAGGATGACACAGTGTGTCGTATTCAGCGTACTCTGGGGTGTATAGAGTATATTGTTGTGAGTGGGAGTGTAAACCACATGTTCTTGATTGTATGCCAAAGAATGATGTTTTACTTTCTGCTAATAGGGACGTAGCTTATAAAAGTGCTGAATGGATATAAAGTTGTGGGGTTTTGGTATTCCATGTAACAGGAAGTGACCGCGGCCTTTTTATAGGAGAAGTTTTCTGTAAACTATTAGTGATCTAATGTAGATTCTTTCACTCTGTATGTTTCTGATTCTGGTGTAATACTATATGAGCGTACTCCATTATATGTATGTACCCTTTAATATCCACCGCTGACCCTTAGCTGTGGTCTATGCATTCATGGTCCATCAGCCTATTGTTAAAAAATAAATCTATTGATCGATATTTTGGCCTACGCCTTAGGCTTTGCTCACTGCGTGGAGGTGGAAGACAAAATTAAAATGAAATCTTAAGTATTGCAGTGAAGGCAGTGGATGGAAGATTTTAGTCAGCTGTGAAATTAATCCACATTACAGCTATTTTCTTCTTTTTTGTAGGGTTTACAGGGCAAGGCAGGAAAACCAGGGGAACCCGGTGGTCGTGGGCAGCCTGTAAGTTCAAATATCGTTAAATCTGGGGGAGGGCAAAGGTTATGGAATTATTTGGTTGACTATATGACTTGAATGCCTTGGTTTTTAGGGGACAGTTGGGATGGCTGGACCCCGGGGAGTGGTGGGAAGACAAGGCCATGAGGGGCCCCCAGGACCCGATGGACTACCAGCGAAGGATGGCAGCACTGGGCTGAAGGTGAGTGTTGTTTTTTGGAGTATACATTATATTATTTATACCAAGAATGTTTTTTTTCTAACCTGTATTATATAACGTGTTCCTAGGGAGAACAAGGAGATGACGGGGAAATCGGCCCTGCTGGCATGTCTGGAAAACGAGGAAACACGGGTGTGCCAGGTTTACCTGGGGCTCAGGGACCAATAGGACTCAGGGTAATGGCTGCACACACATCACATTGATATAATCACCTTAGTTCTACACCAAAGCTGCTAATACATAATTATGGATAAACTCGTACAGACCATGAATGTCATATTTGGTTCCATGTTTGGTGTGATATGTGACTTCAGTTTGGAGTTTCTCTTCTCTTATCCTTAGACCGTTGTAACATCCAGAGTTCTAATGCTGATGACCTGTTTGAGGTAGATGTAGTGGATGGGGGAGATAGAGTAGAACTTGCAAATATCAGGAGACGGCCAACTATGGTATCCAAAATATACCGTGATGAAGTAGAGGTAGTGGAGGTGCTTGATATCGTTGGAGTACAGGGTGTTGAGGTGGCCAGTGGTGATGAGGTAGCGGAGGTGCTTGATGTGGATGGAGTACAAGGTGATGAGGTAGCGGAGGTGCTTGATGTGGTTGGAGTACAGAGTGTTGAGGTGTCTGGTGGTTATGAGGTAGTGGAGGTGCTTGATGTGGATGGAGTACCGGTTGTTGAGGCGTCCGTGGTGGTAGCGGAGGTGCTTGATGTGGATGGAGTACAGGTTGTTGAGCTGTCTGGTGGTGATGAGGTAGCGAAGGTGCTTGATGCGAATGGAGTACAGGGTGTTGAGGTATCCGGTGGTGATGAGGTAGCAGAGGTGCTTGATGTGGTTGGAGTACAGGATGTTGAGGTGTCCGGTGGTGATGAGGTAGCGGAGGTGCTTGATGTGGTTGGAGTACAGAGTGTTGAGGTGTCTGGTGGTGATGAGGTAGCAGAGGTGCTTGATGTGGTTGGAATACAGGATGTTGAGGTGTCTGGTGGTGATGAGGTAGCGGAGGTGCTTGATGTGGTTGGAGTACAGAGTGTTGAGGTGTCTGGTGGTGATAAGGTAGCAGAGGTACTTGATGTGGTTGGAGTACAGGGTGTTGAGGTGTCTGGTGGTGATGAGGTAGCGGAGGTGCTTGATGTGGTTGGAGTACAGGGTGTTCAGGTGTCCGGTGGTGATTAGGTAGCGGAGGTGCTTGATGTGGATGGAGTACAAGGTGTTGAGGTGTCCAGTGGTGATGAGGTAGTGGAGGTGCTTGATGTGGATGGAGTACAAGGTGTATAGGTGTCCAGTGGTGATGAGGTAGCGGAGGTGCTTGATGTGGATGGAGTACAGGGTGTTGAGGTGTCCAGTGGTGATGAGGTAGCGGAGGTGCTTGATGTGGATGGAGTACAGGGTGTTGAGGTGTCCAGTGGTGATGAGGTAGCGGAGGTGCTTGATGTGGATGGAGTACACGGTGTTGAGGTGTCCGGTGGTGATGAGGTAGCGGAGGTGCTTGATGTGGATGGAGTACAAGGTGTTGAGGTGTCCAGTGGTGATGAGGTAGCGGAGGTGCTTGATGTGGATGGGGTACAGGTTGTTGAGGTGTCCGGTGGTGATGAGGTAGCGGAGGTGCTTGATGTGGATGGAGTACAGGGTGTTGAGGTGTCCAGTGGTGATGAGGTAGCGGAGGTGCTTGATGTGGATGGAGTACAGGGTGTTGAGGTGTCCGGTGGTGATGGATTAAAGGTAAAAGAGATCAGATGTGGATAGAGAAGATGGACTACAATGGGAGATGGGGTAATCAATGTTTTTAATTTGGATAAAATAGAGGTAGTGGGAGTAACTAACAGAGGTGGAGTAGAAGTAGTGAATATGTTGTCTGTTGTGGATGAGTTAGAGGTGGACTGGCAAGAGTAGCGATAGTGAAGAGATGTGTTGAATGGAAGAGAGACAATGAAGGTATCTGATATGAATAACATAGAAGTAATGAAGACGTCTTATGTGGATGCATTTTAACTAGTGGAGTGTCCAAAATGAACCCTTAGTCAGGTTTTCAGCAGCATAGTCCTCCATGACACAGGTTGAGGAAGTCCTGGAATGATTCCAATGAATCTTAGTGCAATGTGCTTCTCCATCACCAAATCTCTGTCAGATGGAAGAGCTATTTGGAGTAGACCTCCACCACCAGCTAGTTGGGGCACTTTGGGGACAGATTGGGCCAGCATCCCTATGCTACATGCTTGACACCTAGTTGAAGTCATGACCTAAAAAATTCAGATTGTTCTGAGTAGAAGTGTGGCTGCAGTGTTTAGGTATCGGCAAAATATGTGAACAGGATCACTGTCCAGTAGCTTTTAGTGCCACTGAGGATCGTCTTGACTTACCACTAAAATACCTTCCATGCCCATTGACCACCAGGTCTACTGAGGGTATGCTTATATCTCTGCTCACGCTCCTTCCCTTTAGCCGCTGTTGCTTACAATAGGTTCCTTCTGAGGCTTTGTTAGGTTTTTCTCTAGTCAGGATGAGTTCAGTTAAACTGAATTATTGTGTCTACCCGGCTTGTACAGGCTGAACCAATCTGACTCCTATTAAAGCGTGAAACAGCCATTATCAACTCCTCTGGGCTTAAGCCTGCACTTTGCCCAGTCTCCATGTCACATGACCTACAGAAAGCCAGATATTCATTTGATTCATATGCATCTCCTATTGTATTACAAAATGCCAAAAGAATCTCGGTTAGACGGCCGGTTTTACTGTGGCTTGTTGTTATCTGCTGCCCCCTAGTGGCTCAAATCTGATAAGAAGGGGGAATCCTGTAATAGTCATTCAATACAACCGCTATTGGAAATCATCTTAAATTCCTTATAGATAAATCATTACATGAACATTGTACAGTTTGAATTTGGGTTAACCCCCTTGGAGAAGCAATAAGCTGTTCCATATTGTATCGCTGTAAGTGCAGATATTGCAGCTGTCCCATCAGGAGTGTGTGGGGTTTTCTCTGTGGGACTGTGTTCTGGCTGGAGGTGTATGTACAGCTGTTTAGAGCTTGGGAATGTCTGTTCTGGCCTAAGATAATTGGTTGCAGATTTCACCTTCTTCAATTTATTCTCGGGTATTTAAAATCTTGAGAAAACAAATATGATTATTCATCTTAATTATTCCGCTGCGCTTTACCATTGGGAACATTGGGAATTGAACGCAGTAATAAAGCGAGGCCGGCGGAGGTGAGAGTGCCTTGCTCACAAGCTTACAATCTATAGGGAAATAGGAGTTTGATGCATGACGTTAGAGAATCAATAGAAGTTTTGCTTGTGATTTCTTTTTATAGTCAGATCTGTTTATGGTGATGGAACGTAGCCTCTCGCTAATCTCCCTTTAAAAATGTATAGAACTTTAAAAAGCCTGTTCTTTTGTTCAGAGGTGCACAGCCTGTAAGTCAGGATGCATAGGCAAACCGAGGGGGGTTTCCTAGTGCCTGGGAACCCCCTCCAAACCTGGGGCACTGTATAATTGAGGTGACTGGACCCTGCTCCCGCTTCACACAGCTCTGCTTGAAAAGGGAGAGCTGCGTGCACCTAACAGTAGTGCACGCAGCATTGCCCATGTATATTATGGGGATAGGAAGAGTTGGAGAGCAGCCAAGCACTGTCTAAGATTATAGCCACGCCCCTGTGCATGCTGGTCACACCCTCATGCATGCTGGTCACGCCCTCTGGCAGCGTGGTGTGGAAACCCCCCTCTACAAATCCTGCGTTTGCCCCTGGGATGGGTCCCAGAATCTGCATTTCGGCTCCCCCAGATAGGTAATACATATTGGGAACCACCTTTTTTGGGGGTTCCATACAAATGGCATACTGACCCTTGGCGCACACAAGATTTCCATCCAACCTCATCTAATAGTGCCCTATTAGCTAGAGACTGGGAACCTGGCTTGCATGTTAAATGGCTGGCGATGTGTGGCGGGTTTTATATATATATATATATACCAGCTTTTGATAGCTCAAAGATGCTGTCTTGCCATTTAGAACACAAGAGGCACCACTGACTTCTGAAATATGGGGGGCAATCATTATTTGATTGATTAAGGGTCCAAATTAATTTATAATTAACTGATGGGGGCAAATTTTATTTTTCACTATATTAAAGGGAGCAATATTATTGGGGTCTTTATCATTATATTGAGGGGTGTATTTGATTGCTAATGGGGGCAATAATTATTAGTGATGCACGCATGTGGCACTACTTATAACCGCCATAATATCACAATGTAATAAAATTGCCCCCTTAATATAATGTAAAATACAATTTGGTATTTATTCCGCCAACATGAATAGGATAAATGAAAACAAATAAATAATTTAAAATGTGCTTGTGTCTACAATAAGGCGAGGATACCAAAGATGGACTCGTCCAGAGTTAAATTAATAAAGCACACTGCGCAGTAACGGTCATGGTGTATCAAAGAGTCGGACAAAGATGGTTACGTCCAATAGCCATATTGGCTTATTCGGGGTACTGTCCGTATCATGTATAATAGTAAATATACCCACAGTGTTTTTCTCCGTACAAGACCGGCTAGGCTGTGTACTCGTATTCATGTAATGCTAGTTCTATAAATAATTTACTTGGTTAAACAGCATTTTACAAGTAGTAAGTAGAGTTTTCAGACGATCCGTTTTACAATCAGATACACACATTGCTCCGTCCGTTCATTGCAGTCCGTTCAGATACATTCAGCAACCGTTGCAAGGATTGAGTTCAGGTCACAGAAAAGGAATGTTCCTCGCACACATATTCCATGGACTTTACTAATATATACCTGATGTCTGAATATGTGTACAGGAAAGACCTTGACAGCGGAACATTATTTCATAATTCAGTGCCCAGGAAGACTTGTCTGTGAGATACGTCCATGGAGGATGGGGTAGGCTTGCTGATGAAGACAAGCTGTCAGTTATCTCCAGCTTCAAGTCTGTGCTGTGGTACATAAACTAGTCTAATCTAAATGCTACTGTAATTGTAACTTAATACATCCATTAGCATAAATCACCGTGGCAGGCTATAAGACGACCCTTGTTAATAAACATTTGTCCTTGGTTTGTTTCTTCAGGCCGATATTACTGATTTATAGTCCTCTGTTTCCACTGTCATGTGACCACCATGGCAACCACAGTCACATGATGTACTGAGCAGACAGGCTCTTGAATACCCCTATGAGCTCTTTTTGCTTAAGCACAGTAACCCCCCCCCCCCCCACACACACACACCCTCTGCCATCACATGACCACGGTGACTTATTACACAACACTGAGAAGTCACAGATGTGTTCAAACTATGAGACTGAGTGTGACTGGCAGCCATCATTGTCTGTCCTTCAGAGAGATTTTGAAAAGGATATAATGATTATTAGGAGGATAGCTAAGAAATATCAGACGCAAACTGAAAAAGATACTTAACTTGATATTTAAATATGGCCTCGTACACACGGGTGTTTAAATTATGTGATCAAAGCGCTATGAACAAGCCTATTAGTCACTCTCTGATGCCTCAAAATAATATTGGAGGCTAAATGGACCCGTACTCGTCTCACTTCTACGCCGCGTTGCTTCACTTTAATTGCTTCCTGCAGCATTCATGATCAGGAACGTGCCACCTAATATGTGGGTGCTATATTAATTGTTCATAATAATAAATCGCACATTGGGGAGAGAGCTTGTCCTCCTGTCCATTCTCTATGCCATATACAGAATGTGCATGACCGTCTTCCTATGTGTAACAGACGGAGACCGATGTGCGCAGTTTGTGCTCTAGTGTCTGTGAGTCACCAGGTTTTGTCTGCAAGGTTATAATGACGAGCAATGAAACGCTTTCTATTTTTACTCACTGACTTATTTCTCCTGATTAAAGTTCATATTGTAAACATGCCACATATTACAGCTCTCACATTATGCACAAAGTCCAGTACATCCGCATACATCAGTCAGGCAACCTTCTGTGCCCAACCTACCAGGCCGGGGACTATGGGACTTGTAGTCCAGCAATAGTTAGTGTAGGCAGCTGTCATCTCTTATATAGGGCGATGCTTATTTCGAAAATGTAGAAAGGAATGCTCAGAATACAGCCCAACCTATAAAACACTCTGCTCAAATCATATTAATCAGGTACAACATTTAATTAATGTTATGTGTTTATAATTCACCAGATACAGACTGCTGACTGTCTTAATATTTAACTCCTCAAATTATTTTTGTCTGGTGTAGTTCTCCAGCTTTAAATATAGATCAGTGCGTCTCAATTGCGATATGACCATTTATACTCTACTAGGCTTGTAGTGTAAAGAGATATTGTAGTCTAGGATGAGTGAGTGTCATCTACAATTGGCCTGTAGGGGAGCTCTACTCAGAAAGATTGGGCAGTAAAAATAGGGAGCGAAGGTTCAAGCTGGATAAAAGGACATTTAAAAACAAAAGCATGTTTACTCTATACAACAAAAGGGTTGCCAAATGATGCAATGATTGCTTAAGGGGCCTCCTTGAGACGCCTTAAATTCTCTTAATCCTAATCGTCCTCCTTCATAGTCTGATGTATTCATGAGAAAAGGGCTTCATGGCTGCAAATCATCTGGCTTCAGAACGTCGTCCATATAATGTAATCAGATCTGCAGGGTGTATCTTACGTAGGTCTTTCCTGGGGTTCCTAGCTAGAAAAGAATCCCAAATTGTGTGTAATTCAAAGTATTTCCGTTTATACCAATCTCATAGCTCAGGCTAAGTAGGTTCGCTGAAATAAACCTTGATATGTTACCTACCTGCGCTCTGGCGATTCGATGGACCCCAGAATAGGAGATGATCTCTTCTGCTCAGGCCGGTCCTGTTTTCTCTAACAGCTGGGTTGTCAAGGCCCCGCCTCTCTCAATTCACCATTCATGTGAATGAGAAGTTTATGGGGAAGCTTTGACAACCTCGAACACGGCCTTCCCGGGCAGTGAGGAGCGGAACTTGCTCGGGACTGTAAGATCCATCCGGGGCACCAACACATTGCTGGATCAACAGAGCACAAGTCAGTAACGTTCCCAGTTTTATTTCATCTGACCTAATTCCACAGGTGGAGTAAACCTTTTATTTGTCCTTTTCTGACCATTTCACCTACTAAGTATTGAGGTGTATGATGTCACACACACGGGGTGGCGTATGATGTCACACACACGGGGTGGCGTATGATGTCACACACACGGGGTGGCGTATGATGTCACACACACGGGGTGGCGTATGATGTCACACACACGGGGTGGCGTATGATGTCACACACACACACGGGGTGGCGTATGATGTCACACACACGGGGTGGCGTATGATGTCACACACACGGGGTGGCGTATGATGTCACACACACGGGGTGGCGTATGATGTCACACACACGGGGTGGCGTATGATGTCACACACACGGGGTGGCGTATGATGTCACACACACGGGGTGGCGTATGATGTCACACACACACGGGGTGGCGTATGATGTCACACACACACGGGGTGGCGTATGATGTCACATACACACGGGGTGGCGTATGATGTCACACACACACACGGGGTGGCGTATGATGTCACACACACACACGGGGTGGTGTATGATGTCACACACACACGGGGTGGTGTATGATGTCACACACACACGGGGTGGCGTATGATGTCACACACACACGGGGTGGCGTATGATGTCACACACGGGGTGGCGTATGATGTCACACACACGGGGTGGCGTATGATGTCACACACACACACACGGGGTGGCGTATGATGTCACACACACACACACGGGGTGGCGTATGATGTCACACACACACACGGGGTGGCGTATGATGTCACACACACACACGGGGTGGCGTATGATGTCACACACACACACACGGGGTGGCGTATGATGTCACACACACACACACGGGGTGGCGTATGATGACACACACACACACGGGGTGGCGTATGATGACACACACACACACGGGGTGGCGTATGATGTCTGACACACACACACACGGGGTGGCGTATGATGTCAGACACACACACACACGGGGTGGCGTATGATGTCACACACACACACACACGGGGTGGCGTATGATGTCACACACACACACACACACACGGGGTGGCGTATGATGTCACACACACACACACGGGGTGGCGTATGATGTCACACACACACACACACACACACGGGGTGGCGTATGATGTCACACACACACACACACGGGGTGGCGTATGATGTCACACACACACGGGGTGGCGTATGATGTCACACACACACACGGGGTGGCGTATGATGTCACACACACACACGGTGGCGTATGATGTCACACACACACACGGGGTGGCGTATGATGTCACACACACACACGGGGTGGCGTATGATGTCACACACACACACGGGGTGGCGTATGATGTCACACACACACACGGGGTGGCGTATGATGTCACACACACACACACGGGGTGGTGTATTTCACATACATGTCCATGTGTGGGTCACACAGGGATAGTAGGAAGAGAGGACAGGAGAGGACCACACAACTGAGACCTAGCTATTCCTAGCCCGTCAGTCATACCTTCCCCGTCACATGGCAAGACTCATACACAGCTTTATTTATATCCCCTCACATCCTGCACACGTCTGGTAGTGTGTTTCCTCTCAGAATTCTCACACGTAGACATGGGACACATGGGACGTGCCTTCTGCTCACTTTAATGTCGCTCATAATTCGATGTCTGATCACAAAGTCCTAAGTGACTCTCAGGGCTCTCCTGGTTAACCCATTTATGGACCTTAGTTATTCAGTGATGAATAAAGACCATCTGAGCCCCTACCCAAGGGCAGCGGGCCTATGACCCCCGGGGCGGCCCCTTAGTGGGCTACCTCGGGCTCAACCACCTGCATTTTTTCCCCTGTAAACTGGTCCTAATAGGCTGCTGAGCCGAGTCTTACCCAATTACCAGTCTCTTAACCTGACTTAAAGGGACAACATTAGACAGTCGTTATACAAGAGCGTAGTCCTTTTAGGTCGCTAAAATTTGCCCTGACCGACATCAACCTATTTATCCCACTCGCTGTCGAATAAAATTATGATATTCTGAGAGTTAACATTTTCATTCACCAACTGAAGTTTAGCCTTGTTTGTTTGTTTTACCTTTTTGCCCACCACAAACCCATCATCTTGCGCCAGAGGGAATATTTCACGAATTCCGCAGTGAATCGTTATAACAATATCCTTCTCTGTCTTTTCTAGGGAGAAAGGGGATTACCTGGCGAAGTGGGCGTGTCCGGAAATCGCGGCATGGAAGGCGTCATGGGGCTTCAAGGAGCCAAAGGAGACCTGGGAGCAAAAGGCCAACCGGTGAGTGGCGCTCCGGATAGTGAGACATTCCGCAGAGAAGTAACGGGAAAAGATCAGCGTACCAGGCGCCGTATATATCTGGATAAAGTGCGTTATACTAGAACAGAGAGATGTCCATAGAGGGTGATGTGAACCGCTATAGAGCAGTAGCTATTAAACATTCATTTACGGATATGTCTGTGTTTAATCGGTGTAGTTACGTTACAGTACACCGGGCTGTTTATTTGTTGTGTGTACTCATATTACAGTCTTATGACGGGTGTCATAATCTGTCTCCACGGTAAGTAACGCCAGTCAGATGCCCTTTTTAATGGCTCTTTAAAAGTAAAACTTCCCAGGAATAGACTGTCTAGCACCGAGGTTTCCCCGCTGTGTTCTCGCCGTATATTTCAGCCTCCTTTGTACAGACCACCTATAATCTCTCCTCACTCTGCATTTTAGGGGGACCCTGGAGAGACTGGTTTTCCTGGCATTGCCGGACTGTTTGGACCAAAGGTACCCGCTCTGTTCTCCCTGCCAACTTGCATTAAAACTGGGCAATCCTCGCTTCAGAAATACCCAGGCTCTTACAGCACGGTTACCTGCCGCTGTCTGTCGGAATGAATCAGATTCTTTCTACAGGGCGAGACATAAATAAACTCGTTGACAAATAGCAGGGCAATGTGGTCGGGCCGCCTTGTGCACCCGCGATTGTGGGTTTGGATTGGTCGCTCGTGAAGAAGTGGGCATCACATGGTTATGTGGGTATTGGGGACTGTAACCAGTTAATGTGTTCTGTACTAATCTCTGCAGGGACCTCCCGGTGATATTGGGTATAAGGGCATTCAGGGACCTAAAGGACCGTCTGGTTTAATGGTAAGTTATTTAATCCTGTTACTTGTACAACTTAGGCTAAGAAAAGCTGATATCCGATTGGTTGCCGCACACCTGTGCTAATTCTATTTCTATTAAGGCTTTAGAGAGATCTATTGTCCTGAACCTATATTTAGTCACATGTCTTGTATCTGGGTACATCCCAATTCCATCACTTGTTATGATAATAACAGACCCGTCCGGCCACTATATAATGTTCTTCAAAAGGCTTACAGGCAGGAAATCTAGTGTGCAAGGAAAAACACTTCCTCCATGACCACATTTTGTCACACAGCACATTTTCACTCGTAATCATTTCCTAGATTTGTACACCTTTAAATTTGAATTATATTGCTTTTCATATAAACAACTTGCATTTCCAGGTTTAGGTCCTTAAAGGACAACTAAGCCTCAACTGCACTTTTGCTTACATAAAAAAGCTTGTAATAACTGTTCACAGATCTACAGATAAAAGTTTCCATACCTTGACAGAACCTGCGATATCTTGCACTCTGTGCGTTTTAGAGCTCGCTGCAAGCTGCTGTTCTCTGGTATCTCATTGTCAAGATGAGGAGAGACTATGGGGCCTATATATTAACCCCCCTTCCTTTAAATATCATCCCTTATTGCTATGATAAGGGGTCAAGCTCTGAAGAGCTAGGCTTTATTGTCAGACTCGCAGGAGACCATTAACAGTTAATTGCCGATTGGTTGTTGTCATTTTGCTCTTTGTAAGTAACTAGTCATTCGGGAGTCATTGTTTGTCTGCCGTAACCGGATTGTGTAGTTACAGCTGGTTATATCCTGGTGCCTGTGTCTAGTCTGGCTCTGCTCAGACAAATGGAGAGAGAACTAGGGTCAATTTTGATAGCAGCCAATTAACCTACCAGTATGTTTTTGGAGTGTGGGAGGAAACTGGAGCACCCGGAGGAAACCCACGCAAACACAGGGAGAACATACAAAGTCCTCACAGTTAAGGCCATGGTTGGGAATGGAACTTATGACTCCAGTGCTGTGAGGCAGGAGTGCTAACCACTGAGCCACCGTGCTGCCCCAAATGAGGGGCCATCAGGAGACGTACACAGCCTGTGTTGCTACTGTTGACCTACAACTTCCAGCATGCTGAGAAACCATAGCTCCAGTCCAAACTCTAATGTTATGGCTTTTATCCCCCTTTCCCCTCAGGGTAATGAAGGAGTGATTGGACCAATCGGAATTGTCGGGCCCGCTGGTAACCCAGTAAGTAGACTTACTGTATCTTTCATCGGTTTCTCTTTCCGCCCCCCCTGGCCGTGCCTTTACCCCATGTGTTGAGTTAGATCTTGTACTATAACTGTGCACTTTTCAACTTAATATCTGTCCGGCACGACTAAACTGGTTTGTGTTATTGGCTGTGATGTTTTATAGACTGGCCTTTGTGTACGTTCGTATATCCGCTTTCAGCTGGAGTAAACCTACTCTGACTAAGAGGAAAATCCCATTAAAAAGAACTTGATAATCTGGTTTCCTCTAAATTCTCACCGGTGCTAACATCTTGTGCGTGATATACACACCGCTGTGTCCTATCTGTCAACAGAAGGGATCCCTCGCCACATTATCAGTCAGTCTGGCAGAAACATATTACAGTACTGAGCGCTGATGACTAAAACAGGTGTTTATATCACCTAAAACTGACAAATACAATGTTCTCCCACTATATTCATCATGGTTACTTCTTGTAGGGCCCGATTGGAGACAAAGGAACACAAGGGGACACAGTAAGTAAATCCATTTTTTTGTCTATTTGCCAGCATTGCATAACAGGAGACTCATACTGCTGCATGAAGCCATTTTGCTTAGCGTTGCCCTGGCAGTCGTTTTGCTTAGCGTTGCCCTGGCAGCCATTTTGTTTAGCGTTGCACTGGCAGCCATTTTGTTTAGTGCTGCACTGGCAGCCATTTTCTCTCGTGCTGCTTTCATTAATCGTTTACTTATAAGTTCTTATTATTTTTTCTTTCAGGGATTACCAGGTCCTCGGGTAAGTCCAGTCAGATACCAAATACTGGTGTATGTGTAAGGACGTATTTCTTTAAAAAAATTAAAAAAAAGTAGCTCTTTCTCAAGTCGTACTGATTAGTCACTTGGTATTTAATAATAATGTCTCTCTTTAGGGCCCTCCCGGACCCCGTGGGAAGCCTGGACCTCCGGTAAGAATGAGAAGCCGTAGTTTGCTGTGAAGGCGCGACTGATTTATATCGGGGAGAACGACATGGGGTTAGATGTATTAAATCTTCTAAAATAGAAAAGTGGAGGTTTTGGCCACAGCAACCAATCAGATTCTAGCTGTCATTTTCTAGAATGTACTATATAAATGATAACTAGAATCTGACTGGTTGCTATAGGCAACATCTCCACTGTTTAGAAGGTTTGATAGATCTACGCTGTATTTTCCAAGTTGTTTAATTCTCACACATTTGATATATAAAAACTCAGCCAGGACCAGATCATTGAGTAGGCTGACCAGGCTGCAGCCTGGGGCACAAGGCTTTTGGGGGCACAAAATCATGACAGGGAGAGATATAGACTGAAATTAATTTTAAAATAGCAGAATTATTGTCCAAAAAAAAAGAAACCTGAAAGAATAATGTAGTAAGGTTTTAGTCTTGACGTATTCCCACGGTAAATGCTGAAGACGATGAGTCCTCATTGTGCGGGCGCTTGAGGGTAAGCGAGTAGGAGAGACAAGGAGGGCGACAGACGCAGGACTGTCAGCCCCCTCCACGTCTCCGCCCTCAGTAGCGCTCGTCCATACCTCCGCTCTGACATACAGTTCCGATATTACTGAGAACAAACTCGGTGACACAGATTGCTGTGGCCGAGCGGAGTTTTTAAAACACAGGAACATAAACATTTGTTGGGTGAAGGAAGCTGGATTTTAAATTAAGGGAGAGTTGGTTTGTACAGAGTATTATTCGGGTGTGGTAGGTGAGGGGTCGCTATGAGCGTATTGTCCTAGGGCGGCCTGGACCCTTAATCAGGCCCTGCACTCAGAAGAGAGATTGTATGGAAGTATTCGGTTGCTACCACTAATCATGTGGCTGGAAGGGCTCGTCTGATGTGGGAATGTAACATAGTAATTTAGGTTGAGAAGCAATAAACACAAGTGGTGGTATTTCTCTGTGCGGTGCTGGGTAATAATAACCTCTCTCTCCTGTGGTCGTAGACTACGGTCTGACCATGTTGCTGATCTCTCCGGGGATGACGTCCGAGTGTATCGTTGTATTATAACATTACACCAGTGTATCGGGGAGAGGGAGGCGGGTAAGAGGTGACCATTATAGGCTGCAGTTAGTTACTGGTATTAGTCTGCATCCAGAACGCACAGCCGCGGTCCCCTCAGCTGCTGGTAGGGATCATTGATCTCTCTACGGAATATGTTGGCGCTATATAAATAAATGATGATCTCTGCTGAGCGCAGCCCATGCGGATGTATAACGGGTGAGCTGTGATGATGATGGATATACTGGGATAACCTTTTCTTTTCTGTCCTCTCTTGCAGGGGCCACCCGTCTTTTTGGACACATTTGTAAGTTATTTGAATGATAAATCCCTACTGTCATTTGCAGAACAAGAGTCAACTTTAGCTACCAGCATTGTGAGACATAGGTTTCTCTTCCCCCGATTATATAGTTTCTTTTTACTTTGAGTTGATTTTCTCTAAAAATGTTCTTTAAAAATTCCCTTCTTAGTCTAAAATGTCTTAATCGTTGTCATGGTACCAGCATTTTACATACATGTTCATCAGTGTTCCAAGACCCATTTGCATGTTGGATTCATGTATACCATAGGCTTAGGTTTGTAACTAAATCTAATATTTTCATAATGTCCCATTTCCAGACGACAGAAGACATGAGTGACTCTTACCAGGCTCTTATGGACTCCACGGGACCGGTACGTCCACATTTCTTAATCATTGATGAAAAATGATATAATTGGTTATTAAACAATTGTGGCTGTTATTTGTTTTCTTTCCGTTGTTTTCATATTGTCCGGCGTAGGTTTTAAAGTATTGTAAATCATCACTATAAAGTCGGTGGGAGGATCTATAGCATGTACAGTCCTCTAGATGTTATATGAATGGATAGAAGCACTTTACAGGATTGTGTTCACGGAATCATCAGGGTTACTGATCATGTTCTAGATTAGGGTTCATACCCATCACGTCACTGGGAGAAGAACACAAAGGTAGCAGACCTGGAAATAGTGAAATAATCATCTCTGAGGACCGCAGTGTCTGTCTGTATTCACCAGATGTCAACAGCGGATGCACTAAAAACGCAGCAGCTTGTTGTGACAGTCGGTAGCATTAATTCTGACACTGCTGCCCTTATAATCATAGATTACCAATATGAGAGCTGATACCTGGTGTTCCCCTCCCAATGATCGCAGGGCAACGTGCCACGGGTGGCTTTACAGTAGCCCTTTTATGGCTAGGCTGGAGTTACTCAGCATTGTGAACCTTCCATGGTACTAAATCACGTCCCAGTGCTGGGCACCCCCGTCTAGTTTTCTCTGTGGTGTTAGATTTACATCGTATTTTACGGGGATGTTTCGCTACTTCCTGCTTCCCAGTTTGGCTGGGGCAGAGTGTTGTTACGTTTTGGTACTTGTGTAACTGACCTGTGGTTTCCGTTCTGCCAGTCTTACCGGAGCGCCGACTTTATGCTAGTGGACCAAGGAGGAGAGATTTTTAAGACCCTACACTACCTCAGTACCCTCATTCAGAGTATTAAAAACCCACTGGGCACCAGAGACAACCCGGCCCGAGTCTGCAGAGATCTGATGAATTGCCAGCAGAAGATGGGAGATGGTGAGGAGATCGTCCGTTGTGTCTGTAACGTGGGGGAACCGCTCGCACCCCGATATAACCCTGGGCTTTCTTTGCAGGCACTTACTGGATTGACCCCAATGTTGGATGTTCCTCTGATACCATTGAAGTCTCGTGTAACTTTACACAAGGTGGTCAGACGTGCCTTAGGCCTGTAACTACATCCAAGGTAAGAAGTTATTAGCTGGTCCCCTGGGCCGGGTACTGATCATCCGGCACTGATCATCTGGTAGGCCGCCGCTCTGTAATCATGTCAGTCTCGATGTGTAGAGAGCCCCTGCTGCGTTAGAGAGCCCCTGCTGTGTTAGAGAGCCCCCCTGCTGCGTTAGAGAGCCCCCCTGCTGCGTTAGAGAGCCCCCCTGCTGCGTTAGAGAGCCCCCCTGCTGCGTTAGAGAGCCCCCCTGCTGCGTTAGAGAGCCCCCCTGCTGCGTTAGAGAGCCCCCCTGCTGCGTTAGAGAGCCCCCCTGCTGCGTTAGAGAGCCCCCCTGCTGCGTTAGAGAGCCCCCCTGCTGCGTTAGAGAGCCCCCCTGCTGCGTTAGAGAGCCCCCCTGCTGCGTTAGAGAGCCCCCCTGCTGCGTTAGAGAGCCCCCCTGCTGTGTTAGAGAGCCCCTGCTGTGTTAGAGAGCCCCTGCTGTGTTAGAGAGCCCCTGCTGTGTTAGAGAGCCCCCCTGCTGCGTTAGAGAGCCCCTGCTGTGTTAGAGAGCCCCTGCTGTGTTAGAGAGCCCCTGCTGCGTTAGAGAGCCCCTGCTGCGTTAGAGAGCCCCTGCTGCGTTAGAGAGCCCCTGCTGCGTTAGAGAGCCCCTGCTGCGTTAGAGAGCCCCCCTGCTGCGTTAGAGAGCCCCCCTGCTGCGTTAGAGAGCCCCTGCTGCGTTAGAGAGCCCCCCTGCTGCGTTAGAGAGCCCCCCTGCTGCGTTAGAGAGCCCCCCTGCTGCGTTAGAGAGCCCCCCTGCTGCGTTAGAGAGCCCCCCTGCTGCGTTAGAGAGCCCCCCTGCTGCGTTAGAGAGCCCCCCTGCTGCGTTAGAGAGCCCCCCTGCTGCGTTAGAGAGCCCCCCTGCTGCGTTAGAGAGCCCCCCTGCTGCGTTAGAGAGCCCCCCTGCTGCGTTAGAGAGCCCCCCTGCTGCGTTAGAGAGCCCCCCTGCTGCGTTAGAGAGCCCCCCTGCTGCGTTAGAGAGCCCCCCTGCTGCGTTAGAGAGCCCCCCTGCTGCGTTAGAGAGCCCCCCTGCTGCGTTAGAGAGCCCCCCTGCTGCGTTAGAGAGCCCCCCTGTCCTCCACCAGCTCGTACAATAGGTCACGTTGGAATTCTCTCTCTTCTCTTCCTGCAGTTGGTGTTTGATGTTGGCCGGGTTCAGATGAATTTCCTTCACCTCCTGAGTTCTGACGCAGTACAGCACATAACTATCCACTGCCTGAACGTCCCTGTGTGGGACGCCGCCTCCGACGGGCTCTCCCAGAATGCTGTGCGATTCAAGGCCTGGAACGGGCAGATATTTGAGGCGGGCGGCCAGTTTCAGCCGGAGGTCACTCAGGATGATTGCAGGGTAAGATTCCAAACTGAGCCGAAACCCCAATGGAACACGTCCAATGTTTCATTTAGAGAGACAAGGAACATTAAATGTAATTTAGTGACGTGTTAGAGGAGTTTCAGACCACCACAAGCCTTCCCTGATAATTTATTTACCAGCACTAGTGCGTGTATGTATATATGTGTGTGTGTCTATATATATATATATATATATATATATATAGAGAGAGATGGTGATAGATAAAGAGAGATAGGGATAGATATAGAGAGAGAGATGGTTATAGAGAGAGAGATAGATAGTTATGGGGCAGCATGGTGGCTCACTTCTGCCTCACAGCGCTGGGGTCATGAGTTAAATTCCCGACCATGGCCTTATCTGTGTGGAGTTTGTATGTTCTCCCTGTGTTTGCGTGGGTTTCCTCCGGGTGCTCCAGTTTCCTCCCACACTCTAAAAACATACTAGTTGGTTAATTGGGGCTGCTTTTAAATTGACCCTACTCTCTGATCATTCACCCAAAACAATGTTTTTATAGTGTAGCTCCAGTTTAATCCTGTGTTTGAGAGTTTACATTTATCTCATCTCTTGTAACATTTTACATATAAATCATTTTAAAGATAAGCGGAACGGAGCGCAGCCCTGTGACTCACTGGACGCGGGTCTAGGTGCGGTTACAAGTCGTAGAGTTTACTCAACAGAAAGAAGCTAAAGTGCAGCTGTTCTAGGACAATAACAGTCAAACATGACAGAGATTAGTGGTTAGTGACTGTACAGCGTACACTCATTTACCTCTTATTTATCACTTTGTTCTCTAGTTTCTATGGTTCTTAAAAGGGCCCTTACATAAAAAAAAAGTGTTTAAATGAAAGCGAAGCCCTTTCATCTTTACAAACAGGTGATATTAGGCAGGGTTTGCAGAAATTTGAAGATTAAAAAATAAATTTGACTACTTATTTGAAGGGCCTACAATAAATAAAGTATATAGGGTAAGATGAGTACATGCTGTAAGATACTGTGTGCATATTCAGCCACTAATGTAAGGGTTCTGACTGGATGTAGACGTTCTGGGCCCCAGACAACTTTGGCCACAGATAAAAACAGGGCTCCCCCTTATCTGTAAAAGCGGACCTCAAACTTTTCTGGGTTTTAATCCTACTTGCCTGATTAAAATCATTATGCTGAGTCCCACAACGGGATTGTACGAACTCCTGATACTTGAAATAGGACTTGTGCCTGAAATTGCCTGTTGAAGACTCAGAAACCAGACTGTTGCTGGCATTTGACAGATAAGGAGTGTTAGTTATTGTGAGGATACCACCCTCAGCTGGGATGGCAGTTATCCTCTGTGGGATTCAACTCACTCGGGTGGACCAGAATGTATGCAAAATAAGGCTTTATTACGACAGCACAACACTACAAGACGTTCACAGCTTACAGGGTAAATGGTAGCATGTATCCTCCAGCAGCCTCTTGCAGTCAGCACTCCAAAGTAATAATCTCAGTCTCTTCCAGGATCTTATCCTCCAGCAATATTACCACTACCGATTAGCTAGACAGTTATGGTGTCGCCCAGGCTGGATTACTGGCTCACACAGACCCTGTCGTGGTAGGGTTTCCTCCAGCAGCACCACGATTATACAATGGAATGGCTTCACTCAATTAGCTATTTAGCTGAATACACTAAACAAAGGTTTATAAAATAACATCAAGGAAAGACACTTGAGTCTCTGATACATTTGATATAATAACATTATATTGATACATATAGATACATTTCCCAATGCTATTTCAGACAATATATTACACACAATTTCCGCAGTGCCGTACAGAGACAGACATAAGACCATACAGGGTAGATACAGTACCGAACATTAAACAAATACTACCAGGACTTCAAACACTCCAAACATAGCTTGTATAGTAACTAGGAGCTGAAGAATAGGTAACAAGAGGGAAGAGGGCCCTGCTCATAAGAGCTTATATTTTAGAGGGAGGGTAAACAGACACAAAGGGAGTTAGAGGAGGGGATCAAGCGCAAGAGAGGGGGGGGGGGAGAGAGGGTAAGGTAATCAAGTATGGATAGAAGATTAGGTGGATGGCTGGTAGGCTTTGAGAAAAAAATGAGTTTTGAGGGCCCGTTTGAAGGAGCCCAAATTAGGGGACAATCGGATAGAGCGAGGGAGGTCGATCCAATGAAGAAGGGCAGCCCAGGAGAAGTATTGGATTCTGGAGTGGGATGAGGTGATCAGGGTGGAGGAGAGGCGACGGTCATTGGCCAATCGCAGGGAACGGCATGGAGCGGAGGTTAGAAATGTAAGGGGCAGTGAAGTGGGAGAGGGCCTTGTAGGTGAGTGTGAGGAGTTTGAAAAAGGTTCTGTAGGAGAAGCGGAGCCAGTGAAGGGCGAGGCAGAAGAGGAGCGGCGGGAGAGAAAGATGAGTCTCGCAGCCGCGTTGAGTATAGACCTGAGGTGGGAGAGGGGAAGGCCAGTGAGAAGAAGGTTACAGTAGTCCATACAGGAGATGATGGTTTTGGTGGCATCCTGGGAAAGGAAGGGCCAGATGCAGGCGATTATTACAGAGTTTGAAGCAACAGGTTTGGGAGAGAGATTGAATGTGGGGGGTAAAAGAGAGGGAGGAGGGTGAGGCCCAGGCATCGGAGTTGGGGAACAGATGAGATGGTGGTGTTGACAGTGATAGAGAGGTCAAGATGGGATGAAGATCTAGAAGGGGGGAAGACGATGAGTTCAGTTTTGACAATGATAATTTTGAGAAAATGTGAAGACATCCAAAATAATCATTTTATTTAGGTAAAACCATTTATTAGTGACGTTACCCTTTAAAAATCATTATCAAACTGACACGTGGGGTCATTGATTGGTGGCCTGGTCACCAGATTAACCCCTGATCATCTCCTCAGCCATGTGTGGGTTATGAATGGGTTGAAGAGCACCAATGTCTTCCATACGTCGTGGCCTCCTCGGTCACTGTTATCAGAACTCCGTTAAGTATTTATGGGCTATTTTAGAACTAAGCCCATTAATACTTTTTCCAGAACCATCATCCAGACACCATTTGTGTGACTTGTGGAATAAGAATGCTGGGACAATTCCAGACATCGGTAGAATCCGTTCCACGGTTCATACAAACCGAACTAGCCCCACGTGGTGGCCCCACACTCCTATTAAGTGACCCAAAGCTATAAGTGATTAAAATGACAGAAAAGGGAGCATCAGTAACAACATTGGAGGAGTTTCATTTCCATCCTCTCCTGTGTGTGGGAGAGAACCAAGATTCAGTGTTAAAGCTTCATATCACGATTGTGGTTCTGCATAGTATGTACCTATAGGTGTAGTCTGTGTCTAACAAGTTGTATGTATGAACCTTGTTTCATATAGAACAGGATAAGACACCACAATGTTCCCGCACCGTTTTGAAAGCAGTCTCGCATATATAAGTGATCTGATTGGCTACATGTTGGGAGTAGTACAGAGTATTAAATCTCACAACAATCTGTTTTATAAGTCAATTTGTACTGGCCGAATTATTATGTTAATAATAAGAAAAATATATTTGTATTTGCAGTTGCAAGATGGACGTTGGCATCAAACCATCTTTACCTTTCGGACACAGGACCCAGCTCTGTTACCAATCACCGACGTGTTAAATCTCCCTCCATCCAAACCTGGGAAGAACCTTCACTTGGAAGTGGGGAGCGTCTGCTTCTTGTGAAACCGTACGCTGGTTCCCTCGGACCCCTGAGCTAGCAACCTCGGCCCTTTAATGACCTCTGACCTTGAACAGACAAAGGGCGACACATGACTCACAAACACAGTAGAGCTAAACCGCATTCACCTAAACCCCCCCCGCCCATGGCGCCACAGCATAGCTGACACTTGGGGGGGCGGGGAACCAGCATGACCCACCCTCCCCCCCCACAGTGCCAAGGAATCTAAGGGGACAGGACGCTGAAATAAATCATTAGCCACAGAGCTGACACTCACCGGACAAGCGTGTTAGCCAAAGAAACAAGGAAGATAACGAGGTCCAGCAGTCACACGCTTGAGAGACAAAACACAACAAAACCAAAAAGCGTCACCATTATCCTCCCCTTCTGCCGGGGAGCCGGTAATAGACGGGCGTTTTGGGTAATCCAGGCAGAAAGCATTGTGAAGTGCAATATAAAATAATGTGTAAAAAAAAAAAAAATATGGAAAAAAAATAATATAAATGTTATTTAATGAGAATAAGCGTAGTCACTCCCCACCTTCTTTCCTGCAATGGATCAAGGAAAAAAAAACGAAAGCTTTTTATTATGAAGAGACGTGACTGGTTCAACGTGAGGCAAGGCCAACCGGTGCTACCCCCCACTGTGAAAATCTCTGGTGCTTTGAAGCTTTTATTATTTTTATTTGAAGCTATTTAAAGTTTCTGAAGGTGCTGATGTCCACACACGTCCGTGGGAGGACAAACCAGCTTTATTTTTATTTTTTTTCTTCATGGAAGGAAGCAATCGTTCGCTTCCTGATGTACAGCCCCCCTTCAGTCCTACGAGACGTTACGTGGACAGCTCGTGTATAAAGTGTATAAACCTTAGGAATCTCGTACATTACAGCCTGTTAGAAAAAGATTGTCACTGCAAACGTTTACTTACCATCATATAAGTATTAAGAGACGCACTGAAACCACAATTGTCATACGCTCACGTCAACTAGGCCCCTGGTCCACCGTTCTGTGGATTTATGAAATGACAACTAAATGTACTAATCCCTAATTGAAGTTAACAGTTCATTTAAATACAACTATAAACTCCCCAACTCCCATTTTTTAACCATTTATGTTTTGTAGAGAAAATTCCAGTCAGGATGACGGCAAGACTGTAAAACAAAACAAAAAAAATGGCAGATTTTGCCTCCAAACCCGAAAATGTTATATTTTGGTAACCTAAACCCTGCAGTGAACAAATAAATAGTGACTCAGGGATGAAGGGGTAAATTCATATCTAAAATAAATGGTAAATTAAGAACAAATTTTATTTAAATCGTGTTTATATATTTTAAGGGAATATTTTTGTAGGCTTGCATCCTGGTGAAATTTGTACCAAAGTTCATTTTTATCCATAGATCTCTTTGTAGAATTATCTCTTTTCTCTCCGCTTGGTTGTATAAATTGCTTTTTTGTTCATTATTATTTTTTATTTTTTTTTGAAGCTGTATGATTTTTTTTCTTTTTTTTTTAACAAAAGAATAGGCCAAATGTTTTAGTGCTGCTGTTGCCTGTCCATTATACTCCCTGCCTGCTATCTCACATCGGAAAAGGAGAAACTCATTTAATTGTAATTTAAATACATCCCTTACCCCTCTCCTCCCTATCCCCTACCCCCTTCTCTTTGAGATCATGTTGCTTTGAAACCCAACTGGCTTTGGAGTACGTTCTGTAGAAATTTTAGTTTCTATGTGTAAATTTGGAGCTAAAGAAGAATTATGTATCTGTCGTGTTCTATATTATATTGTAATCTAGACTGTACTGTACTGAAAATACCATGTTCTATGTGTAGAAAGGTCTATTGTTTGTTTTTTTAAAGTCTGTATTTCATTTTTTATTTTTTTTTGTGTCTCATCTTCCATCAACAAACTCCATGAAAGCAAAATCCTTCCAAATACCTCAACATGTGATATTGGGGCTCTTATCTCTTCCATGTCTTTCCATTGCATAGTATATTTGTTTCCTATATAAACCTGCTCCCCGCCCTGTCTCTCTCCTCTATCCTTCGTTCTCGCTCAGCCCCGTGTCATTTACCTGTTTCAGGGTGTTGGACTTTTATTCAATCACTTTGTTTTAAGAAAACAACAAAAAAAATAAACATTTCAGAATGAGGCCGTGCAGAAGGATTTAGTGTTTGTTTGTTACGTCAAGTGTCCCGAACAACAATCAAAGTGCAGCAACTGAGGGTCACGTGGGATTGCAACAGATTTTATTTTGTACAAATGTACCTGTGACCCCCCTAGGTACATATAGTGGAGCATACAACCAGTCCCCTTTTTTTGTCTGCTTGTTTTAAAGAGGAAAAGTCTTCATTTTAAAACTAGGATCAACTTTAGAATTTCAATTCTGACACTTATATTCGCACAAATCAGATTTTAATCTGAGACCTGGGACAAACCATCAACATTCTCTAATGCTATCCAGGGGCCTAACAGATCAATGATCTTGTTCCATTAATTCTGAAAATGCAATAACCCCCTACACAGACTAATACGTACCTATGGGCACATTGTGGTTCTCAAGTAAACTGGGTGTATTCTAATTTTGGGATACAGTCAAGTTTTCGCTGGTGGTTTGCAAAATGAATTGGAGGCCACTAATGTGAAACATTGTGTAAACTAATTGGCAGCAGGGTCGCTCAGTGGTTAGCACTTCTGCCTCACAGCACTGGGGTCATGAGTTCAATTCCCGACCATGGCCTTATCTGTGTGGAGTTTGTGTGGGTTTCCTCCGGGTACTCCGGTTTCCTCCCGCTCTCCAAAAACATACTGGTAGGTTAATTGGCTGCTATCAAAAATTGACCCTAGTCTGTGTGTGTATGTTAGGGAATTTAGACTGTAAGCTCCAATGGGTCAGGGACTGATGTAAATGAGTTCTTTGTACAGCGCTGCGGAATTAGCGGCGCTATATAAATAAATGATGATGAATATCTTAGATTCGCTGGTTTCGCTGACTGTCAACGATCAACCAAAAGAGATGAAACCTAATAGCATTTTTATCCTTCACCTGGAATCACAGGATCTAATATATATAAGCCTAGCGGCGTGTGTGTGTGTGTGGAAAAAACTATTTTCTCAGAAAGGGCTCATCCAATTGACCTGAAATTTGGTATACTGACATTACTTGACAAAAAAATTATAATAGTGAAGTCAGTTATCTTCCATCATCCCCCCTTCCCCCCGTGGGAGGGGTAGTAAAGGCTAAATTTACCAGTTGAGGGCTCAAACTCTTGACCGTGTGGGTATTTATTTAACAGAGCCTGTGTTTGGTCATGGACAATTGTATGTCGCATTTTCACAAGTACAGAAAAGCAGTGATGTGAAAGTGCAGGTTATGAATACTGCCCTTCAAGGAAGACTGATTGAGCACAGCGATAAGGTGTTTAGCAGAAATGTGTATCGAGAGGTTTTAGAACAGTAAGATGATGGAGATTAAGGATGTGGCGATGAAGATGAAGGATGAGGTGAAGGAGAAGAATGATGAGGTGGTGACGTGGACAAAACCACGTTAAAAAAGGGCGCTTGCGTCGGGAAGTAACGCTCTTCCCCTGAGGAGGCCTGGCCTAGCCCCAAATGCATGACAAGAACCTTTTTAACACCTTAAGTAGCTTAATTTGACTAGAATGCATGAGTATCGTGCACGGGTTAACTTGTTTGAGTATATATGGCCAAGGTTTACACTGACAAAAGACCTAGATACACTAACCTTAGGTCTTTGCATTTTCTTACAAACATCTTTGTTGATCTACCTGCCCTAATAATGTCTGCATCATAGGTGCAAAAAATGTTATGTAACACAGGTACCAGCAGATGCTGTGTGTAATTCAGAGGAGAATGGGCAAGAAATACTATATAAGGGACTTTGACCGTGGTATGGTATTGTGCCGTGGTAATCGTTTCTAGCTGTCGTGTTTTCCTTCAATCAATTTTTCATTGTAGGTGGCCTCTGTGTCGATGTCATCAGCACCCTTGGTGCCAAGTGCACCAGATTGAGTGTATCAGAAATAGCAACACCCCCTGGGGTTTCCCATGTACAAAAGTGGTGGCTTTATCTAGAACGGACACCCACCTAGATACCACCCAGCCAGTTACACCCCTGCAGCTGTAAACAGACCGTTGATCAATGGGCCAGTGCGCTGCCGTCACTCAGCTAATTGCTGCATACAACAGTGATGCTGATGGAGACATTTGGCTTCTTTCCCCAGATTCAAAATAATATGAAGAGCAAATAAAAAAATAAACAAACCACGAGTAGGACAAGATGCTACTGAAAGAAATGGAAGCATACAATACAACGGTGGGTACTGCGCCGTAGACTAGATGAGGTGTAGAGGCAGAAGACAGCAGAGTAACGGTGTGTTGTACTCAACAAGGGTAGAACAGTGCTTTAAGGATCACTGGACACTGGTGGATTGGAAACATCTGATCTGATGAATCTCTATCCCTGCTGTCTCACATTGCTGGGGGAACCAGGATGGGGATAAAATTAGGCCATGGATTTATCACGGATGACAGAAATGTTTGTTACGACTTAATGACATGGGGGGTATTTTTGTTGTTCACTTTGGATCCTTTGATAGAAGTAGATCAATGTTTGGATGCCACCAGGAATGTGGTCATTTCTGCTGATCGGATGCATCTCTTCATAGCCGTGTAGTCATCTGTGAATGGACTTTTACAGCAAGATAGCGGCACAAAGCTAGGAAATCCCAGATCAGTCCAAGGCATGGATTTACACCATTAGTCCCTGGAGAGACACAACTCTGGTCGCCTCATTCCGTCCTCTACCAAGTGTTATATAGAACGCGCTCAAGCTTTTCTGCTCCGGACAAAGAGTAGAATAGTTCACCGCCCCCTCCGTCAACAGATCACTATCATCATCATTTATTTATATAGCGCCACTAATTCCTCAGCGCTGTACAGAGAATTCATTCACATCAGTCTCTGCCCCATTGGAGCTTACAATCTAAATTCCCTAATATAGACACAGTGAGACAGAGAGGGAGAGACTAGGGTCAATATTGATAGCAGCCAATTAACCTATCCGTATGTTTTTTGGAGTGTGGGAGGAAACCGGAGCACCCGGAGGAAACCCACGCAAACAAGGGAGAACATACAAACTCCACACAGATAAGGCCACGGTTGGGAATTGAACTCATGACCCCAGTGCTGTGAGGCAGAAGTGCTAACCACTGATCCACCATACTGCCCAGGATCTGTGGAATGGGCCATTCGAAGCAAAGATCTACCACTATCATATATAGGATATGCCAAGGACCACAAGCCCTGTTCCACGCCTTGCCAAGTCCATTGTCCAGACTGACTGACTAAATCTTGTTTGCATATGGGTAAAATACGGAGAACATTAGTTCCCCTACCCTGCATGTGTCTAGATTTGCCCTGACCCACCTACCTCCTCCCATCAAGAGGTTGTTATGGGGAACTCCTTAATTAGCTAGTCTAATAAACAGAATAAATCAATATATAACAATGTCTGTTTCTTCCACTTTAAACTTAGGAAAGAAACATACCATCATTTTTGTTTTATTGGGCGTGAAAAATATTCAGAAGTTCCTGGTAACATTTTTTTCCCCCTTCGGATCTTAATAACCGGCTTTAGTAAATATTAAGTAATCATTAATAAAAGCCAATTGTTACTAAGAGAACTGGCTTTGTACAAGGGTTAACTCTTCCCGTGCCAGGCAATATTGTATGTATTCTAACTTAAACCAACAGTGAATGATCTTCAGCCCTTGACCCTAATCAGAATTGCACAGCCTGGTTTCACGAGTCCAAACAAAGTAAACATATTGCAGATATAGTGCGGGCATTTGGCTGGCAGCCTAGACCCAGCAGAATCTTATGACTGGACTACGCAACGTATATGGTGCTAGGGTCACTTACTCCAGCACTATATGTTCTCGAGCGGGAAAAACAACTGTTCCTCAGCTCAGCGATTGCCTTCTACAAACAGTTTACTATATTCAGGTTATAAAAATTACTTGAAGTTCAATAAAAAAAAAAAAAAGGAATTTTAAAAATAACAGCAGGTTTTATGGTGTAACAAAGTTTACACAATGCCTTTATTATTACCATTTATTTATATAGCGCCACTAATTCCACAGCGCTGTACAAAGAACTCACATCAGTCCCTGCTCCATTGGAGCTTACAGTCTAAATCCCCTAACACACACACACTAGAGTCCATTTGTTAGCAGCCAAATAACCTACTAGTATGTTTTTGGAGTGTGGTAGGAAACCGAAGCACCCAGGGGAAACCCACACAAACACGGGGAGAAAATACAAACTCCACACAGATAAGGCCATGGTCGGGAATTGAACTCATGACCCCAGTGCTGTAAGGCAGAAGTGCTAACCACTGAGCCACTGTGCTGCCTTTCAGAGAGTGCCTATAAGGAACCAGTCAATTTAAATATCATCCTGCAAACATGATGCAAATCTTAACGCTGGGAATCATACAATCTAGGTAACACATTGTGGGTCATTTACGCACAAAATGCATTCCTGCAGTGCGTTTAATTTGTACTAACCCTGTGAATACAAGTGAACAAATGGGCACAGTTAACATCCACTTTAGGAAATGCACCTGCAGAGAGGGCCCTGGTATAGCAACTTCTTGGGGCCCTTCTGTAGCTGCTGGAGGGGGTGTGGCCATCCCAGGTTGATGGCTCCTCCCACTACACAGACAGTCCGGGGTCCCTATTGGCACCCCTACTTGCGGAATTCAATTAATATAGGTACAATAACTTACTGCAATAACGCTTGATATGTGCAATTGGACTTTTACCTGAAATTAGCAGTTGGAAGATTTGGAAAGAGCTGTAGCTGTCGTTGGCAGACACTTTGTGAGCAACTGACATCCGTTAGAATCATCTGAAACTATTGCAGTCCAGTTTGTTTCCATGGTTGCAGTTGTTGCTGCAAAGGTTTGTAAGATATTGACAACATGGGAGCAACAGTGAGGTTTTCAACTGCCGATTTCGGGTAGAAGTCCTATCTTTCCTATGAAGAGTTACTGCAGTACGTTGTAGTATCCAGCATAGTGATTTTAATTGCAAAATCATTTGTTGTAATTTTTTTGTGAAAATATCCTTTCATATTTTTCACACATGAGTAGGAATTTGGAATGAATGTAGAATTGCCCTTGTATAATTGTTGTTTGGAATCAGTGCTTGTGAGTGAATGAGCCGAGCAATATACCCAAAATAATAAAAATGTTCTACTTCAACGGACTTCCCACCTACAGGTGATTATAATTTATTGGCTTGTTGTATATAGCCTCCTGCAACTTCTATTATTTGCTTTATCTTTTTTTGTTTCCTTCTGAGCTTTTCAGCCATGTGTTTATATCATCAGAGCTGTTTGCTTTATTTTTGCCCTTTGATATGAGAAAATGTAGCTCTGCATTTATATCCAGAGAGCATCTTTGTATCAAATTCCATAATTCTGCCCGATTATATAAATATGGCTAAAAAGGCGAAAGAATTCTAGTAAACAAAAACAATGTGTTAAGTCACACCTGCACGAGGGTACACACAAGCTATTAAATTAATGCGGCCATTAAATGTAAAATACAGGGGTAGTCTACTAGGTTCTGCAACTACAGATTGGTGGTTTTCATATGGAACGGTATAAAGATACTGTAAATTACTGACATTGAACGCAATCAAGAATGCTTTGTGATTTCAGATTTTTGACCCCTCTCAGCAGCGATTTACTAATTGACTGCAGGCTTCAGAATTTTATTGTTCCTGTAGTCCTGTGCTTCTCAGGGAGATATAATACTTAATCTTGCTTTAATATTAAAAATGCTGTGGACACCAGGGGTCGTTGAGATACTTAATAAAACCACATATTAAACCATTTGGATGCTGACTTAGCGACGGACTGGTCAGCAGATCATTTCTATCTCCTATTCATGAGGCCTAAAATCACGCTGAAACGTCTGTTTCTGTATGTCTTATGGAAAATTAAAGGTATGGGGCTATTTAACATTAGCCCAATGCAGGAGCTATCAGAGATAAACTACCAGACAATACCGCAGTCCCCATTATTTTTAACGGGGACTAATGTCCAGACCTATTGACCTTGACAGCGAACGCCATCTGTAATGATCTAAATAAATATCCTCCTATCAGCCGCGTTGTCCTGGCGGGACTTTTTGATAAACGGGCCCGAAACTTCATCCCTTATTGCTGTGAAAAGCGTTGATCAGGGGTCATAATTTAGTTGCCAATTCTGCATTGGGTCATAAATAGACCCCACAAAGAGATAATCAACAAAACATCAGTAAGTTTGCAGCAGAAAACCGTATTAACAGAAAAGGATTGTTCTTGTGGTAACAGTAGAAGAGACTCTCAAAACAAACGACCACTTCAGTGCTCCCGATCCATCTATATCCAGCCGATCGTGTATGGATAGGCCAGTGCCTATGGAGAACCTGTTTTTAATAGCTATAAATCCTCTGGGAACCATTATTCCTGCCTATTGCTAGTTGTGCCAGTGTTGAGCGAAAGGATCCATTTGCAGTTCGACCAGCTGCTTGGCACAGATCTGATGGTGACCTGACCACGCACAACCTGTGCGTTCGCCAGATGATCACACGCAGCTTTCGCTAAAGTCCTATCGTACAAATATCACATTAGTGGCACATTGTAAGGAGGTCACTACAATGGGGGGGTACAGTTATAGAAAGGTGATGTAATTCTTCTGGTGCAGCTTAGGCAATGAAAACTTCTCCCCCCTACAGAACTATAGAACCTTTTGTGCACAATCCACCTTTTCGATTGGAATTCCAAGAAAGTTTTGTGTTTCCTTGAACTTTATTCTACAAATGATAAAAACCCATTATTATCTGATCCCTATCAGCGATTACGTAGCAGAGGTAAAGTATCGGGTAGTTATATAGAAGTTATTATTAGAGAAAAGAAAACAACCTAATGTAACCTCTCTGCCAGGTGTCAGCCGGTGTTACTGTTTTCTGCGTCCCCCCATGGTGATAGAGGCTGGCATAGACTGACTGTAAACTGGGGTGTGAATATTAATATGCTACTGACTAAGTCTGACAACAGTCTTTCTTAGATTACATTATATGTACGTGTGCGCTCGTTGTTAGCTGCACGTACTCTCGTCATCTGTATCACTGCACGTTCCTGTCACTTATTCTCAGCCTGCCAAGTAATAGGTTATCAGTATGTTTGTATAGTAAGTAGGAGATAGATTCTATAGTCTGAGCAAACCGTCAGGTGGGGAATCACTGTTTTCCGTTGCACAATTAAGAGTCCTCTAATGGTTTCACAGAACAGTATATTATTTGAAGTAGATGATATTTAAGCAACATTCCAAGAAATAGTTGGCAGCTTTGTAGTCCTGCTTTCTGGCAGATGCAAAGTCACGGGCTGGTTAGGGATTCAAAAAATGCAACTTTCTGTACAAGATTTAATGACGCGAAATGCGTCGCCCCAAGTCTAGACCACTGGGATGTGCAGACATGAAACGCGTCATGCCGGCTACTTATTAAAAGTTCTATTACCTGCTCCCCCTTAGTGGGGTCCAGAGAAGAGCACGCTGAAACAGTTTCCTGGGGAGTCCTTATTTCTGTACTATAGCACCAGAAAAGGACCAATGAGAAGCTGCAAGCTCCATGCTTGCGGCTATATAGGAGAACACACGCAGGGACTTGATTAAGGGTTCAGGCCGCCCTTGGCTAATACGCTCTTAGCGCCCTCTTACCTTCCACACCAGGGTAACATACGGTAGGTAAAAATCCACTTAATAAATAAATTTAAAATCCAACTTCACCCCCCCGACCAATGTTTATCTTCCTGGGTTTTCGAAATTCAGCTCTATTTAGCTTTTTAACAAGGGTCAGTCATTACGTTTTCATTAAAATCAGAACTGAGGAGTGAACGAGCGCTGAGGGTGAGGGGGGAGGTGGCTGTCATTTAAGCGCCTGTCGCCATCCTTCTCGCTCCTACTCCCGCCCAAGGATGACTCATTGCCTACAGCAGGGTTTCCCATATCTCCTTGCTGGAGCACAGGTGTATTCATTACTGACTGACACATTGTAACAGATCCACAGGTGGTCCTAATTATGTCACATGTGATCCAGAAAACCTGCACTGTTAGGGAGCCCTGAGGACTGGGTTTGGGAAACCCTGGCCTACAGCCTTTACCATGAGAATACGTCAAACTTAAAACCTTATTACATTGTTCTTTCCTGTTTTCTATTTACTTTGGAGAACAAACTATTCCCTTATATTTTAAGAATGCATTTCAGCTTCTACCTCTCCCTGTCACAATTTTGCATTGGCAGAAATCTCCCGCCCTCCAAAAGCCTGAGCCCTAGGCTGCTGCCTAGTCGGCCTATTGTATAATCAGGGCCCGCAGGCACAGCCACAAAACTCTCCGGGGCTGTGAGACAAACAGCGTGAGCCCCGCAAAAATCAGCTGAATGTAACCCACCCTGGTACAAATTTCTTTCCTTCTTCACAATCCCTGGGACTAATCTGTAAGCATATTCCACAGCGCTCCCACTATAGAGGACTGGACATCAACTGACAGGACTACATGTCACTAATAGGATAAATACAAACACATACATGCTGGAGACAAACTGCATCGCTCCCTGTCATCCATCACTTGTCATGGACAGATGGGATGTTCTGTGCCAGGGCCAAGAACCTACTGACATTCATACCGAACTATATGTGCTTAATGCAGTTTCACAATCTAGAAGACTATTTAGATACCACAAAGTGCCTCAGACATATATTATAATGTGATCTTTCTTGCACAGGCCGACAGCAGAGGAGCCAGAGGTCCTAACGATACAAATACTTTGCCCTTTATTGCAGAACCCGGCACAGTGTGGACCTTTCAGTGTACAAAGGTCTCCTAGTTGCCACACTTCCTGAGATAATATGCTGAGTATGTATCTAACCAGCTGGGCCAAGATCACGACTTTGTAGGAAATAAAGTTTACAGAGAAGAGTCATTACTGTCCCCACTCCTCTTACACAGACTTGCCACAAAATTATTTACTGACAATTTTATGGAACTTTACTGGTGGTCAACTAATATTTGGGTGCATCAAAAAGTTTCAAGAACTGGAAATAGAAGCATTTAGATGGGAAAGGAGCCAAAATGACAGAAAATAAGGCTGTCATAACCTTATTTAGACCCAAAACCTTTGCCGAGCGGAATTGTAAGTGACATTTAGTACTATGTGAGGTGTTTAACAAATTTTATTGCACTTTTTATGGACGGTCAGTGAATTTGAGGACGTTGTTGGTACCACCGCTTCTGCCCTTCAGGAATGAGATTTGGCTTTCAGAGGATCACATGAGCCGTCATCAATAATTGACGATGTACCAATAAAACAAAGGATTGACGCCATGTGTGATTACACGACGAGAGCACCTCTAGAACTGACCGCAGTCCGCAGTCAATGTCATTGTGGGGAATTGTCTTCATGCTGTAGGATTCCTATTGCACGGTCCCTTCCATTCCGACAGCACCAAGTACAATACCAGGAAAGGTTCCTGTACACACCGTGCTGTTTTATATGGGCTGTTATCAGGCAATAAACACATAAAACACTTAGGTCGAAAAACACCTATATAGTTTTATATGGGAAAGGTTTGTTTTAACAAATATATTAGACACATTTATTTGAATAGTTTACTATAAATCTGTACAGAACAACCTGGAACACGAGAGGTATCTATGGTAAAGAAAGAGATACTTCATGAAAATAGTGGGGGGTATTTATGAAAATTGGTGCAAAGTATAAAGATGCTATTTCCATAGCAACCAATGAGATGCAAGCTTTCATTTTGTGAGCTGCACTACAGAAATGATAGCTATAATCCCATTGGTTGCTATGAGCATAGCCACTTTTTGTTCCTGCGCACCAGGTTTCATGAATGTATCCGTCAGGCAATGTAAATTCCTCCGTTTCTGAAGGGCAGACAGCTTTTTAATAATCTACTTTTATGATGTTTTGCTGATAATTACCTAATGTTGTTAGATTTCAGTGTTACGTGTTTTTTTTCAAAGCAAAACTACATTGGAAAACATTTGAAGGACAGGACACGGGAGTACATGCTATGACCTAGCAATGAACAGCGTGTAACAGCGACAATGGGAATGTACAGATTTATCATAATTCAGGGGAGCGATCGCAACAAGTTGTGTTATCATGTAATAAGCTGTAGGATTGTCATGTGACCAACATTTTACTAATTGTCCAGAAACCAAAACAGATATTGTTCCAGAAATAGGTCATTTACGAAGCACGCCAGGGGGCTAGATTTACTAAATCTTCAAAAAAAAAAGAAAATAGGACACGTTGTCCATAGCAGCCAATCAGATTCTAGCTCTCATTTATGAAGTGCATTCTATAAAATGGTAGCTAGAATCTGATTGGTTGCTATAGGCAACACCTTCATGTTTCCTTTTTAGAAAATTGACTAAAACTACCTCAAGATCCACACTGCAAATAACCACCCAACCAAAAAAACACAAAGTGCAACATGGAAGCACGAACAGGGTCCCGTAAACATATAGGACAAGAACCTGCAGATCGCCAGCTCTGAAGTTCTGTCATTTTGTGGTGTGGAAAAGTTAGTGCACCCCTCACCAGCAAAAGGAGATCTGCTTCCTGCAATGCTCCAGAAAATGAGGCACAACGCTGCTCCTATTCGTACCTTGCTGGGAACCACCCAAACGCTGCATATGTGCTCCTTAAAACTACGCTTGTCTGCGTCAATCTATGCACACGTACAACGAGGAGCACTGTGGATCCAAAACGGCTTAGGTCAGCAATAGGAGTCCATGGCTGGTCTTGTGCATGACCTGTGGACTCTGCACTAATATGTCATCAGGATTTGTGGGCAAGTTTGTGTATTGCTGTTGGCACCTCTAAAGCCAATGGTTACCTACAGCCAGGACTGCCATCAGGGTGGGCACAGGCGGTACAGTTAATTGGGGGCACGTACGGCGCTGAGAGAGGTGATGGCCCTGTCAGATTAATTTGTACCAGGCTCTACAGTTTCTGATGGCAGGTCTGAATACAGCTATGCCATGTTCTCAGTCCAACACAGGAGATTGCCGCTTCTACCAATACATGGCGGGTCATCTCAGCACACAAAGACCGCAGCAATATTCTGTTTACTTAAAGCAGGAGCATATTGCAGAATCCAACCAGATACATCTGCAGGAGATGATCATATAAAGGACAAGGGGTCAGAATACTAATTGTATGTACTGAGAATCCTGTGCTTTCATCCCTGTGATCATATCAACAGGTATTTAGATAAACAGCTTATCAAATCTGGGTAAAAAGTCAAGGCGTTTATCGTGTATAACAAATGACTTTAATGGGGACAATGGTCAATCCTCACACTTGGTGTTATCACTGGGTGACATCAAGTTTCTGATTACATAGCTTACAAAAATACCGGCCCACCTATTTTATTTTTGTAACAGTAATGATCATTTATAAGCCTTCAGCAAATGCCATTTTTATTGTTTTTGTCACAAAACGCGTGTGGTGATTTTGCTTATTTTCACAAGTGTATGAATGGGTTAATGCGATGGAGGCAATTGCGGAAAGGTTGAATGGTTATATTTTTGATATATTACAATTTATTTTTGTTTTAATATAATAAAACGGTACAAATGTCACATAAAACATGACAGCCCTGCTGTCGTCTTACTTTCACTGTATAAACATATATGTCTATTCACCCGGAATATTTGGGAGACTCCTGGAATTCTGGTAGTTCTCCCGAACTCCCGGGAGAGCAGGCAAACCCTCCCATGTTCTGCTCACTTCCTATGTAGTGGTTGGAACGGGGGCTTTAATGACGCAGATAGGCAGCGAATGTGATCATATTGGCCCCGACTCCTGCAGCGCGATTATGGCTAAATGCCGCTTCATGCCCCCACATCAGCTGCTACGAAACCTAGAAAAAGTCTGAAAGTATGGATGTAAATAAGGCTCGATTAGCAGTATTTTATGTAATGTGAGGGATACCTATTTAATGTACCTGTAAGTGGGGGCTATCCATGTAATATGTGGCTCTTTTTATAAAAATGTGGAGCTATTAAATTTAATGGCATTGAGAGAAATTTTCTGTAGTGTGTACCCAGCCTAAGAGAGGATAACTCCCCTCTGGGTCACTGATTATTTTATTTATTTATTTTAAAAAACAAAAACATATAGGGTTACATACAGCTACACGCTACCATATGTAAGTTACATTTACTCTACGGATCCCTCACCTTAGCACAGCCAAACTTCCCCAAGAAGAGTCACTTTATTGCTTTATCTGATACATTACATTCTATTGGTTGCGGTCTGTACCATGAGTAAAGCCAATCAGCATTCAGCTTTGTGCTTTTATAGAATGACAAAACGCATTGATTTGTTATAGCTACAAATGACACAAAGACTCAATTATCCCACTTACAATACACAAGAATTGTTCATAAAATGCCAGTTTACTGTAAATGACTTTACTGCAATGATACACAAGGGACAGAGATGTGTGTTCATTTACCATATCCTCATAAACAACGCCTCGTTTTTATTAGGAAAATTGAATTATCAGAAACCACATACTGTAGATTCTAAGGATAGTTGAAGTCACCGCAGAGATTCATGCCTCGTGAAATGACTGTAGTTTCCTTTATATGGTCCGTTAGCAAAGGGACTTGTGTGAAATAATATATATATATATATATATATATATATATATATTTACGGAGCCGTAACTTAGAATTCTAGTGCCTGGGGCGAAAAAGACAAATGCCGCCCCCCTAGCCCTCAATTTTAACCAAATGAACCTAAACTTAGGTTCATTTGGTTAAAACATTCCTAAATTGCGCCCCCCTTCAGCGTTGCGCCCTGGCCGGTTGCCCCCTATTGCACAGCCCTAGTTACGGGCCTGTCTATATATATATATATATATATATATATATATATATATATATATATTGCCAGTCTGGCGAGCCACCGACAACATATCCAGCACCTGGTATCCACCCAATGTGATGCCTCACTGCACAGGTTCTCTCCAGCCACTCTAAATATAAGAAGATTGAACGTAGGGATACTAGGACAATTTGGTTGAAAGAACAAAGTTTGCCAATGACATTGCACAGTGTGGTTGGCATCATACTGAAGGTTGACACATACGTCAAGATCTGTATCCAGTTTGGTCATGCAATAGGGTTTACAAATTGGACAGATCTAGTGTTGGCTCATGAGACTCCATTAGCACTGATTGTGTGACATCAACTGTCTGAACTAAGCAAAGGTCTGAGACACGCAGTACATGATCTAACCAGAAGAATCATCAACGTATATATATACTCTTGTTTCTGTTATTGTGTGACCGTACTGCAGTATGTGTCATAGGAAGCAGCTAAATAAGTCACAACAGGAAATCTGCATTTGGAGTTAAAGGAATTCAGCACAAAGTCCAGACCTTTAAAATAATAAATAAGGTTATAAACAGGATACGAACCGCAAGGATAATAAAGTGAGTTCACACCTAAGTGCACGTCCCAAGTTCCAGTCACAATCCATGTGTGTGTGTGGAGAAATGGGCCATTTATCCCGCTCCCTGCTGGTTCAATTAGTTTAACTTTTTTTTTTTAGTTATGAGCAGCCAGTGGAGGCAGCCATTTTGTGGGCCAGACCAAGAACCATGAAGAGGGGCAGCATTAGAGCGGTGCCCGTGTCCTCCTACATTTTAGGATGAGTCAATATGTTGCTGTTAACTGTTTAATTTCTGTTTAGCCAACGACAGGCCCTTTTGATGCTCATGGGAGGCTGCCTGTTTGCATTGAACAAAAGCCCATCTTATGTCATGTGACTTAGGGGTAGCATTATCAAACCTTCTATAAAAGAAAAGTGGAGGTGTTGCCTATAACAACCAATCAGATTCTAGTTATCATTTATTTAGTACATTTCAGAGAATGACAGCTAGAATCTGATTGGTTGCTGTGGGCAACATCTCCACTTTTCCTTCTTAGGTCTCATAATTCTACCGCTTATTGTAAAAGAATTTCCTGTTGGAATTTCAGGTTTAAAAATATATATTCCACAGAGGTTAGGACTTTAGGGTCCACTGTCTATTACACTGGGACCTCTGGGTGAGCAGAGAGGGCAAACTTGCCACTCCAGGGTTCCCAATCTTCTTCATAATGGTGGCCAGTAAGATAATGGACAGGAAGAGCCCCAACCATTCCTGAACGAGAGACCATGAGCCCGTCGAGAACCTCCTGCCATAGTGAAGACCAGTCCCAGGTTGGCCTACGTGGGGCAGGTATCCTCTAGGGGGGGCTGATTTTTTGGGGCCCCCCATACTGCCATAGGTCAGTACTGACCAGCCTGGGGCTGTATTCACTATGGCAGGGGGACCTCACTCTTGCAGTCTCCCTGTTATTTTGGGAACCAGTGAACATTTGCCTGCCTTTCTACACATCCAGATACACTTTTACTTTGAAGAGGCTGCTCCTGAGCCCAGAGAGGAGGTGGTGGGAGAACCACTTAGTGTGTTACGTACATGACCTCTAATAGTGGGACCACCGCAGGTGAACTGTGACCTCCCGCGTAATGAGCCAAGTCTCTGTACAGGCTGCGGCCAAGATCCCAAGATGGGCTTGGGGGCACCTGCCCCCCGGGCCGGTCCTTTAGTGGGCTAACCTTTAAAATGTTCCTTATAGGCTGCTGGTCCAAGTTTCACCCTCCGGGCTAAAATTTGCCAGCCAGTCCCTGGATCCCAGCAAAACATGTATTACAAATGACTCAGCATTCAGATTACATGTGTCATACGTAACCACAAAGTTTCTTTGGCATAATGCTCTCTCGAAAGAGAAGATAAAGGGCACACTTGGCGCAGCTACTGAAGCAGCGATCCGTGCGGGCGATAGGAGAGTCCAGAAGAGCCGCCTTTGGTGCAATTATCCTTATAATTTAATGTTAGAGATAACTGAATGGCAGCTTACAATCAAATTGAAGTAAATCAGCGAAACACCAAATGGGATCACAGTATAGATCCAGGTTGGGGTTTAATTACACAATTCACCTCGCACAAGTTGCATGTATGGTAAAGTGTCAGCGTCTCGTGGAGCTCAGCAGTTTATTATTTGCAGTAGTTATATGTTGTGTCCTTATCTCTTCCATCGAGTTGTTGCATTTTATTATTCATGCCAGTGTTTGTTTTTAATTTAATACCATTATATCTGTTCACATCTACATTGTTAGCAATCTGCTTTTATCGTCATTTACTGCACAGTGGTTAGATCATGTTTGGAGATTAAGGCGCTGTATCAGTTCTGTTTGTTTATTGAATAACCTTTGTACAAATTTTTACTATTAATTGAATATTTATGATGTATCTTTATGCTATTATTTGTTCAGTGTGATGTGATTACAGGGAGTAGTGCGATTAATGGGAAAAGTGATCTCGTGGATATATGGGGACAAGGATTCCTGCGAATTGAAGCATTTTGGCCCCACCCCCTAAACAAACGTCAACATTTTAGCCTATTACAACAGGGGGCGGGGCCACAGCAAAGCGTGAATAGTGTCGTAGGCAACTATGATCTATGTTGAACTACAGGGTGGTCCGTAAGTGTGGAAACACCCTTTTAAAACGGAAATGAGTAAGGAAATATTAATCCAGTGTCTACACATATGATCTGGGCCTGGTGGAAAACATTTTACGGTATGTGGTCAGTATGGCGGCCGTCTTGAAGTGTAGACACTGGATTAATATTTCTTTACTCATTTCCATTTTAAAAGGGTGTTTCCACACTTATGGACCCCCCTGTATTAAATGTCCGATGTATAAAATTATGATATTAAAGATATTTTGGAACATTATTTTATAAGATACTTCATACATATATATCATACCTGCCAACTCTCCCGGAATGTGCGGGAGACTCCTGAAATTCGTGTCGGCCTCACGGACTCCCAGGAGAGCAGGCAAGTTTCCGGCATCCCAGAACTGCCTAGCCTAAATTACGCAGTTCACGTCATTTTGGTCTCTGTACAATATTTACTGTATTGAGGCAGTATAAAACCCTTAATCCCAATGCAGATATATCATACTTGCCAACTTTCGGCAAGTGTATTCCGGGAGAGGGGAATGACTAGAGGGCGGGAGGCAGCGGGGCGCGACCAAATGCATCATTCTGGCCCCGCCCCCAAGCGATGGAAATGCGGGGCCAGAATGATGCGTTTGGTTAAATTTAACCTAGTCTGTGTGTGTGTATTAGGGAATTTAGACTGTAAGCTCCAATGGGGCAGGGACAGATGTGAGTTCTCTGTACAGCGCTGCGGAATTAGTGGCGCTATATAAATGATGATGATGATACTTGTCTACTCTCCCAGAATGTTCAGAAGACCCCCAAATTGTGGGTAGGTCTCTTGGACACCTGAGAGAGTAGACAATTATCCCACATCCTGCCCACTTTGAGCCTCAGTGACACAATTCGAGAGGAATGGTATCAACCTGACCCCGCCCCCCACGACAACATGTCAATTTTGTGGTGGTGGGGGGGCAAAATGACGCGATCGGCCCGTTCCCTCCCGTCCTCCCACCACGCCAAGTATGGAGCATCCACAGAACTGAAGGCACGGGATGACTTAGTATATCATATAAAACCTATTTACTTCTTGTAGAATAAAAGTTATATTTATATTAAACAAGTGCAGCCTTCACAGTGACATGTATTAGTTACTGTATATGTTTCTAAGAAATGTTCAAGGCAAATAACAGGAAATCCCAAACACGCACAGTACACAGAGATGTAAATGAATTATGAGCGTTATTTACGCGATGCTGGTGTCCCGAGTCCTAGTGACCAGAAGTGAACATTGGACAATGATTTACTGATGTTCAGCTGGATTCCACAAACAACAACAAACGACCAACTGCTGACGTCAGTGGACGATTTTGAGGGACAGTTCAGAATAAAGTCAAACACATTATTTTACAAAGTAATGTTATGATACTATAGTGCTGAAAACAGTCATCATTTGCTCAGGCTGACATCACAGAGGAAAAAGTATCAACATAAACACTGAATGTAGGTTAATCGAAAACACAGATAATGAAAACAGATATAATGATTTGCCAGTAGACAGCCAGCAGATAGCTGGCAGAGCATGCTGGGACTTGTAGTTTCACAACACCTGGAGAGCCACCGATTGGCCAGGCCTGTAATACAGAATCGCCATGTATGTGTGACATATAAATGCATAAAATATCACGTTCACTAGCAGAATTTCATTTGCTGGCCATAGCTAATGGTGCATCTTATTTACTTGTGACGCTTGGTACAGACATTCTGAAATATATGGTAGCATCCAGTTAAAGGAGAAAGGTTGAATTGTGTCATATGTTTATATTAAAAAAAATCATACCTGTACTTCTACAATCCCCAGATTTGGCAGCAGCTAGTTAGTTCCTAACTGCATGATTTTATTTTTATTATTATTATTATTTTATGCATAAAAGATTAATTTAAAATAATTTCTTTGCTGCCTTATAAACAATACAACCCCTTCTTCAGTTCTCAGTTATCAGCTGTTTTTAAAAAAAACATGACTTCCCGTGTCACAAGACTGTGCTTATGTGTGCACACGCGTGTGTGTGTGGTTTTTGTGTTTTTAAATGAAGACATCTGTTACACTTAATATATAGATATTATACAAAAATTTGAAACATCAATATAAAGTCACGTACTAGTGTGTTGGGCTGCCACGGGTAGTTAGTAAAGTCTGTACATGTCACGGCACCAGGGCCGGATTAAGAATGGGCCCAATCACGCTGCAGCCCCAGGCCTCTCCACAGAAATAGGCCCAGGTCAGCCAGGAGGGGAAAAAAAGTTTTTTTGTTTGTGAGGGCACCTGGCACAGGGAGGGAAAGGGGGGGCAGGGTGATGAGCGGTACAGGGTGGTGATGTGGGCTGCTGGCGGCTTCCCTGGGTGCCAGGGAGGTAGCCCCAGTCGTTGGAGAGCAACAGGCAGCCAATCGGGAGGCTGCCTGTTGCTGAGTGGGGTGGAGGCTGCACCTACAGGGGCTGTGTGTGACTCGTGCTGTACCAACGTCCACCCAGTCCCAGACGGAGGTCAGCGGCGCTCAACACAACAGGTAGGAACAATTCAATTTTAACAGGGATATGTAACAACAGCGAATATGTGACAATAGGGGATATGTGATAACAGAGAATATGTGACAACAGGAGATATCTGACAACAGGGGATATGTGACAACAAAGAGTGCTGTGCATTGTGTGGCGGTCACAAGGGTGCTGTGCATTGTGTGGCGGTCACAAGGGTGCTGTGTATTGTGTGGCGGTCACAAGGGTGCTGTGTATTGTGTGGCGGTCACAAGGGTGCTGTGCATTGTGTGGCGGTCACAAGGGTGCTGTGTATTGGGTGGCGGTCACAAGGGTGCTGTGTATTGGGTGGCGGTCACAAGGGTGCTGTGTATTGGGTGGCGGTCACAAGGGTGCTGTGTATTGTGTGGCGGTCACTTCATGTTTGGATGTGCTGTGCATTCAGAGATGCTCTTCTGCCTACCACCCATGGTTAATTGAGTTACTGTCGCCTTCCTGTTAACTTGAACCAGACTGGCCATTCTCTTCTGACGTCTTTCGTTAACAAGGTGATTCCACCCACAGATCTGCCGCTCTGGTTTCACCGTTCTCTGTAAATTCTAGAGACTGTTGTGTGTAGAAATCCCAAGAGATCAGCAGTTTCTGAGGTACTGACACAACCCGTCCGGCACCAACAATCATTCCACAGTAACAGTCACTTAGATCACATTTCTTCTGCATTCTGGTGTTTGGTCTGAACTACAATTGTAATTTTTGACCATGTCTGTCAGGGGAGGGCTGGAAAAGTTTAGCCTGGGGGGCAAGACTCGACTCACCAGCCTAGTAGGAGCATTTTAAAGGGAAAAAAATGCAGGTGGCCCAGTGACCTAGTTCAAGGTAGTCCAATATGTGACCGGCCCGGGGAGCAGATGCCCCCTGTCCCTGATCTCTGCATGATTTTATGCTTTGAATTTCTGCCACATGATTGGCTGATTAGATATTTGCACTAACTAGCAGGCGTTCAGGTATAACTAATAAAATGACCAGTAAATGTTTATATATTAGAAATCAATCTAGATACATACAGAGTATTTATATATATTTATACATAGATTCAAATTTTATTTAATTTCTTTTTCTTAGGCTTTCAGCACCCTGTACTTTGTTCAATATTAAAAACTTGAAAATTATCCTTTTTCATGTATGTTTCTGTTAAACACTTTATAAATAAAAATAATGACACATTGTTTGTATTTTTGTCTTCAATAGTCAATAAAATAACATAACTTTACCTCTCAACTGTCCCCATTCCATCAGGATAGTCCTGATTTTCAGGGACTATCCTGATCAGCCAGGTGCTTGTCCCGGCATGAGGGACAGCTGGGACGTATTTCCAGTCATCACGTTACATACATGCTGTGTGATCCAGTTAGTGGTGCACTCTTTATATAAGGGAGGATGGGAGGGAGATGTAGGTGGTTGGAGGCAAGTGCAAGCTATGTCCTCCATGGTGCTGGCCACACCCACACATCACTGGCCACACCCACACATCGCTGGCCACACCTCCGGTGGGACGGCACTTCTCACAATAGGCCCTTCATAATTTTCAGCCCCAGGCCCATGTGGCCCGTAATCTGGCTCTGCCTCTGTTGATGAATACGGGTCTAGGTCAGCTCTGCTCTAACAGACAGTGCATTGCAGGATACGTCCAGTACATATGTGGACTATAAAGTCACGCACAGAAGAGAAACAAAATTAATGTCACCTGTTTTGTGTCTATCTTATAGAGTAATATTTGACATTCATCACACAATAAGGTATTTTCAGATTTGTATCTAACTTAATTATAACTTCATTGTACCTAACTTAAATATTAGTCTCTCTCACTAACTGCCCCAAGTGTGAGGAGACCCCAAAGGTCTTTCTTTAACCATTACCACAAACTGCCCCCAGCTGTGATTTGTCTGGTGTAGAGGTGACCACACCAAAATCATCATCATCACTCCACATATCACTTGTCACCTTCCCCGTCCTATAGTCCTTGACATGTACAAACCCCACCACAGAGCAGAATTATTTGACACCATTGTTTCAAAGCTATAAAGGTGCCTATGTAGAAATATAAGATAATCAGATAACAAAGGCTTTTGCAGTCAGAGAAATAGAGGACCCCAGTTGTGGCTGGACTCTCTCCACTGATGGTCAAACAGAGGTTTGTTGAGTTTGCTGGGAGTTGCAGTTCAGAAACATGGCCCATTCCTGATACAAAGTTACTGACTGAAGACAGTGAGAAAAGTCTCTCCCCTTACTTCAAGAAGGGAATAGCTCAGCGGGCTAGTAAGTCCTTTACTTGCTTGGATTGTGGAGGCTCTGGTTTGAATCCCCTGTCTGGCTTCATTTTAGTAAATTGAAAGTTGCAGCTGGCTGATTAAAGACATTGAGAAAAGAATAAGTTAGCTCAGTTGACCAGTAGTGAGGAGCCCATGGACAGTTATAGTAGAGGCCCTGCATTGAATTCTGAGTGACTTCCTTTCTAACATATTTCATACTGCAACAGGCTTGAGGAAGTCCATGAGACAAGTCTCTCCATATCTTCATCATATGTACTAGCTTGGTGGTGCAGTAGATAGGAGATCTGTCTACAGGTTATAGGGATTCCCTTGTTCAAATCCCCAACCAGGTAACATTTACAACTCCTTTGATTTTGCTCCAGGCCCCTTGATGGTAATGATAGAAGTCTCACTGCTGCTTACATCATGTACTGGCTCAGTTGACTAGTAGGCAAGTTGTTGACTATGATGCTGGAGATCCTGGTTTGAATCCCCAGACAGGCTTGATGGTCTTTCCTAAGTCATTAGCCTGGTCTGGGGCTGGTTATTGGGTTCTCTCCTGGTGATGTGTTAACTTGTTTGTCTAGTGTTCTTTAATATACTTGGCTGTTGTATGTAAAAGTACAACAGTCAATGTATAAAAAGAGAACTCTTTTCTTACATTATTAACTTCCTACTAGACTACTCTTTTCTCAACATTGATAGGAACTCTGCTTTCAGTTGAACACTTTACTGCTTGCACACTAACTTATAGCCCTTAATGTGATTAAAGACAGACCATCCTTCATGTAAGTAGGAAGACTCTGTTTAATGTCATGAATTAGCTAGGTGCATCAACCAATGTATAAAGGGGGATTTGAACCAGCACCACAGCCATCTAATGACAGAAGAGCACTTGGCTACTAGTCATCTGAGCCAACATATGGTGCAAGTAAGTGGCAAGACTTTTCTTAATGTCTTCAACAAGCGAGGTGTAATATCCAAGGTACAAAAGCTACAGCTGTTTGTGGAGTTGAACTAAGACTTCAATCATCTCTATAAGCAGAGAACCAGGATACTACTCCCCTGAGCCAGCTTAAGCTTATGTAACTACTGGTCCTAAGTGTCATAATTTATCCTGGAGCACCAGGCAAGATAGTTAAAATAAGTCTTACTTGGGTTTTGAACCAGAGTCTCCACCAATAGTTATGAACAAAGAATCTGGACACAAGTCTATGGAGCCACCTTGTTTGATAAACATTGTTGGGGAGATTATGTTCAATGTCATCAACCAGCCTGGAACATGGCCCATTCCTGATACAAAGTTACTTACTGAAGACAGTGAGAAAAGTCTCCAAACTTACTTCAAGAAGGGAATAGCTCAGCGGGCTAGTAACCAGGTTCTTTACTGGCAGTGATAGAGGAGGCTCTGGTTTGAATCCCATGTTTGGTTTCATTTTAGTAAATTGAATGTTGCATCAGGCTTGAAGAAGTCCATGAGAAAAGTTTCTACATATCATCAGCAAATGTCCTAACTTGGTGGCACAGTAGATAGGAGATCTGTCTACAGTGTATATGGATTCCCTTGTTCAAATCCCCAACCAGGTAACATTTACAACTCCTTTGATTTTGCTCCAGGCCCCTTGATGGTATTGATAAAAGTCTCATTGCTGCTTACATCATGTACTGGCTCAGTTGACTAGTAGGCAAGTTGTTGACTATGATGCTGGAGATCCTGGTTTGAATCCCCAGACAGGCTTGATGGTCTTTCCTAAGTCATTAGCCTGGTCTGGGGCTGGTTATTGGGTTCTCTCCTGATGATGTGTTAACTTGTTTGTCTAGTGTTCTTTAATATACTTGGCTGTTGTATGTAAAAGTACAACAGTCAATGTATGAAAAGAAGAACTCTTTTCTTACATTATTAACTTGCTACTAGATTACTCTTTTCTCAACATTGATAGGAACTCTGCTTTCAGTTGAACACTTTACTGCTTGCACACTAACTTATGCACATCAATGTTATTAAAGACAGACCACCCTTCATGTAAGTAGGAAGACACTTCTCAATGTCATGAACCAACCAGGTGCACCAACAAATGTATGAAGGGGATTTGAACCATGGCCACAGCCATCTAATGATAGGAGAGCACCAGGCTACTAGTCATCTGAGCCATCATATGGTCTAAGTAAGTACAGAGACTTTTCTCAATGTCTTCAACAAATCAGGTGTAAAATCCAAGATACAAAATCTACAGCTGTATGTGGATTTGAACTAAGACTTCAATCATCTCTACAAGCCAAGAACCAGGGTACTAGTCCTCAGAGCCAGCTTAAGCTTATGTAAGTGGTTCTCCTCAGAGTCATAATTCATCCTGGTGCATCAGACAAGGTAGTTAAAAGACATCTCTCTTGGGGTTCAAACCAGAGACTCCACCATTAGTTATGAACAGAGAATCTGGACACAAGTCTACAGAGCCACATGTTTGCTAGGTAGGGTGGGGAGATTATGCTCAATGTCATTAACCAGCCTGGTGCAACATCCAAGGTACTAACATAAACCAGGACTTCAACACCTCTGCTAGTAGAGCACATGGGTACTAGTCCAGTGACCCAACATAGTATTTTTAGGAGGTAAGACTTTCTAAATGTCACCAACTATGTGCAATATCCTAAGTACTAAAATGGTACCTGTCTGCAGATTCAAACCTGGGACTCTTCAATTACTGGTGGTAACTTGCTGGACCAGCTCGTGAACTTTTCATGATGTTACACACCAGCCTGGTGCAACATTCATGGTAGTAAGAAAGAACACACCTAGGGATTCAAGAAACAAGCTCCACCATCACAGCCAAATGAGTACCTGGCTTCTAGACACCTCCATCATAGCCAGGTGAGTACTGGGCTTCTAGATACCTCCATCATAGCCAGGTGAGTACTGGGCTTCTAGACAACTAAGCTAGTTTTTGCCATCAGTGTTTCTAAATATTTTTCTCATTGTTATCGACCAGCCTGGGGCACTATTCAAATACCTAAAAATTAAAACTGCCTGAGGACTCAAACCAAGATCTCTTCCATTGCTGTTAGAGCACCAAGCTACTAGTCCACCAAACATACATGTTTGCTATGTTAGTACAGAGACCTTTCTCAATGCCATCAATGAGCCTAGTGTCTCAAGGTCATCAGAGACTAGTGCAACATCCAAGATACTAAAAGGAAGTTTACCTGCAAAATCAAACCAGAGCCTCTACTACTGCCTGTATATTCAATCCTGGACAGAGTTATCTTACTTCTTTCTGCTACTCAGCTAGTAGCTCTCCAATCCCCAGCAGAGATATGGCTGTATCAGGCACAGTTCAATATGAGTTGAATATGGAGAACAAGGGTACCCCAATTATACGGGACCAGCAAGAGACAAATTCAACACCTTGAACTTTTTGGGATGTTCCTCAAACAATTAATGAACAATTTTTGCAGTGTGGCAGGGTGCACTATCCTGCTGAAAGAGGCAACTGTCATCAGGGAATACCGCTGCCATGATGGGGTGTACTTGGTCTGCAACAATGTTTAGGTAGGTGGTACGTGTCAAAGTAACATCCACATGAATGCCAGGACCCAAGGTTTCCCAGCAGAACATTGCCCAGAGAATCACACTGCTACCGCCAGCTTGTCTTCTTCCCATAGTGCATCCTGGTGCCATCTCTTCCCCAGGTAAATAACGCACACGTACCCGGCCGTTCACATGATGTAAAAGAAAACGTGATAATCAGACCAGGCCACCTTCTTCCATTGCTCCATGGTCCAGTTCTGGCACTCATGTGCCAGTTGTAGGCATTTTCAGTGGTGGACAAGAATCAGCATGGGCACTCTGACCGGTCTGCGCAGCCCATACGCAGCAAGCTGCTATGCACTGTGTGTTCAGACACCCTTCTATCATAGACAGCATTAACTTTTTTAGCACTAAGTTAGATAGTTTTTCTTTTTTTTTTGTTTAAAAAAGGGGGAGGGAAGAAGGGGAAGGTTTTGGGAGAGTGGGTTCAGATACAGTACAGACAACAATTCAAAAGCTATTCTAACAAAAAATATATAATGGCATGGCCTGAAATAGCTGTAAGATATGTAAGTACAATGAGGCAGCTTATGTGTCATAAAGGATCCTGTCTTATACGATCATGAGGAGGAGCCTGAAAGTGGGTTAAAGACATACTTTTAATTGAAAAGGTATCTTTATTTAGTATAAAGGAGCAAAAAACATACAATATATTACATTCAACTATATTGCGTTGCAGGATAGCTGAAAGCACAATACACCGTGAAACATAATCAGTGATACTTTTTAGCACAATACAAGTCATAAGGTACAAGATATGACATCCTACACTATACATCAAGTCAGGGTTTCCCAAACCCAGTCCTCAGGGCTCCCCAACAGTGCAGGTTTTCCATATCTCCTTGCTGGAGCACAGGTGTAATCATTACTGACTGACACATTGTAACAGATCCACAGGTGGTCCTAATTATGTCACATGTGATCCGGAAAACCTGCACTGTTGGGGAGCCCTGAGGATTGGGTTTGGGAAACCCTGCATCAAGTACTGCACTAACCATACAAACTTAAACGACATAACAGATTAAAATAAGCAATGGATGTGAGCGGGCGGTAGGTTAGAGGGGTTAGGGGGAGAGACCACCAGCCCAAAGCTTTATCGAAAGACAGACATAAAAATAGGGGACGGTGCATTAATTAAGACAAGACATTCAACAAAACTTCAAACAGTGATGGAGGAATGGGTTGGAGGGGGAGACACAAGCCCAAAGCTTTATTGAATAAACAGACATATGGGGGAGAAGGATAAAAGGGAGAAAAAAAATAAATAATCTTCCTCAGGACTGTCAATGGTGTTATAGTCTCTTAGCAGGCTGTAGATCAGCTTGCAACGTTCCTGGATGGACATCTTCTCCCTTTACAAGATGAGGTGATTCCTGGCAAGCCACATAGCGTCCTTAAAACAGTTCATAAGGCGCCAGGCCTCCTGGATTGCCCCAATAGTGTAGGTCCCAGGAAATAATCCATAAAATGCCAAATGGTATAAAAGGCAAGTCCTGGGCACACTGTCCTTAAGTTCGTGTTCCAGGGCATCCAACTGTGCCCACTATAAGATTTCATTCACCTGTATGAGTAAATGTATCTCTCAATGTATGTAACAGTTGAAACAACTTATATATAAAATGTGGATTAAAAACATTTAGTTATATTGAAGGAATAAAACCAATGTGTCCTTAAGGGGGACGTCCAACTAAAGTACTTTGTTTAGGTAGATGGGGTTCCAAATCATCAATGTTACTCAGATGTATTCCTCTAGTCTTAGGTGCTAAGTTGCAAGTTCCATATAACTCCTGTGTGGCATATCCAGATAAAATGTAACACCTAGCCTCAATAAACTCATTCGAAACCCTACCTGTGTCTCCAGCTACCGCTCTTTTACTCTCCCCCCTTTGCTTTTAAACTACTTGAGAGGCTTGTGTCAGGTCTCTAGGACTTATGTTTGTAAATATTGGGTTGTTGGATTCCAGTAGCAGAAAACACAGGAAGAGACTTTAATGGGAAGAGATACTGGATCTTTAAATACAGAAAGTAAGTCTTAAGTAGGTCCAGGGATTAGCCAGGAATCCAGAGCCAGAGAAGGTAGTTGTCCAAGCTAGGGGTCAAAACCAGTGAAGAACTCATCCATTAGCTAGAGATCAAAGCAAGAGAGGGCATTCATCTGCAAGCCAAGGGACAGACAGAGTAAGGCAGCCAGGTGACAACAGGATACAGAGTGCTGGTTTAAGGAGAGAAGCTCAATAAACTCGTAGTATGTTGTTTCCAGGAAGCTGCTTATATAGGCATGAACATGTGGATGAAGCCTGAGGTGCTGGCAACTAATTACTAGCAGCAGCTCATTAGTCCATGCTCTGATGCAGGTTTACACAGAAGTGATAAAAAGAATGCAGCAGCTTATTAACTGAGCATGTGTGCAGACAGTAAAGATGTCAGAGCATATGAAACTTGTGGATCAACCACAGGGTAAGTCAGGGACTGAATAAGTACGAGACCTGGTAGCTTCTCTCCTCTCCTCTCAGCCTTCTGTAATTGGGTTTTCATCATCTACTTCCACTGAGACCGTCCTCACTAAAGTGACCAATGATCTGCTCACAGCTAAGTTGAAGGATCACTTCTCCATACTCATCCTCCTTGACCTCTCTGTTGATTTTGATCCAGTTGACCACCCTCTTCTCCTGCACACTTTTCACTGCCTAGACCTCTGTGACATTGTACCATTCTGGTTCACCTCCTACCTTTCTGATTGCTGATCAGTGTCTCTACTGCTGCCACATCCTCCCTCCATCACACTATTTGTCAGGGCTCAAGACTCCTCAAGGCTCTCTTCTTGGTCTTCTGCTTTTCTCTCTTTATAGATTATCTCTTGGTGAACTAATATCTTCCTTCAGCCTCTAATACCACCTCTATACAGAAGACACCCAAATCTACCTCTCCTCCCTGACCGCTCTCCTTCAGGGGAAATAAAAACTTATTTTTGCTTGTGGGCACAATATGAGAGGAAGGAACGCCCCAATCTGCCCACTGTCTGATAGCTTCTCCCATCAGAAGATACAAACTTTTGCCATTCCGCACATGCAGCCTTCTTGAGGGGCTAATTTGTGCGCTTCCTGTAAAAATGGACACAAGACATCACAAAGCATCGTTTGCTTATTTGCTGTGTATTTGCAGTTTTGGGTGCTACCTATTCTGACTTACATGCAGTGGATTCAGGGATTAGTTTTATTTAGAGATGGTCACTGACCCCCGTGTTTTGGTTTTGGATTCGGTTTTGGATCTGGATTACCGTCGTGTTTTGGTTTTGGTTTTGGTTTTGCAAAACCGCCATTGCGTGTTTTGGTTTTGGTTTTGTTTGGTTTTGTTTTGCTATTTTGTTGGAAAATCCATGTTTTTGGGCCTAAATTAACCCAATTTAGTACTCCAACTGTTTTAGAGATAAGTAATCTAATTGTTGAGGTAATAAATCATCCAAAAAAACAGTTTAATTCTTTGTTGGTAGGCCTTCATTTATTCTACACACAAAACACATTGTCTTCCTCTCCATCTATGCATATTGGCAATGCAGCCATCGTCTTTGAATGTATATTACACCCTACACTTATAGTTAAATATGTAAAGAAATGAAAAAAGACAGTTTGCTTTCTGTCTCTATAGGCCCCCCTCCACTTGTTTAAAAAAAAAAAAAAAATTCAGTCGTTATAGACTGTACAATATTAATTGAAATGGACAAAGCCAGTTTGGTTTCTGCATCTATAGGCCCCCCTCCACTTGTATAAAATACCAAAAAATTCAGCCATTATAGACTGTACAATATTAATTGACATGGAGAAAGCCAGTTTGGTTTCTGTCTCTCTAGGCCCCCCTCCACTTGTATAAAACACCAAAAAATTCAGCCATTATAGACTGTACAATATTAATTGACATGGAGAAAACCAGTTTGGTTTCTGTCTCTCTAGGCCCCCCTCCACTTGTATAAAATACCAAAAAATTCAGCCGTTATAGACTGTACATTATGAAAAATGGACAAAGCCAGTTTGGGGTCACTCTGTCTATGACACCCTACCCTTAAGGATAAATTGCCCTAACAGCAGCCTTTCAAGATGGTATGTGATATGGAAATGCCACAAGTCCCTTTCCTCTTTGGGGGTAGATTGCACCCTACACTTACATAGAAAGTTTTAAAAAGATGTTATCGTCATCATCTTCAGCTTAATCCTCACCCTCATCAACATCCTCATTAGCGCCCTCGTCGCCTACACAAATCTCCCCCTCATCCTCTTCTAATTCCAAAGTGGCATCCTCAATTTGGGTATCACCGGCTACACTCGGGCTATTAAGGCACACATCAGCAGAATGCTCACGATTAGACATCCCACTGTTGGATGGACTCTCCACAGGGATTGTTGTCATTTGTGAATCAGAGCAAATATTCTCCTGTAATGCCTCACTGTTATCTTGCAGCTCGGCTTTGACGCGTAACAGTAGTTGTGCACCAATTGTAGGCTGGGTAACTTTTTGGGATCTGCCACTAATAGCCAAAGGTGAAGGCCTCATTCTCTCTTTGCCACTGCGTGTGTAGAATGGCATGCTTGCAATTTTTTTTTTATCGTCACTTAACTTTTGCTCAGTTACACTTCTTTTTCGCTTCAATACAGTAAATTTTTTTTTGGTTTTTGTTTTTTGCACTAATTTGAAAACACTCTGTTGTTTGACATCGCCTTGGCCAGATGACGTACTGGGAACACTAACATCAGGACTGGTGACAGAACCTGGTTGCTCATTCAGATCATATGTGGACTGCTTTGAATCCATTCTGAGCGCAAACCACTGGGGAGTGCTAAAAATTATTTAGTAGATTCTGCTGACAGTTATGACTTTTGACAGCCAGAAATATTAATGCACAATTAGGGAGGACACCCCAAAAACACTGAGGAGTGCTAAAAATTATTTAGTAGATACTGCTGACAGATATGACTTTTGACAGCCAGAAATATTAATGCACAATTAGGGAGGACACCCCAAAAACACTGAGGAGTGCTAAAAATTATTTAGTAGATACTGCTGACAGATATGACTTTTGACAGCCAGAAATATTAATGCACAATTAGGGAGGACACCCCAAAAACACTGAGGAGTGCTAAAAATTATTTAGTAGATACTGCTGACAGATATGACTTTTGACAGCCAGAAATATTAATGCACAATTAGGGAGGACACCCCAAAAGCACTGAGGTGTGCTACAAATTATTTAGTAGATACTGCTGACAGATATGACTTTTGACAGCCAGAAATATTAATGCACAATTAGGGAGGACACCCCAAAAGCACTGAGGAGTGCTACAAATTATTTAGTAGATACTGCTGACAGATATGACTTTTGACAGCCAGAAATATTAATGCACAATTATGGGGGACACCCCAAAAGCGCTGGGGAGTGCCAAATATGAAGAAAAAATAATAAACCTCTATCCTCCTCTCTGCACTAGCGATTTTGGTTAGAGCAATTGCAAGAACAATATTGTATTCTCTGTCCCTGCTCTAATTAGCCTATGACTACACCCTGCTCTCTCCCTCTGTCAAATGGCGATGGATTGCTGTGGAGGCGTGTATTTATAATGTTGAAGTATCGCGAGAACCGAGTCCCGAGATCCGACAACGTCACAATGACGTTCGGCCTCGATTTGGATTCGGAATGGGCGGGAGAGTACCGAGCTGCTCAGCTCGGTACTCGGATACCCAAAGTTCGGGTGGGTTCGGTTCTCGGAGAACCGGACCCGCCCATCTCTAGTTTTATTACCAGGAAGAAGAAATTCAAACCACAGTTTTGGACAGATAAATTTACCAGGAACATTGTAAAGAATTCCGGAGAACTGAAACATGTAAAAACACCAGTACAAACACTCACATGGGCGAGACTTTAAACCAGATCTTTTTACAGCCGAGGGAAACAAGATATTGGGGCTTCTGAATGTATTAAACACGGATTTACATAACTTCAAGTAAAAAGGAAGATGTATAAAGTTGTATTCATAGTACGCTGTATTTTGTAAGGGTTATAGCTTTATAAATATTGTAAAGCTGTTTTTTATTTTTAAAAGGACAGGAAACCCCAGATGCATTGGGATTGGCCACAGGATTCGGCAACAGTGTGACCTACCTGGTTGAAAAGTTCATCCCACTATTAGGTGTCATGAATCAAATGCAACTTTGGGATGACTTTGTTAAATATTATTAACTGTCTTTAACAATTAGTATGCTTATGGTCACATGCAGATTTTTGGGTATCGTTGACATTCGTCTCGCTACACCAGGGAAGGGAAGGGGGGCAAACATACAATAAGGGAGTGTTTATATAAATGTAACTCAATTAGACGTGGACACATATGCAGAAACGTCTATTAAGAGAAGTATTATATAGTTTTGCATTAGGGCTGGCAACAAGATAAGCAATGACGATCATTAGCTAATTGTGTACTAACCCCTCCAGTTTATAACACTTAAAACATTATCATTTACTTGAACGTGCCCTTACTGTACCTGCCCTATACTTGCACGCTCCTTGCCTCCCCCGATTCACCTCTATAAGTGTAAAGAGTCGTATATGCAGAATGTGATTTACACGGCATACAGAGTTTATTTTGTGCACACGCGTAGTAGTGAAATTCATATTTTACTCTACATAAATGGACTTTCACCAGAATCTACACAAGACCCTAAATTCGTCGAAACATTTCGCTTATCTTTATTATGATTGGTCTATTCAAAATTAACCATTGGCTCAATAGGTCAAACTGGTGAATACGGAACACGTCAGGACCAGCCCGTTTACCTCAAGCAATCCTAATTAACAGTGTGTTCTAAAACAATTACGCCATTCATCAATAAAAATCTGACAAAGTTAGCCTAGATGTAAATAGTAAATTAAATAATTTCACAAAACAAGTTTACTGCAGGTCATAAGCAGGACGGGGTTAACAATGGTCCCAATCCAGCTGCAGCACCAGCCCTCTCCACAGGAATAGGCCCAGGCCAGTCAGGAGGAACTGGCGCTGGGAGGGGGGCGTTCGGGGTGTTGAGTGGAGCGGGGCGGTGATGTGGACCGCTGGCGGCTTCCCTGGTTGCTAGGGGAGGTCCTGTATTAGTGCAACAGGCAGCCAATTGCAAAGCTGCCTGGTCTGAGTGGGGTGGGGGTAGCGCCTACAGAGGCTGTGTGCTGTACCAACCTCTACCCAGTCCCAGACGGAGGTCAGCGGCGCTCAATTATCAATTCCATCAGGATAGTCCTGATTTTAGGGGACTGTCCCTTATGCCAGGAGCTTGTCCCGGCATAAGGGACAGCTGGGACGTATTTCCACTCTTCACGTTACATACATGCTGTGTGATCCAGTTAGTGGTGCACTCTTTATATAAGGGAGGATGGGAGGGAGATGTAGGTGATTGGAGGGAAGTGCAAGCTATGCCCTCCATGGCGCTGGCCACACCCACACATCACTGGCCACTCCTTCTCATAATAGGCCTTTTATCATTTTCAGCCCATGTGGCCCTTAAACTGGCCCTGAGTCCGGTCTGTATGCGCCACAGTACAGAGTCGACTAATTGTGTCGAATTGTGCAGGAGAGATGAAGGAACGGCCGCCGGGGTGGTGGAAAACTCTGTCTCCTGCGCTGTTCTGTAATATGCTATAAATGTTTTGGGTGGGCTCAGATCTGGTGACTGGCACGTGTCCATGTGGATAATGTCAGGGTCAATGGATCAGCCCTCGCTCATCTGTTCTGGTCATTGAAACCTTCATTCAAAGTCACTGAGCTCTCCCTGCAGCCATGCTAGTCATGATTCCAGCCAACCAGGACACTTCAGAATTGTTATACATCATCAGGCTGGGATGTCAGCTGCTCAATTACCACATGATCCGCACCCGTAGGGGAATCCTTGCTTCCAATATGCTTGATTCCCCTCATTTCCTTGCCCACTACCTGTAGCTGCCAACACTTCAATAGATTTTCCAGGCGCAACTGGCTGCCGGGCCCTGTGCTCCTAGGCCTATCCCATGCTATATAGACTTTGGTTCACTACAAGTTTACTGAAGATAAATGTAATTTATTCAAATCTTCTGACGTACTATTAACATATTGCTGGTACTTAGTGCAAATAATTATTTGGCATGTTGACAACAGGAATAAATAGGAAAGTAAGTGGAATTATGAAATAATAACAGATTGGGCAGGTCTGTGAGCCAGCAGCAGTTTGTACAATAATAATTTAGTAGCAGTCAGACAGCTAAACGAAGCTCGGAGGGAAACCTATTCCGCCAGGTATGTTTACAGACTGACGTCTGGAGTATTCTGGTAACCGGCTCGCTGACGTCGCTGGAAGGGAACTAACCCTACAGATACATGAGATAGCTGACAAGCCAGTTGTTGTTTCACTGACCTCTCTGCTCTTAGATGTTCTGTTGTCGTGAAAGGAATATTAGTATTTGGGAGCAACAATAGCACATTGTGAATGTAACGTGTTGCTGAAAAATGGTCATTATTTCCTTCACTGGTGTTTTTGAGTCCTGTGATGTAAAACGAGATTAAAAGGATGGAGGTAATTGTAAAGTAGGCAAACCAACACTAACAATGCACAATTCTAAATATGCAGGATTTAAATGGAATCTTGGGGCTAGATTAACTAAGCTGCGGGTTTGAAAAAGTGGGGCTGTTGCCTATAGCAACCAATCAGATTCTAGCTTTCATTTATTTAGTACCTTATACAAAATGACAGCTAGAATCTGATTGGTTGCTATAGGCAACATCCCCCCTTTTTCAAACCCGCAGCTTAGTAAATCTAGCCCTTGGTGTCAGAAGAACTACAGTTACAGGGGCAAACGCAGGATTTGTAGAGGAGGGTTTCCACACCACGCCACCAGTTGGCGTGATCAGCATGCATGGGGGCGTGGCTATAATTTTAGACATAGTGCTTGGCTGGTCTCCAACTCTTCCTATCCCCATAATATACATGGGCAATGCTGCCTGCACTACTGTTAGGTGCACGCAGCTCTCCCTTTTCAAGCAGAGCCGTGTGAAGCAGGGACAGGGTCCAGCCACCTCAATTATACAGTTCCCTAGGCTTGGAGGGGGGTTTCCAGGCACAAAGACACCCCCCCCCCTCAGTTTGCCCATGAGTTATAACTGGAACTTAAGACTTTAAGCTCCGTATGAGCAGTGCAATTCTTAACTGTATACAACATGGCCGTTACTGTATGCAGAGAATTCTGCATGACAATTGGTCAAAATTAGCAAGACAAGACTTTTGCAGTGAAGTATTATAACTGTATACACACAGTACTTATCAGAGCTGTAATTAGAGATTTTAGACCCCTGGGCAAGAGAGAGTCCGCTGTGTGTTACAGTATTTACATTAGACGTGTGGACGTCTGATACGTTGGAAATATTTCATGAAGTAACTTAGATCTGCTGGACTCTATTGTGTGCTAAGCTGTGACCGGGCAAGAGTTTTATTATAGGGTTTAATAATCCCAAAAACACCAGTGTATTGCCAGTGATTAAGAGGTGCCTTGGCTGCAGGTAAAGCTTTATGTAAATGGATATTGACACCACATCATTACAATATATGAGGACAATTTCCAGGCTTTGATTGCGGTCTGCGGTCACGCAGAGCATGAGGGACTTTGTCATTGGTAAAATTGTTAAATATATCGATTTGGGCAGCACGTCGGCTTAGTGGTTAGCACTTCTGCCTTACAGCACTGGAGTCTTGAGTTCAATTCCCGACCATGGCCTTATCTGTGAGGAGTTTGTATGTTCTCCCCGTGTTTGCGTGGGTTTCCTCCGGGTGCTCCAGTTTCCTCCCACACTCCAAAAACATACTGGTAGGTTAATTGGCTGCTAACAAATTGACGTGTGTGTGTGATTAGACTGTAAGCTCCAATGGGGCAGGGACTGATGTGAGTGAGTTCTCTGTACAGCGCTACGGAATTAATGGCGCTATATAAATAGATGATAATGATGATGATCGGGAGACATTTTCTGTAGTGTGTACCCAGCCTAACAGTCATCCATTGCGGCTTCTACAGCAGTACTTGTTAGTGCTCCAAAGAGAAGCATTCATCCTATTGTACATACTATTTAAGGTGCTAAAAGGTCCTTGACGTTCGCTTACTACATAGAGAGCAGAGCTTTCTTACTCAGTCATATCAACAATTCCTAGAATATGACTCATTTAATGACCTTTGAGTACAATAAACACATTTCCATTTCTTAAAATTTCCTCCTACTAAAGTGAACTAGGTAACAGAAGACAGAATAACCTGACGATGAAAGATTTTAAACAAAACAGACATGCTGTATTAAATCGGAGCAGCAATTGTGTGGTCCCAGTGTGTTTAGGGTCTTGTCATACTATGGAATAAATTGGAAACAATTCAATAGACACATGGGTCGCAGAACACTAACAATTAATGTCCCAGTAATAAACTATTGAGCACGCTGTAATAAAAGGATGAAAGACTGCCGTTGCTCTTTCATGACTTTAGAACAGCTGTAAATTATAAAATCAAATATTCTGAAGTGGCTTACTACACACCACCATATTTCTCTGAAAGTCTGTGCCAACTCCCTAGTCACTGACTTGAATCAGCGAACGATCAGGTTATCGGTAATGTTTAACACTAGAGACTTTCTATAATTGTCGTGTTCGTTCCAGACAGCAGATCTCCATTCACATGGAGCTCTAAAGCAACATTTTGTTCTGTTTGGGGATTTATTATACAGACAGTCGTACCACTAATGTGTTTTCATCAATATAGCGGGGCAGCACGGTAGCTAAGTGGTTAGCACTTCTGCCTTACAGCACTGGGGTCATGACTTCAATTCCCGACCATGGCCTTATCTGTGAGGAGTTTGTATGTTCTCTCCGTATTTGCGTGGGTTTCCTCCGGGTGCTCCGGTTTCCTCCCACACTCCAAAAACATACTGGTAGGTTAATTGGCTGCTTTCAAAATTGACCCTAGTCTCTGTCTGTGTGTGTGTTGGGGAATTTAGACTGTAAGCTCCAATGGGGCAGGGACTGATGTGAGTAAGTTCTCTGTACAGCGCTACGGAATTAGTGGCGCTATATAAATAAATGATGATGTTTGCGGCTGGGTCCAACCCTTAAACTCCAAAAACCCCACACCATAAGAATTATAAACGAAAAGAATAATGTATAGAAGTTTAATATACATATATAAGACATGTATTTAATAAAACAAGTGTATTTTGAAGTCACCATAGTAGTCCAATAGGGACTGGGGCATTTCAGGCGGTAATGTATGAAGAGGGGTGATAGAGGAAATGGATAAGTTGGACAGCCAGCACAAGGCTGGGAAGTGGGTGTATATAGGGAGATAGCGAAGCAGGAATGACAAGGGGCTACACAGAACATGAGCAGGAACCCCCCCCAGGAGTGTTGGATGTCAGCCGCCTCTAGAAGTTTCCAGGTAGAATCTTCACCTCCTGTACAACTCTATTCTACTAAACTTTAATACACACTGCACTCCAACACTACAATTGGAGTCGATACACACTAAATACACGGACACAGATACATGTGACCGACAACTTCACATTACAAAGGCCAGCAATAAAATTCTTAAACTATGCAGAAAATCAGCATAACATGGGATTTAAATAACTTAATGCTAATAGCACATCAGATTGCAGCCCAAGATACTGGTGTAGAACTGGTAGAAGATAAGAACATTGATTGCATCTGATTGCAGTGTAACGTTGCGTCATGAGATGCGTTGAAGAGCAGGTGGTAGTTTGTCTTTTTTGACAAGCCCTTATCACAGGTCATTCAAACTCAAAAATACTTCCACTTTAGGACCAAACCCTCGTTAGGTTAAAGGTCACTTTTCTTTTTAAAAAAGCATTAGGAGACATTGTGACTGCTCGTTATACACGTCACTCCTGTGCGCACCTAAAGATTCACTTTTCCACAAAATGTATCTCAGTAAAATAATAAGAAAAAGTTTGGTTTTCCCAAACGTCCAATCAGCTGGACAAACCTGTTGGAGAGGCTGAAACAGAGGTAGGTGGTATCCAGTAATTCTTGGTATAGTCACCCATCTGCATGAAAGTCACTGCGTCACTTGATAAAATTCAGCTGGATCAAAATTTGCACTACAAAAAAACACTCATGTTCAATTTCAGATAATACACAAATGTTTCCTACTAGAAATATCTGAAGTGTATACATTCGTCCCTTTTGACAAATTTGGGTGTGGGAACCAAATCACCCCCCAACACACACATAAGGGGCAGGAACGGCTGTGTGCCCATCCATTGAACCGGAAACTACCATAAATCCACATTTTCCACCGGCCTGTTCATTTTAGAATATGGTCCCACAAAAAAAAAAGTTGCCTCATTTCTGCCCTTAACCTGCACCTAGCAATGTATACAACCTGACCCGCCCAGCTCCTACCATTGGATGGTATAAAACGCTTGTACCCCTGTAGAAAACAATGGATGTGCACAGCAGTAGGTGTGACGAGGCATTTCTACTTCCATGAAAGATCTGCAGACCCCAAATCTAGAACTTGCACCAGGATTTAGTTACGTAGGTACAAAACTGAAGCCTCATACTCAGTGAGCTTTAAGGTATGCTTAAGACTATTGTCAAAAGGGGTGCACCTGTACATACCCCTTTCAGCTCAAGTTGGGTGCATGCAGTGTCAATTCTGGACCATAAAACATCTTTACATTATACAAATTCACTTCCATGCAATTCTAAACCAGGCCTTAAGGGTGTACTCCCCCCTCCATAGGAGATACGGAGGTTACTTACCGGACAAATTGGTCCAGGAATACAGATTTCAAAAAAGGTCATCTTAAAGTCAGGGGAAAAGGTTTAATAAAATATCAGAAAGCTACAAATGTGGCCTTATGAACTTAAGTATATAAAAATCAGAAGCTAGAACAGCAGCTATCCGCTGTGTTACAATAAAACCAACATTCTTCAGGAGTGCAGCGCACAAGTGTACATACATAGCTACACGTAGACATATCCTTGTAGGGTGGAAGCATAAATATTTTGTAATGAAATGCTTTTATTCTGTGAATTAAGGCGGAGTGGTCACCTGACTTGGCAGACGTGTAGGTATGAACAGCTATTATAGTCTACAGGTACTTGGTGTGTGTGTGTATGGGATTACTTATTAGAATATCTGGCAAAAATAATTCTCATGAAATCTCCCCTCCCTGCAGGTTACAGATTAACCGAATGCTCCTTCCAGCTACGTCTAGGACCTGAGAGTTGGGTTCCAGGTTCGGACAATCCAGTTATATGCGGGACGGAGTGGTCAGGTAATGTCTTGAGGCGTGTACCGTGCTTAACACGCACTTCTGGGAATTCAGAGACATGGGCGGGATGCAAACAATAAAAACAAAAAGCACGTTTTATTACAATATAAAGAACTTTATTAAACGGACTACAACAAGCGCTCTTGGCATTAACAGCATTCCGTTTACAACAGGCAATTTTAACCTTGACATAGTATCTTATTTTTGCATTGATTCTTGCTTAGAATTCTGTGGAAACTGTCAAATTGTTTTGGGATGTGTGGAAAGCCGTATATTCAAAATGAATGCTTTCATCCGAAAAAAAAAAAAAAAAAAAGTGGACAACTACAAGTCCCAGGATGGCATGTTGTGGAATTTGGCTCATGCTAAATAAATCAAAAATCCTTCACATCAGTAAACCTTTAGACCAGTGTTGGCTAACCTGTGACACTCCAGGTGTTTGTGAAACTACAAGTCCCAGCATGCTTTGCCAATATGTAGCAGCTTATTGCTGGAAGGGTATGCTGGGACTTGTAGTTTCACAACACCTGGAGTGTCACAGGTTAGCCAACACTGCTTTAGACTGCAGAGCTTTCCAATCCCGTGTTCCAAGAACAGACTTATTGATCACTAGCCGAGATCGTCACATGCTATAACCAAACCTTACTGTGAAAAAGGATTATTATAACCTATTGCATCTCTATAGAAAGTTGTGATCAGTGTCACAAGCAGCATTGAGGGGCCATTAACACACAACACAGGTGGGTCAAAAGGCTTTGCAAGAAATATATATTTTCCAGGGAAACAAAAAACAAGATTATGCCTACTAATATGGTCCCTGTGGCTGTATAAACCAGCTTGACAGACAATACTGTCTATTACAAAGTTTTCAGTGGCTTTAGATGAGCACCTGTAAAATTGAACAGTATTTAAAGGACCCACAACAAAATAAATTCACATACATCCCATGGACAGGTCATGGGAATATCTCTGTTACATTATTAGACTTTTTAGAAGACAGTCACTGTTCAAAAGCTCTGTACCCAGTCTAAGGTTACACTACAGTAATGTTAGAATCTTATACACACACTGGCAATTACAAATCACTGTAGGCGATCTGACGCGTTTTACAGGTGGTGGAACAAGCAGCTCAGATAAACACTACAGCAACGCAAGTAAAATGCCAATGGGTGAAGTAACATTACAAAGACTTCCAGTATCCTAGGTTTCTTCCATGCGTTAAGATTAAGAAAGCAGGTTTGGAAGAAACCAGTGGGTTAGGTTGGACTAACAGCCAGCGACTCAACGCTTCAGCTACATCTCCCAGCAGAGCATGCTGGGGGTTAAAATAGAACCTCAATTTTAAATGAGTACATCACCACCTACAATTGCTGTGTTTCCAGCTATTTATAAAGGCAGAGAAGGAAATGCAGCAACTTGGTTTAGAAAGAAATGGGTAAAGTACCAAAAACATTCACTCTAAAATCTCAAAACATCCTATTTAAAGTGCAAAGTTTCTCTTTAGGAGGTCTGAAGAGATACGTTCCGTGTCCCAAACGACCTCAGGGCTCACTAACCAACACTGATCTCTGGCTGAACCCGCTCACTGATTAGTCCCCATAACTCAGGCAAGAGGTTACCACACATATATGACCAAAGTAACTACTGCCTACAATCCGGCCTGACACTTGTATACTAGGCGAAAATAAAACTTAAGTTAGTGATATTAAAGGCGCAAAAACAAAGCCATAAAACTCTAGGTATAATTAAACATTTGTAAAAAATAGCAACGTTATTTTTTTAAAATAAATATATAATAAATATACAAGCTCGGCAGTAACAAATATGACAATAAAAGAGGAATGTGCAACAAACACTGCCCTGGATGGACACAGGTATTGATCCTGTGTATGGATAACAGTATTTGCAAATACAATTTAAAGAGACAGTACTGTTGCTAGGTAACCAAACAACAGCGATTGACATTGGCTTAGGGTGGACGGACTTCACCCTTCGTAAGCCCATGACTGTGGGGAAGCCGCGGTTTTTTTAGTGTGCTCAATGGCCTCAACTAGGAACGAGCCCCCAAAACGGAGGCACAAACTGCTTACCTCCGAGGTCACCGGTTCCTAGTTGAGAAGCCAACGAGGGTTTCAACCCACAAAAAAAAGGGTTACGTACCCGGTGTATAGGTGATGGGTACACATTAAGACAGAAGTGACCTACAACCCAGGAGTCCACAAGGTGAATGCATACAGCTGGGCGTCAGTGCCGAGAGTCCAGTAATTAGGGCGTCTCAACGCCTACAGAATGGTAATTTGAAGTGGTAAATAGTCATTTCAGTGCCAACTGCAAACTCCTACATCAATGAAGTATGTAGTGTCAGCTTTTATTGTTGTAGAAGCCAAAGTTTGTATGAATCCACAGCAGCAGCGAGGTCTTCCGGCGGGGCGTTACGCATGCCGCAGAAACAGCGCCTGGTCGACAGGCATGCGGGCACGTCAGGATTTCAGAATATTACACACATTCACAGGGAGACATGCTGCCCATTGAGTAGCTTCGTATATGAAGAAATGTGTCAAACGCAAGAAACTAAAACTAAACAGATTTAATAAATAAGACGATGTAAACAGGTCCAGCTTGGAAGATGCTACAGATCCCAAACAGGTGGTGGAATGAGTTCTTAGTGTTAAACATTCACAGAATGGAGACGGGGTTCTTCACATCCAGGGAGATACACCCCAAGACTGTAGTCCATTGTCCAGGAAACAGGTCACCGAGAAGTCACTCCAAGAGTGAGCTTCAGGTTCTCGTACACCACATAGCTGATGCTGACGGCTGGGATGACCTTCATGAAGTTGGGGGCCAGGCCCCGGTACAGTCCGGGTAGTCCTTCTGTCTTAATGATGTGCTTGAAGAGGCTGCTCATGGTCGCCTGGGGAGCGCCTTCAATGGAAGCTGGGAAAGAACCAAAAAGCAGATGGTCAAACACTTCAGACAGACTGACGAATACTCAGAGACCCTTCCAACGTTCACAAACAGGGACTCACCTTGTGCCTGCATGCGTGTCCTGACCAGAGCCAGGGGATAGCTGGCCAGCTGCCCACACGTACTGGATATGGTTCCACAGGCCAGTAATACAAATACTCCGGGATCAGCGCTCCTGGTGGCATATCTATTCAGCCAGGCATTCTTCAGGGTCTTTAATAAAGAACGACAAGAGGCAACCATTAGTGGTGACTGTTACTAGCAACAGAAAGATGGGTCACAATTTATTTGATGGAACCTAACAGTAAAGGACCAAACCAGACACTCACCTCATAGACTGCCAAGTCAATGCCAGCGTAGGGAATGATGCCCAGCATATTGGGGACGTATCCTTTGTAGAAGGCAGACATTCCTTCCTTCAGCAAGATCTTTTTCCCACAGTCCAACACGCCCTGATATTGGCCAGTTTTGCGCAGAGCCATCCGCGTCTTCAGGACCTGCAAAAACCATTATAAAGTGGTTGGTCTCACAATTATAAATGAAAACATCAGCACTAAGACCCGATAAGGACTCAGGACTCACCTCCATGGGGTAAATGCTGCTTTGGGCAATGACGCCTGCTAAAGATCCCGCTACCAGTCTCTCATGAATCCCTAGAGTCTCCTGATCGCTGCCAATGAGCCGTTTAATCTGCAGAACAAAAGACATTTGGAACAAGTCAGACAAAGGTAACAGAGCTTCATTACAACGTACTTTGGTAGCCGAACTACCACAAGTACACCAAACTTTCCACAAGGAATTCAATTATAAAGTTTTTACTATAGAGTCTTTGTAAAGTCGAATAGTTAGCACCCAAATGCCTCACCTGTTCATAAGCCATGAACTTAATTGCAGACTCTGGGGCAATTTTGACGACGTTGATGCCGTTCCCTCTCCACAGTGAGCGAAAACCGCCCTCTCGGATCATGTGCGTGAAGCCGCCCATGATGGACATGTTGTTGCTGCGGGAAGCGTGGACCTGGAATAGAGAACATGAGACACGTGTTCAGAAACTGGAGCTGGTCTAAGAACAATGGGGCTTTTGCTTGTTTGTGCGAGTGAAGTGTAATCCCAACAGGAATGTTCAATACAAGCTTTGGAGAGCTGCACAGGGTACTTTGGTTAAAGACGGAGGTCACTCGGCTGCAAGTGCGTCACAGCTATAATACGTGTTCCAAAAACAAGTCATTAAAGGTTGCAACACGTGGACCTCGATCTGCGATAAAACAGCAGCAATGCAGAACCAGTGTAGGGCGATTACACCAATACGTGGAGGGGATATAGTGGTACATAAGTCTATGAATAAGTTGCAGAAACTTGTTACAGCTAATGTTTGTGAAAGAACCATTTTTCTATGCAAAACAGACTCAAATGCTAAAACAACCAGTAACAGTTTAACAGATTACAAAGTGTACATACAATGATATGTCTAGAGGTCAGCTTTAAGAATGTCAACATTTGCCAATGCTAGAAGGGAGATTTATGTTGAACTTCAATGCTTAATGGTTTATAATAAGCACTACAGCAACAGATGGAGCAGTGTCCGTTCATAAAGAAACGCATGACCCAGGGACACAATATGAGGGTGTGCTGACAATCCTGTCCTATTAAAGGGGCAGTTCCTTCCATCACACACAGATCCTGGCTATTAACAGGCTTTAACACTTAAAAAAATAACCGCTGTTCCATATACATTATTTATGCAATCATCAGGATTACCACTAATATATAAGCTTCTCATTACAAGTTGCATTTACAGAGAAGCATTTCACTCTTCAAGAACTACCCTTGCAGCTTTGTCACACGACGTTCTACACAGAAACGGCTACATGCCGGCCGGGAACGTGTTCCGCGTTTTAGGACACACATTGTTCTGAACAAGTTTGAGTTCATCTCCTCCAGTACAAAGTCCAGCATTCCTCTCATTCACCTGTGCAATAAAGGTTACACAATAATCCCTGCCCTGGGGACATGACTGCAATGAAAGTTGTGCAAGAGTTTGCGCTATTACCGACTTCACCTATTTTACCCTGTAATACATTTACTGCATCATCATCACCCCACACATACCTGCATGAGAACTTTCAGCCGATCCAGGGGAGCTGTACATGTCCGAGACACCGCACCGGCCCCACCGCCAGCGACCAGATGTCTCCACCACATCCCCGTTTGCTTCTCTTCAACCGTAAACTCATCGGGGACAATCAAGTTCTCTCCCACATCAAAGATCTGTAGGGGTAGAAGATAAATGGAATCAGTATTGGCAGTCTCCAGCCAAAATGTATAGGCCATGCTCAACACTGGGCAGCCGCCGTCAGACTACTCCAGCAAGTACTTTTGCCAAGACTGTTGATGCAAATTTTTTTGCAAACGTATGTGAGGAACATTCGGGTGTTGCAATCATTAAACAACAAAACTGGTAGCTGCAGGTGGTGGTGGGAACCAGTACAGGCTGACTGGGACCAGTTACAGACTGGGTGGAGTTTGGTGTCAGATCAGCAAGATTTGGATCACTTCTAGGAAGCCACCCAAACACTAGTAAGAAGTAGAACTTACTGTAGAGTGTTTCCAGTACAGGATGATTTCAGGAATGTTCTCTGCAGGGTGCAAGAGATGATAATCCCTCCATTCGTTCCAGTCTATGGTCATTGTACCGTTTTTATCCATGCTGAAAGACAATGATGGCACAGAGTCAGACAAAGGGCAGGAGAGCAAAGCTGGACAGCGAACACACACAACACACAAACACACAGCAGAGAAGCCACACGACACTGCAGGAGGGACACAAGGACATACTTACTGGGTGACAGGACCCCAGCGGTGGCCCTTCCTAATTCTGACAGCCACACAGACAGGAGCAAAAGGAAAAAATAGCACAATAAAAGTTACTCCCTGCCCATGTTATAACTCTGCAGTTTTCCAAACCCACTTAGAGTACGGTAAGGAAACTGAAAAGCAAAAACGTATACCCAAAGAGATGGTTTAATCAGTTAGTGCATGCCAAAATAGCCCAGATGATACGCAAGGGCCGAGTCACCTACTTTGGATGATTAGGTTACTTTATTGCGTTAGACAGGAGAGAAACACGAGACGCAGAAGTCAGCACACTACGGGACACGGACTACAGAAGCAGAAGACAGACATGTCTGATATTGCCGTTTCTCACCTTTTCAGGATTTTCCCTGCCTGCTGCTCAGAGATGTTCACTCCAAGGTCTCGGAGAGACTGCATTATTTCCTGAGCGTCAATCCGGCCTGGAGATAAAGAAACAATCCCTTTAAAATCAGGAGAGAAAAAACAAAAACAAAAAACAAAAAGACAAGTGCCAAAGAATTCCTTGCATTGCGACAATATCCCGAGTTATACTAGCTCTTCCAGACAGGGGTCAATTTCTGATTATAAATGCAGACACTGTTTTAAATTAACTAGTTACTGTGAGTTTTGCAGTGTTCTAGATGTAGAAAGCAGCAAGATATTGGGTGAGTTTAGGATATATGGCAGAATATAGCGTCAGGGCTATTTAATACGTCAGTGTCCGAAAACAGTACTACAGCTATAGAGATTCCCAGGCAAACACATCCAAATGCAATGAACTATCTGTAACGTGCAGTGGAATGCGATACTGGCATACGGAGGACACTAACCATCATTCTTCTTGTCCAGGCTGCGGAAGACTAATCTCAGCTTTTTCTCGTGATCACGAAGGTAATGCACAAACTCTTCAAAATCCAGCTGCCCATCCCGGTCCTTATCTCCGGCTTTCACTATTTTCTGTTGGAAGAAAGATCAAACATTCAAACACTGACCCAGTTATTGGTTTGGCCACCTAATGTAATACTGTGAATGTAGCGAGAGGCAGGCTGGGCAATGTGACAAGTGTCAGGCTGTATCTGCACTGTGCGGGACAGATCTGGATACAGCCCATAAATCTAACTCATCACTTAACAGAACCCTGTCTAATAAAAACCAACAGACTGACGCATACCTGAGATAAAGCAACAGAACACTTTCACTACTGCAAGGAAAATAGACGTCATCTCAACACCTAAACCAAATCACTCAGCCTGCTATTAACTAGCAAGAAGCAATTCTGTTCCAGATTCATAGTTCGCAGACTGAACACCACCCTATGGCAGACTTCCACCCACCATAAATATGGAGCCTGCCACAATGCAGGTGTATATACTGCAGCAAGCCACAGGTTAATAGGACTGCAGTGACTGTGCCAAGTAGAGGATGACCTGGGATCAGCAGGGAGATTTACAGTGACCTTTGTAAACTGTCTGAGCTGCAGTCACATGAATCCCTCAGGGGACACAGAGTACCCAAATCTAAAGATAGTTGGGCATGCGACATCAGGGCAGGACAGCAGGCCAACACCAGGGTGCACAAAGTATGCTGTTAAGTCAATTACACAAACCGGAATATATTATATGATATAAAAAGTCATTCAATAATGCAATTTAACAATGATGCATTGAATAAAACAATGCTGGGAATATATGTACAAGTTTTATATATATTATTTTTAATTTTACAGTAATCACACAATATAAATACACACGTGTATATGTTATATGTTTGATTAAACTGTAATATCAGAATATATAAATATAAAGGAGCCTGCATGCAATCACCACTAGTAAAGTCACAAATACTGTGCAGTCCATATTGTCAAAATAATGTCCTTAGTTGTTCAATAAAGGACAACAGACCTGCACCGGCTATATAGAAAAAGCTACACAATTTTATTGGGGGGGAAAAAAAAAAGCAAAAATAAAGAAAATAATGCATTACAATATCAAGCCTTGCAGGGGCTATATAGCTGTTGCAGGTCAGTTCTCATTTATTGAATTAAGGAGAAATACATATTTTTATACACACACACACACACATTATAAGTCATTATTAAACTGTAAAGCAGCCACTAGTCAGTAATACACAGTAAGATCATAGTAATAACCTGCACCCAGCAGCCGATCACTCACCTGTCTCCACTGCCGGTAAGTAGAGAACTCCTGAGATGGGATAAACAGGCTCAGTCTGAAGATAGACTTCAGCTCTGACGGAAGCCCGTCAGACTCAAAGTACTGGAACTCCGCCGGCGCCTGGTCCAGCACCGGCACATAGAGGCACAGACAGAGCATCCTAGAGGTGCTGCTCCCACCTACACCACTGGCAGACTGCTCTCCCTCTGCTGCACCTGTTCTCTGTAAAGTACAGGCAGGGGTGCGTCCTCTGATGCTATTGGCAGCCTCAGACCTGCCCCCGCCCATTAAAATCTGTCCAGCTGATAGCACCAGCCTCTTGACGCCGGCCAATCCGAAGAGAGGGGTGTGACTGAAGGGAGCACCGGAGTCTCCAGCCATAGTGATTGACGTGCGCTCACACTGATCTCTGGCAGCCAAGTGACAGGGAGAGTGGAACGCGGCCAGGACACCCCGCTGTCACCATGACAACGCATCATAGAACGCGTCCTCTCTGTGACCCAACAGGACACGCGGCTGCGCTCCCGTGCGTTTATGGTGGAATGTAACGGATTCAAAAATAAATAAAAATATAATACAAAATAAATATATCCATATACACCCCCCCCCCCCTCCCCACTATGGAATGGACGATATACACTCCCATACATTTACAGCATACCAATTTAGTTACAATGGTCCAAGTAATATTCCAAATTATATAGACTGTTACACAAGTACCATCTCAACTTGTATTAAATTACAGCCTTAGACAGATTAGCCAGAACTAACAGTACAACCCAACTACTTAAAGGCGCAAGTTTAAATGTGTTTTATAAGTATGGTTTTCTTTACACTCTGTTCACAATATTTTATACACATTGTGTATTAAACTATAACCGGATATAATTATTGTATATTATTCTTTATTTATATGGCGTCACAAGGTTTCTGTAGTGCTGTACAAATACAAAGTACAATATGGACAGTGGACGATACAGGGTACAACAATAAAGAAGACTAGTAAAATCAAAACGCCAATAGCGCCAAGTATACTGCAAGAAGGACGGACGCAAATGCCTTCATGTTATCTCACAATACCCTCTTCATAATCAATATTATACTATGTACAACTTTGAGATTATATATCTATATTATGTGATGCTTGTTTTGATTGTCTTTATATATTTTGTTCTTTTGCTTGTATTGTTGAAAAATAAAAGAAAGAAATACAAAACTAATATTTGCACTATGCTCTAACTAGTCCGCAGCAGGTTGCACACAGTAGGGAGATGGTTCTCCAACTAACCCAGCAAACAGTGACTGACAGCTGAATTGTGCAGTGTGGACTGATGGTTTCATAAAAGAGGTCAGGGCCGGCAATATCAAGTGAAATACCTGCAAAATAAGCTTTGCCTTGCATCACAAACTAAATAGACAAAAGGGACCTTCCCTGAGAACTGGAACAAGCTGCAAGTCATGCGATACAGGCAGTTAATTATTAGGAGATGAGAGCTCTCAGATGTTAGCTTATCAAGATTAGGCAGGTGACTGAGGAACAGATCTGCAAATTCTAAAAGTCCACGTGAGCAAGTTGCATCAATGCCGGCACAATACGATAGGGACCAAAGAGTCATGTATAGGTGCAAATGCTTTGTCTGATGAGGATATTGACATCGTATGGTAAACTCCAACATTAAACGATGAATGACTCAACACAATTCGGAAGTACTGAGCATAAGAGCAGCAAATACCCTAAAAAAAACAGCTTACACAGGGCTGCAAAGCAAATTTAAATACAACAAACAGTTCTAATGGTTCTTTAATGAAATGGGAGACAGCGATATCAAACCGCTATAAAGTGCAGCAGTAACACTAAAAAAATAATATTTCACCAAAAGCATGCCTGGAATAAACTACGAGTAAATGTACAGAGACAAATATGGACACACTTAGTATACACATCTCCAATAAGGCTTCCATTGTGATGTAGGTATGTCTGTCCTATGCACATCACCACTTCTTTTCAGTAAGGCAATTGAAGGACAGAGTATACCTATGATGGCTGATTATTCATCGTTGTACAGAACGCTATAACCAATGTCAAACACTTAACTAACTTGTCCAGATATGGAAACATACATTTTATTAGGTTATTAGTTAATCTTTAGAAAACCTTTAAAGCAGACCAGATGCAAGGCATCTACAAGGTGACTAGAGCTCATCCACTGACATCTCTTGCTGAAAGGGCAAGAAAAGTGCAAAAATAAATAACTTAATGCTTAAAAAAAAAATAAAAAAAAAAAAATGTCATGTTCCAGTTTCTAATAAGCCACCAGAAGTACTGGATTTAGGACGGTATAATCAATGGTGTCATTTGTCATGTTTGACAGACACATATCTTGCCAATCCAGCAGACTAGGGGAGTGCTGGGAGCTGCAACACAACTGAAACATGGAAGTCCAGCACACGTCCCATATAATAAGTACATACCCAGACAATGGTACCATTACCATTTCACTGCTTATAGATTCCTAAATCATGGATAGGCTGATCTCTAGTGGACGGTTCAGTCGCCCGTTACCCATGGAAACATTACCTGCTTCAGCAGCTTCCTGGGAGCTACCATCATCAGAATGACCTGGTCCTCATCATGTTCCTGAAGGTCTGACCCTTCTGCACTGGAAGAACTATTTTTATTCTCCATGTCGGAGCCTTCGCAGGCTGCCCAGGGAATATACATGGCTAGGAACTCCCTGGCTGACTGCAGCATCCTTCCTTGCGCTCTGACTACAAGGATGCAGTGTCACCTTATACACACCCTAAACTCCTCAGTCTCTGCAGTTGCAGACAGTGCTGCACCGCCTCTATAGTAACACAGGACAAGGCTGGAACTATGCAGCCAGCATCTCCTACAGCCACCTGAAGTCTCCTTTCCCCTCACTCCGCAAATGTGCAGATAACCTGAAGCCGGCTGCTCTGACTGCATTCACACTGCAGCAGGGTCCAGCCAATCACAGCTATGGACATTAACATGTTCTGTAATTAAACCAGTCAGCATCAAGCAATTCAAAAAAAGGAAATTCCTTCAACCCTTCATGAAGTCACAGAACCAATGTAATCTGTACTGTAATTTCAGCTAGGCACAGATCAAACAGCTTCACCAACACGTCACCATCTGTGCTTCCCATCCACCCCACATTACAATGGTGGTGTGAACAAGCATACAGGCTAAGGATAATATCCTGGAAAGACCATAGTATTCCCTGAAACAGCAGGAATTTCACGTGCTTCCCTCCCCCGCACTATACTACTACTGAGCAATCAATGAGTCATCTCATGCCAAAAGGATGTGATCACAGACAGAGGAACAGAGAACTGGCGGTGCGGCATTCTTACACTGCTCTGTAATAGGAATCTGTCCATTCAATCCCTAATTGTAGGTACCAGCATTAAGAGACGTGGACAGGTTTTTAGCAAAATAAACGGAGTGATCGGATGTGTACTACAGGTGAGGAGGCCAAAGTGCTACAGTGCACATATTTTGTTTCACACTGGTCCTTTTAACAATGCTGAGGTACAGAATAAGATTCCTCTTTTCCTGAAGCAAATACTTGTTTAACCAATTTTTATTATGGACCCTTTAATGGTGTACAAGTCTCCCAACGTGAATCTCGGATATAAGAGAAAACCAAAGTTGTGCACCCCTGGTCTACTGCTACCATGCACTCTAAAGTGTCTCCAGCTCACTAGTGAAGGCCTATAGTGAAACAGCATTCTGCAAACCCATCCTGTCTCTGCATATAAACCACTACTATTTGTATGCTAAACATTTATTTATATAGCACCCAGGTGGGAACAAACACAGAACTAAAACAAGACCATGTGGTAGACAAAGATAAGAGGGTCCTGCTCGCAATCACACACTTCATAGGAAAATATAACGTGTTACATACATCATCATTTTATATAACGCCAACATATTCCGTAGCGCTTGTGGGGACAAACACAGTAAACTAAAACTGGGTAAAACAGACAGAGGTGAGAAGGTCCTGCTCGCAAGCTTACAATCTATAACTTATACATGACTTCGGCTACTCTACTGAAAGGTTGGCTGCCTATAGATGAGGTTTTTTTTAGAAGGGAATAGATCTTGGGCAGAGGTAATAAGTTGGGAGATATTTTGAGACAGGTATTTTGATATATTTTGATGCATGTTGGTGCTGTTTTGCAAATGGCTTTGTATGTTAAGTTAAAGTGTTTTATATTGCATTCTTCAAACTATAGGCGACCAGTGTAGGGTAGGGATCAGCAGAAGAACATTTTGGGAGGAATATTCCTGTAGCGACTTGCATTCAAAATAGATTGGAGGAGTAAACTGTTATAAGAAAACCAGTGAGAAGGGAATTGCTAGAGGCAATTTGGGAGACTGAGTGAATAGTTTTTGCAATGTCTGGTATGAGATATTCATATTCTTAGATGTATTTAGCAGGATATGGGTAACAAAGGACATTTGAGGCAAGGAAGTCAGCAAGGCCGGGAGCTTGAGGTCTAGACTTTATTATTGGATGAACATGACAAGAACGTCCTCTACCAGGAGACAGATTTCTCAATGGACACTAATTCCATACAAAGGTGAAAGAGTACAAAGAGCTTTATAGAATGAGGAAATATCATTGAGAGCTAAGCTCTTAAACAGATTAAATAAATGATGGAAGTACAAAGCACATTAACAGGTCTGTAAACAAGACATTGTGATCTTCTGCTTGAAGACAAGCCCACAACAAATAAAGCAGGAGACTTGGAGAATGACCCTGTGAGATAAGAGACAACTGGACAACCCAAGATATCTGCTTCTTATTCCTACCGCTCAGTCTTTGCAGCCATGTGAAGGCGGCCAACTTAAATTTTCTGCCATTTAGGTGGCGATACAGCTTTAAAATAGAGTTGCATTTGTTATCTCTGAGACTAAGCAGTATCACATAGAGTAAAAAAAAGAGCTTTGCACAGAGGCAATGAAATAGATTTCCATAGCTTTGCAGAGTCAAGTTGAGATTTGCATGCACACTATTCAGCCAAGCTGGCTGTGGGATACTTCACTTTCCCAGTTCAGGGTATGAATGAAATTTCTTTTCAGCTTGTTCTTAGTCACAGCATAGAGCAGTTCAGCTGATTTTCAAGTGAACTTGCAGATAAGCTGCAGTTTTCCTGAAATGTATTTTAATCATGTACCATTGGCAGTGTTATACACCCAGAATACACCGATTCTGCTATACAAGGAATAGAGATCACTGGGTCCCCAATGTAATTTTATTGCTTTGTGCACTATGTAATAAGCGTAAACAAACACAAAAGCACAACCATAAAGACGACAGACTACCCTGGATCAGCTGGTTCTAGTCTGTGCAGAGAGCAAGAATAATGCAGTTTAATAACTTGACAGGTCCTAAACAAACATGGCAGACTAGGAACATCAACATGCAATGTAATCAGCATGACAAATGCATTGGCAGGTTTCTTGCTACATTTACATCTCCAGCAGACCTGGACTATGTGCAAGCATTTCCTAACCCAAGACAGGGCTCATCAATTCAAGATAGATTATGGAGACCTAGGGGGTAAATGTATCAAGCTGTGAGTGAAGAGTGGAGATGTTGCCTATAGCAACCAAATCCTAGCTAGAATCTGATTGGTTGCTATAGGCAACATCTCCACTCTTCAAATCTGCCAGAAACTCACAACTTGATACATTTACCCCCTACTCTTTACAAAGAAAGAATCAGAAATTAGGACAGATCTACATTGCAAGTTCAAATGCTGCTCTGTCAGTCCCTACATTGGTTGTTTGTACTTCACTGAATCCAAAATAAGATTTTGAAACTATAACAAAATTGCACCAAGACGTATCTCATCATTCATCTCAAAGTATCTCCAAACTCTGCCACGCCAATCTGCACCTTTGATATACACACACACGACTTGCTCCCAGCCACAAGACCAAACTGTACCCAACCTGTGGATTTCCAAAGTTAGGAAAATTTCAGATTCCCGAACAATCATCCTAACCTCCTTAGACAACTCAACTGCCAATCATCTGCAGGGTTCATGCAAAAACTTGTTTATTCTGTTTCTATACTCAGAATATCCTCAATAACTAGATAAGCAGCACAGCATTTGTTTAAAAAAAAAAAAAAAAACCACGTTACAGCAAACACCACAATTGTGTATTTTCATTCAAAACAATGATTAAATCTCAAGCAACAAGCACAACATTATTAAGGGGCAAATTCAATTCCCGCGTTGTTCTTTAGAACGCGGGCCGTGCGCTATTACCATCACTACGGTAATTGCAACACTGATTTTTGCTGTGAGCCACAAGCAGAAATCAGTGTTAAAAATATAACACGTCTGCACCTAAGGGGCTGATTTAATTGTCCACGATGTTCCAGTCTTTTGTTTTTGCCGTTGCTACAGTAACGCACATTGTTGCTCACACCTGTGAGGTGCAAGTAAAAATGAGTATTACTTCTGAAAAAAAAAAATCTGTACATGGTGTTTCGGAGGCACTGCCCGCAGATATTTTGAGAATCAAAATCCCTCCTAATAACGTTAGTGATACCTTCATGATTTTATATAAGTGTTTAAACACTATGCCAAAATGGTTAATTCTTCAGACATCCCACCAACTGAGATCAGCTGGATGTCCCTGAAACTGAGTTGTTGGGGAGAAACAAACTGACAGCTTTAGAGTGTCAGTAGGGGGGATGGTAAATCCATTAGTCTTCTTCATTCATGCTAATGAAGAGTCATCTCCAAGTTATTTGAGGCATCTCAGGAATGGGAGCTCCCTCCTTATTCACCAATAGTACTCGCATTACTGCAATAAGAAATCATATGTTTCCATCTACTGTGTTAAAACCTGGGCTGCACTAATTTGTGAATAATCTTTATACGTGAAAGCCAATAATCTATAGGGACTGGTGGTAAAACGTGGTAGTCTAATGACCATAATCTGACGGTGTTCGAGATAACCGATTGACCACACCAACTGGGCTGCCTGGCACTTAATATAGATCACATAAGGATTTACACTTTAGAAAGGAAAGCCAGAAAGAGACCACTAAATACAAGAGAAGTATCTTTATAACTTCCACTAAGTATTTCACAGAGTATCCATGACAACAGAAACATAAACCAAAGAGCTTACAATTCAAACTTACTCATCTTATTTACACTTATACCAGCTTTGCTAATAAAAAGGATTATGGATTTTTCACTTACTGAGAATAATGAAAACAAGATTGCCAATGATCTTAACATAATGCAACATACATTTGTTTGTATATTTAAGATAGCAGCCCCTAGTTTTCCCATGGAAAACATTCAAGATATATCAAATGCAAACATTGAATTTTAGCATATTACATAAAACCTTCCTAAATTCTGGCATTTATCTAAGATACAGTAGTATTAGCATCAAGGTACATGTACACATCTATACAGCTGTCATTTTATACCAGCAACATGAAGGGGCAGCTTTGCAGTAACTATGGCATAAAGAGGAAAGGACTAAAGAAGAGTTTAATGCAGGTTTGCTGTGCAGTTACAGAGTGATAGCACAGTAACACAGATAAAGCAATGTATGATTAGGAGAAACCAGCTCAGTATATACAGTTATGCATTAACATACACAGATAAGAAATATATAGTGCAATTAATTGAAGGCTCAAAGTCTTAATGCGATGAAAGGGAAATGTCACCAACAATGAACATCGAGTCTAACTTTTTTATGGGGGACTACAAATACCAGCATGCCTGTTCAACCTATACATACAGCAACCTATACATACAGGGAGGTAGCTCCATGTGGGTGAGCTTAGTCCTCTATACCCCTTACCGGCCATGCCCCCCCCGCCCGCCACTGCCCGGGGGTCTCCCACCCTCTTACCCGGGGGTCTCCCACCATCTTACCCGCAGTTCCAGCTCCGTCCTGTGGACCCCGAGCCGCTTGAGCCCCACAGCCAGGTCATTGAAGCAGATGGCGCCGTCCTTATTGACGTCCAGCTCCTGGAAGAGGATCTGCAGCCGGCGCTCATGCTCGGGGCCCCCGCACAGGGCTCCTCCGCAGGGGGCAGCGGCAAAGGCGGCAGCCAGGGACGGGGGGGTCGGGGCCTCGTGCGTGTGGGGGGCTCCGGCCAACGTGTCGCACTGACAGAAGACCCCGCTGAGGAGCGGCGACACCAGCGAGCGGGGACGGGCCATAGACGGGACGACGGGGTCGGATGATGGCGCCAGGGGGATCCTCTCACCACGAAGCCAGCCGGTATATGGCGACCGGAAACGCGTCGGCTCACACCTCCCTGACGTAGCAGACACACCCAGACACACGTGCGCTTCCGTCACGCCGACGACCAATCAGATGCGCCCAGTCAGTCAGGCAGAGCCAGCGACCACACCATTGGCTGAGAAGTTTTGATTTACAGCTGCAACAGCCAACAGGAGCTCGCCCATTAGGAGGGAAATTTAAACAAATATTTTCTCACGACTGGAAGTCGTATAGACCAATGGTAACCTCAGTGTTAGTGACGGACGGACACACTAGCTAATCATTAACCACCTGCGACTGATGAGCTAATCAGCTGCTAGGAAAAAAAAAGAGGCGTTGCTGTGACTGGCAGCGGCGTCCTCCAATAACCGATCAGATCGTCTGAGTGGGCGCGCCTCCCTCTCCGCAAGAGTGCGTACAGACGCGATAAAGAGGCTGATTCTGGAAGCCGTTACGCTGCGTAGGTTTCTTGCCGCCCCACTTACGCAATTTACGTATTGCGGCCTATTCCACATCGTTGGTGGGGGCAATGGCTACGCCAGCCAAGAAAAGGAAGACGAATTTCTCAGAGCAGGAGGTGGAAATCATCATGGAGGAAATGGAGAAGCAGAAGCACATCTTGATTAACCATTATAATGCTGGGGTGCCACTGCTGACCAAAAGCAACGCCTGGTACGACATCTTGAAGCGCGTGAACGCCATCAGCACGTGCCACCGCGAGCTGGCCGAGGTGAAGAAAAAGTGGTCTGACCTAAAGACTGAGGTGCGCAGGAAGATGTCGCAGGCGCGTGCTACGGTGGAAGGCGAGGGAGACGTGGGCACTCCGCCGGTCATGCTCACCCCCCTACAACAGCGCATTTGCAATTTGCTGGGTGAAAGCGCCATCCTCAGCCTGCCCGCCCAGGACTGTCCTTCAGAAATACCCGCCCAAGTGTCCATCAGCTCCCCTGGCACCGTGACGCTGTCACAAAGTGAGTGGGCAAAAGCCTGTTAACATGCCAACCCTGGTGCGCCATTGGCTCTAAGATAAATAGAGCGGCCGTATTACGCACAATAGTATTAACGTTGCAAATGGTGATTTCGTTTCTTGAGGGCAGATTCCAATATTTTGCATTTCAGTACAATCTGGTGCAAGTACATTTTAGACGTAAAAAAATATAACTCACAAAAGAACTTTCCATTGTAGCAGCAAAAAGCGCAAGAAAATGAAATCCAATGATACGTGACCACAAGTCTCTCAATATTTTACCCTGGTATTTGTTTACAATATTACCCTCTAGGGCTCAGTTTACTTGCAGATTTCACGCTTATTCGTAGACTTTATTGATTCAGAGTATTTTTCGTGATTGGAGAACTTCTCGGATCAGTTTAATGTGCTGAAAATTTCAATAGTAGAATTACAAAGCATGGTGAAGATAGATTCAGGCCTATGAGATCTAAATGCAAGACTTTCATCTAGATGTCCACATCCCATCTGAAGATGAGATACATATATTTATATTCTAACATTTATCTTTCTTCCAGTTCCTGCAGAAACCACCTACCACACTTTGGAGGAAAACGTAGTGGAGTATTGCACAACGGAGGCCCCCACGACTGTTACTTCCGAGACACCCGTAGAAATCATCTCTCCTTCTGCTGAAGTCACAGGGAAACCTCAGGAACTGAAGAATCGGATTGCTCTCAACTCCGCCCGTCTCCTGCAGGAACAGAGAGTGACTAACCTGCACGTGAAGGAGATCGCGCAGCACCTTGAGCAGCAGAACGACATCTTGCAGATGATTCGCCGGTCTCAGGAAGTCCAGGCCAGCGCTCAAGAGCGGCAGGCGCAGGCCATGGAGGGGACCCAGGCGGCTTTGAGCGCCCTCATTCAGGTGCTGCGGCCTATGATCAAAGATGTTCGCAAGTTCTTACAAAGCCAGATCGCCGACTCGCCGGGTACCAATGAATCTGGCGACCCGGGAAGTCAAAATGGACAATCAAATAGTATCGGTCAGTGACTGTAAATGACATTCAAAGTCCGGGAAGGTACAACAGCGTTGTATCACGGAGAAGTGTTCCGAGAATGGAGGTCCCTTTTTTTGGGGGGATGGTGCAACTACTAGAAAGCAGAGATCGGTCACTGGTGGCTCAGATTTATGGAGGACAAAGGATAAATCTGCATAAAAACTGTTCATTTTTAAGATTTTCTGAAAATAGGACTAAATGTCGAAATTGCCATTGCAAGTGCGCAATTTGTTTTTATCGTCCTGTACGGAATGTTTCGTGAGTTGAACTGGTAACTGGAAGGGGTTGAGGCAGATCATACAGTTGTAGTGGGCAATTCTGGAAGTCAATTACCAGAAGATGCGCACACTCCCAAGTTTATATATGGACGTGTGTTCTTTATTTGTTATTGAACATAAATGCTTAGGACTCTCTTTATACCCAATCATTGTGAAGCCGTGTTATTCATCTACTGGTTTATCACTGAGATTTTTACAATAAAATCATGAATTTATTTTTGTGGTACCTCTGTTTTCATTAATGTGCTAATACTGAATGAATATCATCCACTGTGCGAGCGTCAATAGGGCTACAAAATAATAGATATAATGTTAATTTTTCACTACTTTTTCTACTTTTTTATTTTTTTTAAGATTCTCACACATGGTTAAATCTGGGTGTTTAACCCGACCACCTGATGAGTGTCCACTTTGACCGCACATGTGAAGAGCTAAACTGTAGAGATCCCGTCATTTGTACCAAGAATAGGATCATAAGAGGCTTAACCAGGCTGGTAAATGCACAAATATTTTTTATCTTTTATCTGACCGTATAATTGCAGAATAGTCATTTTGGGTTCATATACAGACTGATATCTGCCCAAACATATCTAAAATGACAAATCAGCAGAAGCAACTTAAGAAAAACAAACAATCTGCCTTCTTATTGGTGGTTTAACAATTTTCTTCCTCTCTGTGATCTAGCCCCCAACTTCTCCCATAGACAAGGGACTGGGATCTAGTCTTCCTTCCTAAATGTGCTAATTCCCTACAAAAAGGAAAAATAATCAAGCTCCATCATCACCATTTATTTACAATCTGCCCCATACATAGGCAAACCGAGGGGGGGGGTATCCTAGTGTTTGGAAACCCCCCTCCAAGCTTGGGGCACTGTATAATTGAGGTGGCTGGACCCTGCCCCCGCTTCACAGGGCTCTATTTGAAACAGTAGTGCACGCAGCATTGCATTGTATATTATGGGGATAGGAAGAGTTGGAGAGCAGCCAAGCACTGTGTAAAATTATAGCTACACCCCCATGCATGCTGGTCACTCCCACTGGTGGCGTGGTGTGGAAACACCCCTCTACAAATCCTGCGTTTGCCCCTGCCATAAGAATCATGAGCCTCTTTCTCCAGAAAAGATATACTTACCCAAGGACATCACACATATCCAGCACAAAGTCCAACAAGCCATCTCGGACCTATAGTTGGACATGACGGACGCAGGGACCCAACTTGTGGCTGACCAAGAATTCAAAAACCTCACCTTGATATTTTAGTCCTCAAAGTTCAGCAACAAGATATTGAAAATAAAGCAAAACTATATAATTGAAGAATTAAACATATCCCCGTGTCTGTGGAACAGAAAAGTGTTGATGCAGATTCTTTTTACAACTAATCCCTGATATCCCAAAGGAACAACTCATTTTGGATTGAGCACAATATGATCCTCAGAATATATTTTTACCATGTTAATGAAATGATCCTGCACGCCATGAGACAAGCTAATTGCTTCTCTTTTGAAAATTGGAAGCTGCATATAGATTGAGATTTGGCCCCAACACTGAATTTAAAGAGCAACAAAATATTAAATGATAACCTAGATCATATAAAACATTACTAAATCTAAATAATATAGTCCCCCTACAACCTCAAGCCTAAAAACAGCATGTAAGCCTAACCAAAGAAGGTTTATATGTATTCTATGTGAGTGAACTGATATTCATGTGAATATAAATTAAAAGCAAACTGATGTAGGAAAGTGAAGGCTTATAAATAGATAAAAATGATTAGAGGACTCCGATGCACTGGACTGTCACAGAAGAGAATGAAGATTTTGTTTTTTATTGTCTAATTATTATTTTTTTTTACAATTTTTGTCAGGCAATATAGGTCAAACAACACATGATTTGAGATATTTTGCCTCTCACTACCACAACTGGCCAGTTCTAACCCTCGCTGAACATTTAGGGAAACATCTGATATGTACAGTGTGAAGCAGATTTCCATCTCCTTCATCAATAACTAGATACTTTCTTTTCGGAAAATTGTTTCTGTTCTGAAGACAACCCAGCTCCTTATAAGTAATTAAACTGGCAAGTAAATCGTCAAAATGTCTACTTTGTTGTCTAGTCCCTGTATATGTTGGATTTAAAATAGTTATAACTGTACTAAACACCACCCAAAAGAAGAAAAAACACTTTTTGGGGTATATTTACTAAACTGCGGGTTTGAACAAGTGGAGATGTTGCCAACCAATCAGATTCTAGCTGTCATTTATTAAGTGCATTCTACAAAATGAAAGCTAGAATCTGATTGGTTGCTATAGGCAACATCCCCACATTTTCAAACCCGCAGTTTAGTAAATATAACCCCTCTTATCCCCATGTTATCTTCATAATATTACCGCCTCATTAACATATCCCTCCAGTATACAGGTGAGCAACCTATGGATCTCCAAGCTACTAGTTTAAGCATGCCAGCATTCTTGGAGGTGGAGTTCCACAGTCTAAGCTAAGGCATGTTGTACACACCAGTTTTGAGGGCAATGCTTGGGAACCACATGCATAACAGCAGCCCGGACATGTCTACAATATCTATAAGATCTATGTCTCTACTTTCTATGTGACCTTTGCCCTCTGGATCCATCGATAGAAGATTCTTTTGGTGTTTGTCTTCACCTCTCTCCTGAGCTCTCTCTGGTAGAACTAATATTAAAGTATAAGTATCATGCCATATGTTCTCCTTTACCTACACTATTTAAAGTCTTGCCGCCTATTTTGAAGTTGTGGCTTACTGGAGAGGAAATTGATCTATGTGGCTCAAAACTGCTTAAAATACAGAGCACACAACTATAAAAACGTAGTTCCATTCAACTATTATAACAGTAAATAAATCCAAATCAAATAAAAATGAACCTAGGCTATGGTGCATTATAGAAGCATATGAGGAAGAAGGAGATGGCAAGTGATCAGCTTGATTTAGGGAGTATCTGTCCCCTCAATAGATTTATGCAAAATACAGGTTCGAATTGTACGGGGGGAGAAGTGCAACAAGAGAGTAAGTAGGTTTAAATACTATGGGCCTAATACATCAAGGCACACATACTGTACATAAAATACATTATTACATTTCCTGATTGAAAACACATGTTCAAGCATGTATACGTGACTGTCATCACTAGTAATCAGGACTTAGACTAGCCCTGTAGCTGGAGCAAGAGATACAACATAAAACAAGTAACTTTGAGATGCCCAGAACTTAAATCGGACATGGCTGCGTGCGCTTGGGTTTGGCACGACCTTACTGTACATTGACTAAGGGCGAACGCCTCTTCCCTGCCCCGTTCCCTCCCAAAAATCATAGGCTGTATAAGTGTCCTCTACGTACGAAGTTGAATCGGACATGGCTGCAATCACTGGTTCAACCTGCTGCTCTTTGTCCTGCCCAGGTGCTAGCAAATCAATATGTGGAACTACAACAAGCAGTACAGCTCCCCAGCAGTCAGATCCGGAGGAACGTGTTAAGAGCGCTGCTACTGTACAAGCTGCACCTTTTGAACCTAAATTGCACCTTCCAGATCATTTCATTTGGGACAGAGGTTGCTTCAGCAAGTTCATGAACAGTTGCAAGTTTTATTTCCATTTGGTACTGAATCACAAGTGTGCTTCATTATCTCACTTCAGGGAAATCCTGCTCTTTTTCATTAAAGCCTCATGATCCTGCATTACAGAAAGTGGAGTTGTTCTTTTCTTCATTATCCCCGCTGTATGATGACCCAGATTGGAGATACTCTGCAGAATCTTCACTACATGTTCTGAGACAAGCCAATCGTTCTGCAGAAATATACTGTACAGAATTTCATTGGAATGATCAGAATTTCCGCTTGGAATGATCCAGCTCTCTGCAGTCAATACCATGTTGGCTTCTCCAAGGTGATAAAGGATGCCCTTCTACAATACCCTCCATCTGAGATGTTAGACCACTCATGAATCTGTCCATCAAGATTGACCGCAGACACAGGGAGAGACGTCAAGAGAGGAGTCAGCAGATACTTTCTACACCTTTTCTTCAATCAGCGATGGATTCTTCTGAGCCCATACAGTTAAGGATATCTTATCTCACTCTGGAGAATGGCACCAACCGTAGGACTCTAAGAAAACGCATGTACTGTGGTCTTGGTGGACATTACGCTACTTCTTGTTCAAACAAATATAAGATATTGAGAAAACCAGAGGACCTAGGGAATGATGGAGTGGTTCTCCTAAGCCTCAAATCTGAAATTCTGCACAATTCCCTAAAACTTCCAACAAAACTGCTTTTTGTTACCACTTTAATCCACACCTCAACCTTCATTGATTCTGAGGACACAGGTAAATTCCTGGACTATAATTTGGCTAAAACCCTGCAATAACCACTTAACCCGCTACTAAATAGCATGTCTTTGAAAGGGGAGGATGGTTCACCTCTTCCTGGGAGTCCCATCAAGTTCTCTACTCCTTCAGTGACTGTGAACATTGGGATGTTTCACTCAGAAGAGATCACTTTTCTACTCATCAACTCACTGTTAGGAACCCCTCCAGCCGGCACAACACAACCCGGAATCTACTCTGCTAATCAGGTGTTCACTGGAGCCCCTGATGGTGGGGACAGACTGGGCCGCAGACTGACAGAGAGTCGTGAAGTGTGTACCGGCTGGGGAGAACCCAGGCAAGCAGAGTGGAGTCCAAGCAGAGGTCAAGGGCCGGTAGCAGATCCGATAAACAAGCCGGGGTCAGGGGTCACGAGCAGACAGGATGGTCGGTATACAAGCCAGAGGTCAAGGTCACGAGAAACACAGGCAGGGTCCAAATCCAGGCAAGGGGTCATACATGGGTAGTCAATAGGATTTCCAAGAGACAGGAACAAGGCACAGAGCAGGTCAGCAGACTGGAACAGAAGCTATAACCGGCAGTGAGGCTGCAGACCTCACTGCCTTAAGAACTGAAGACCACCAATCAGAGCCTAGCTCTGAATCATGCACCGCCCCTGTATTGCTAATTAATCAGCCCACAGGCTGATCTATTACACATGCGCCCGGCTACTCAGCCTGCCGGAGCGCCTACAGCCTATTTTCGGCGTCCGGCCGTTGCCCTGGCAACGGTCGGCCCGAGAAACCGGAAGTGACGCCCCGGTCGTCATGGCGACGGCCGGGACGTCGGAAGAAGGTAATGAGTGTCACGGCGGTGCCCGCGGCCGCCGCGACTGTATAACACTCACTAGGTTTTTCAGTCATCTTGGGATACCCATGGTTAGTTAGAGCTAATCTGGAAATTAATTTTAAAGCCGGTGAGATAGTATGCTGGAGGAAAACCTGTGAGACTGGAGTGGTTTGTGTCATCATATTTGCTTGAGTATTTCCCTATGTCAAAACACCTTGAATTCTGTTGACTTACCTGTTCCATACAAAAACTTTGCCAATGTTTGTAGTAAAAGTTCTTTGAACACTCTGTCCATCACAGATCATATTATTGTGCAATTGACATTGTTCCTGCTGACATGTCTAATACTAGACTGTATTCTTTACCTGCTACTGAATTCAAGCCTATGGCTGAATACATAAAATAATTCATTGAGAAAGGTTTTATTCTTTATCCTTCTAAATCCCCAGATAGAGTCATAGGGCTAGATTTACTAAGCTGCGGGTTTAAAAAAGTGGGGATGTTGCCTATAGCAACCAATCAGATTCTAGCTTTCATTTATTTAGTACCTTCTACAAAATGACAGCTAGAATCTGATTGGTTGCTATAGGCAACATCCCCACTTTTTCAAACCCGCAGCTTAGTAAATCTAGCCCTTAGTCTTTTTTGTTTCCAAAAAAGACAGAGAAATAAGCCATTGCATCGACTTCTGTGAAGTTAATGAACTAACTATAAAGCTTCAATAACCACTTCCATAATTTCTGAACTTTATGACCAGTTTAGGGGCGCTACCATCTTCACTATGATTGATCTTCAAACCTACAATCTGATAAGAATAACAGCTGATGATGAAGGCAAAATGCCCTTTAATAATAAATCAGGTCATTATGAGTACCTGGTAAGGCCATTTGGCCTTTTCAATGCTCCTGCAATGTTCCAACGCCTCCTCAATAATACTCTCTGTGATTTCTTGAGACATTTTTCTTGTGGTTTATCTTGATGATATCCTGATTTATTCCTCTAGTCTCACAGAACATCAACCTCATGTACGCCAAGTCCTTGAGTGTTTAAGACATAATAAGTTATTTGCCAAAAAGGAGACGTGAATTCAAGGTCTCTATTTTGGGCTACATCATCTCTGCTGAAGGCTTCTCTATGGATCCCGTCAAGGTCCAAGCCATATAAGATTGGGCAGTGCCGTCAAAGCCATCCAAAGGTTCCTGGGGCTTGCTGAATATTATAAAAGATTTATACCTGCCTTTTCCTCTATAGTAGCATCAATCACAACACTCGCAAAGAAAGGAGCAGATCCGTCGTCCTGGTCCCCTCAGGCCTTGCAAGCTTTCAAATCACTGAAGAAAGCTTTCACTTCTGCACTAGTTTTGCAACATCCTGATTCTTAACTGCTGATCTTTGTTGAAGTAGATGCCTTGGATGTGAAAGCTGGAGATTTACTCTCGCAAGCAGATCCAGAAACTCAGAAACTCCATCCCTGTGCATTAGATTCCAACAATCTGCTGAGCATAATCACGTGGGTAACAGAGCTTTATCAGCGATAAAATGTGCCCTAGAAGAATGGCAGCACTAGCTGGAGGGAGCAAATCACAGAGTGACCATTTTCACTGAACATAAAAACCTGGAATACATCAGTTCTGCTAAAAGACTCACACTAAGACAAGCTAAATATCTCAAAGCACTCTCTAGGGTGGTTAGGTACGACTTAACGGTGACGACAACCCGAACAAGCTTGACACCTACAAAAAAATTCAGATTTAACAAAAAAGGAATACAATATAAACAGACTTACCTGAAAACCGAAGATCCAGATTTCCGATGGCAGCGGCATGCTGACAGGTAGTCTTTCCGAAGACCCAGCTGTCCGGCACTTCATTTGACGTCAGTGCGCTCAACATTAATGTTAATTTAAAGTGGCAATGTCTGAAACCCGCAGGTTAAGTGTTTAAATATTTAGCCTGCAGGGTCCAGACATTGTCGATAGCATGGATGTCCAGGTTAACCAGGAAGCATGAGGTACCGGAGGACTCATGGGAGAATCAGACAAAAGGAGGGTCAGACAAGCCAGGGATCACAAGCCAGAAGGTGCACCACGATACCAGGGAGCGAAGTCACAACGAAACCCGGTCTGGGTCATAATGTGAGGTGCAAAACAGAGGGACAAGCAAAAGTCAATAACAGGAAGGCAAGCAGGATCAGAACACAGGAGTTACACTGAGGAACCAGCAGCAACAAAGACAAATGATGAACTGGCCCAGACTGCTGGGAGAGATAGTCTTTTAAAGGCCAGGGACAGGTGAGCATGAGCCAGATCCAACGTTGAGGGCTTAACCCTTAGTAGGCAGCATCAGGGAAGATGCTGCTGCAAACTAAGGAAGATTGTGACAGGTAGCTATTATGGGATTAATCCTAACGCCGATTCCTTTTCTACTCCTAATCATGCATACTCTTCTGAGGTCAGTGATACTGTCAGAACTTGGTCTGGACGAGAGGTCACATAAGCCTTGTCTCTAGCTGCTGTCTTAGCAAAAAAAGTAACATCACAGACCATTTAAATTCAGCATTGGGGGCCTTTTTTGTCTTTAAAAAAAAAAATCCATATTTGTCTGCTAATTTGGAATCCATGTTTATTGGTCCATATAAGATCATCAAGAAAATTTACCAAGTTACAGTACAGCTGGCTTTACCCAGAACCCTTAAGATTCCTAACGATTTCCATTGTTCCTTGCTGAAACCGGCTTACAGAATCCAAACCTTTAAGAGAACTCCTTCTAAGGCTCCATCTTCGGTACTAGTTGATTGATCACCTGAGTATACAGTGGAGAAAATATTCAAATCATAAAGGGTCTGGAACCAAGTACAATATCAGGGGCTATGGACCTGAAGAGGGGTTGAGGGTTCTTTTTCAAGACTTTCATGCAGAGAAACTAAAAGCAACATTCCATCAGCAATTTCCGAGCAAACCCTGCTAGGTTTCTGTTGACCCCTCCTCATGGGGGAAGCACTGTTAGGGCTTTTTACTCAGACATGGTATTCAGTTCAGGTGTGTCTCCCTCTGAGTGCTGATTGGAGGGCTGCACTTTATAAGCTCTCACTGTCATGCACTCATTGCCAGTGATAGCACTCCTGGTTCCTGAATGTTCTGTGTGCTTCTGACCTTGCATCAGTAGTTCCTGGCTCTGCATTTGTTTGTCTCCTAGTTCCCGATACCTGGCTTGGTGATGGTCAGCAGGGACCTCCTCCCCAAATGAGGAGGCATTCACGTGTGAGCCAACAAGCACCTCACTCTCCTCCTGGGAGGAACAGTCAGAATCATTCATTACCAGGGTGTGGAGCAACCACACTACTGTGCTTACGCGAGGTGGAAGGAGTGGTAGATTCCAATATCATCTCTAATGAGGAAGAAACCTTAACCAGGCTGTGAACTGAATTATCCAGTCTTCTGGCCCTAGCTGGTTCCCCTTCACTAATGGACTTACAGGACCCTGTCCCGGCATCTTAGGCACCAGATCTAGCAAACTCCCAGTAGAGCCAGAGGGAAACTAGGAAATATCACCCTCCCAGGAACGGGCCAGCTGAGCAGGCTCAGGAATAGAATTGGCTAGTCCTAGCCCAGTCAGAACCAGAGCACCCAGATGCACGCGGCACCCGTTACTCAGAGTGGCAGGATGCACAAAGTGTCAACACCTGGCTGTCCAGAAAGCAAACTGGAGTTGCATCTAGCACAGATAAACTTCATCATAGAAATTACCCCAGGCTTAGCCCTTGGTGCTCTCTCCCTATCTGACATAGACACAGAAGGAGGAAAAAACAACACAGGAAGCAGCACACTATCAGAAAAGATAGTGAGTCTGCAATACAGCTCCAGAGTCCAATTAATCTGAGGGTCTAACCACTCAGAAAACGAACTCCACAAACCTGGGACCTTACAGACAGAAGGGGAGAGCTCCACGATGGCTGCTGTTCCCGTGTCTGTACCTAAGGAGTGAAGGACGTCCTTGGAGGAAGTATAGGGAGAATGTAAAACCACACGGTGCAATATTTGGACTCGTATAATCAGGGCCGTAACTACGGCTGTGCAACGGGGCGACCACCCAGGGCGCAACGCTGATGGGGGGTGCAGTTTAGGAATATTTTAGGGTCATTTGGTTACAATTGAGGGCTAGGGGGGCGGCATTTGTCGTTCTCGCCCCATGCGCTAGATTTCTAAGTTACGGCTCTGCGTATAATTGCAGCATAAAGACACTTGAGATCCATCACTCCTCTCTGTGTACTCTGTCATCATCTCGCTGCCTTAGGCTGGGTGTCAGGCGCCGTCCCTGTATCGTCTCCCCTACACAGAAATGGGCGCCGGCTCTCGCGCGTCTGGTTGCTGAGCTGCTGACTAGTTCGGCGCATGCAACGGGATGCTACTTTGGCTTCCAACGGCGGCGTTCCACGCCAACGCCACTGGTAATTAGGGCCTCCCTCTTCCCATATATATATCTGACTCTGGTGCTAAAGGGGTGCCAGAGTATTGCTCCAGCGTTATTAGTGTATTCTCCTTATTCTGATTGTCTCCAATGTATGACTCGGCTATCGTTCCTGACCTGTCTGCTCTCTCTTCTTTGGCTGATCTTGCTCCCAGTGTTTGACCCAGATTGTTGACGATGTTAATGGATTTTCCCTTTGTACTGCTTTGCCCGTGTGGTTTGACCAGGATTGCCTGACACCTCTTCTAACTACGCTTCACTGATTACTCTCTCTGAGGACCGCAACCTGTGTGTCTCCCGCAGCTAAGCCCAAACTCCCTTGCGGGGGTCCCTGGCGAAAACCTGGGGCACGTTAGACTCTGCACCTCACTGCTGATTAGCGCTAAAATCAGTAAGCAACTCCTTCAGTTTCCAGATACGTGACAGTATACTCTGGCCTTGTCCATAGATGGAACAGGAGAGCCTTTTGCTCGAGATCTTCTCCTTCACCTCGCCCGCCGAGTTGAGCAGCAGGAGGCAGATCAGGCACGCTTACTGCAATGTGTCCAAGGAGTGGTCTCTCGGCTGGATTCTCTGCGGGGTGCTTTGGCACCATCCCAAGCGGCAGTGACTACCACAGCTATCTCCACTCCTTCAGCTTTTGCTTCTTTTTCCTCTTCTCCTTCTTCTTCTGGGCTTCGGATTCCCTCACCGGAGAAGTATGACGGAGATCCTAAGAGATGCCAAGGATTCCTGAATCAATGTGCTATCCACTTTGAATGTAATTCTACAGCCTTTCACTCTGAATGAACCAAGGTTGCATTCATAATCTCCTTGCCCAGCGGACAGGCTCTCGCCTGGGCTTCTCTACTATGGGAGCGATACTACCCTCTCCTGGAAAATTTGGCTTCCTTCATTGAAATGTTCCGGAAGATTTTTGATGAACCAGGACGGGTCTCCTCTGCTGCAGCAAGTCTTCTGAGTCTCTGTCAGGGTTCCTTGCTGGTCGGTCAGTATGCCGTGCAATTTCGCACACTTGCCTTGGAACTTTGTTGGAACAATGAGGCATTAAATGCCACCTTCTGGCAGGGTCTTGCCGACCTGATCAAAGATGAGTTCGTGTCCAGAGAGATTCCTTCCGATGTGGACTTACCCTCTGTCTCTGCCGGAGATCCAAGCTATGTCTCAGTACGATTTTGAAAATTTGTCTTGCGGATTCATCAGAAAATCCTCTTCCTCCGCTGGTGCGGGCTTTTTCTTCATTAAGAAGAAGGACGGATCCCTACGTCCTTGCATCACTTATCGACAGCTAAACAAAATTATCATCAAGAACCGCTACTCTTTACCTCTCATCTCCAATCTTTTCGTTAGGATTAGCGGTGCAAAAATGTTTTCTCAACTAGATCTCCGTGGGGCTTATAATCTCATCCGTATCCGCCAAGGAGACGAATGGAAGACAGCCTTTAATACACGGGATGGGCACTTCGAATACCTTGTAATGCCCTTTGGGCTATGTAATGCCCCGGCAGTCTTCCAGTCCTTTGTCAGTGAAATTTTCCAGGACCTTTTGTACAAATCTGTCGTTGTCTATCTGGATGACATCCTGATTTTTTCGCAACATATTTCCTCTCACCGGTCGCACGTTATTGAGGGTCTTTCTCGTCCCCGCAGCCATCAGCTTGACTGCAAACTAGAAAAATGCATCTTCGAGGTCAAGCAGGTTCTATTTCTTGGATGTATCGTATCTGGTTCCGGATTACCGATGGATCCAGAGAAAGTGACCGCAATTATTAACTGGCCTCTCTCTCAGGGCCTTAAAGCTGTTCAGAGATTTATAGGTTTCCTGATGCACTGGAGGCTTTTGAGTGGTTAAAACAAGCATTCTTGTCAGCTCCTGTTCTCTCTCAACCGAATCAACTAGAACCTTTCTTCCTCGAGGTAGATGCCTCCGCCGTTGCAGTCAGAGCAGTTCTCTTCCAGAAGTCCAGTTCGGGTATTCCCTGTGGTTTCTTTTCCAAGAGATTTTCCAATCATGAGAAGAACTATGGAATTGGTGACAAAGAGCTTCTCAATATTAAATTAGCACTGGAGGAGTGGCGTCATCTCCTAGAAGGTTCCCGTCATCCTGAAACAGTTTTCACGGACCACAAGAACCTTGTTTATATTAGCAAGGCTCAGTGTCTCAATCCTCGCTCGGTGGGCGTCATTCTTTTCCCGCTTCGACCTTATTCTTACTTTCCATCCAGGCTCCAAGAATGTGCGTGCAGACACTCTTTCTCGTTCCTTTGACAATTCTGACCTCTGTACTCCTTACAAAACCCAGCCTATCTTGGACCCTGCCAGTATAATTGCTCTTACCAAGACCTCTGCCAAAACCCCATCGTAATGCTTTATATCGCAGGTGAGGTTCCAAATATGAGCATCCTCTAGGTGGGGTTAGATGACTCTTCTTAACCCTGACAACTATAAGGAAGGTATTTCTTTATATGTGTTCCTTTTCACGGTGGGACACAAGCAAGTTCTGTAAAGACACCAGTATAGGGAGAGATAAAAACAGCCATTTCCAGCAGAGGATCCACACCAAGATCCACGAGGGAAGAATATTTACCATCAATGCCTGAACATTGAGCAACAACTGAGAGTATATATCTATAAATAAATCTTTCACCCTACTAATACCACTTTCATACTGCCGCCCTGGCAATATCCTGGATTTATGAACCGGGATATTGCTGGGTGACAGTGCAGGACACCCCGGCAAATACCCGCTTATTTTTTCAAACCCGTCGGAAACTCTCAGCTTGATACATTTACTCTTCAGTCTGTGTGTGTATGTTAAGGATTTTAGACTGTAAGCTCCAATGGGGCAGGGACTGATGTGAGATCTCTGTACAGCATTGTGGAATTAATGGTGCTATATAAATAGCTGATGATAATGATGATGACTGTCCCCTTCCATTCAGATGAACTATCTTTACAGCACAGCTTGTGTGTATTACTTCATTTACTCAGTACAGGATGTTTTCTGTTACATATACCTTGTTTTTGACCTAGATCAGGGGTCGGCAGCCTCTGGCACGTGTGCCAGACGTGGCATGCTGACCACTTTTTTCTGGCACGCCGGCGCTGAAGCTGCTTCGGTAAAGCAGCCGATGACGGCCGAATGAAGCTTCATGCGCATATTGAAGCAGCTCCCAGGTTTCTAGAGGAAGACGAGTCTCCAAAGGTAAGTAAGAGCAGCAAATTGAGGGGCACATATACTTGGTATACTATGACTTTCTGGGGGCAACTGTGGCATACTATGAATTTCTGGGGGCAACAGTGGCATACTAAGAATTGGGGGCACAGCTATGTGTCATGATATGAATTGTGGGCACAACTATGAGACATGATATGAATTGTGGGCACAACTATGAGAAATGATATGAATTGTGGGCACAACTCTGAGGCATAAGATGAATTTAGGGCACAATTATGAGGCATGATGTGAACTGGGGCACTACTATGTGGCATAATGTTTTTTTGCTGGTCCCGTTGCTGTTAATATGACATTAGCATCATAAAATGAGACGTAATTTTATATTTATATATATATATATATATATATATATATCTATATATATACACAGGGCTGCCGAGAGGGGGGGTGTGGCTACACATTACCCGGGCCCGGACCTGCCAGGGGGGCCCGGGGCCCCACTGGAGACCTATCTTGCACGCGCGCACCCGTGAGTGCAGGGGAGATCGGTAGTGGCTGAATCCCCTTCAGCTCAGGTACCTTCAGACGCCAGGTCATGTGACTGCGGCGGTCACATGGTACTTAGTGCGGACGGGCTGCTGGATATCTTCCCATCCTGAGTGCTGTGCAGTGGAGAATAAGGTAAGAAGAAGGTGTGATGGAGAGGGGGCATTTGTGACTAAAGCATGTGGGCTGATGTGGGCAGAGGGGGCATGTGTGAGTAATGCATTTCTCTGTAAGAGGCTGGCCTAGTGCTTTTCACCTGCTAGACACACCTCCAATGATGCACAGACACGCCCCCAATTGTACGACCACTCACAGTTTTGTAACACTTTTTTACCATGCTCAACTATAAGGGGACCCCATGAAGCTGCTGTAAAGGTGCCCTGAATATCTCTAGGCAGCCTGCCAATGCTCCCTGAATGTCAGGGAGACTCCCTGAAATAGGGGTGATGAAATTGGGCAGCACAGTGGCTAAGTGGTTAGCACTTCTGCCTCACATGTCCTATGTCCATGTATTGATGCCTATGGAGGTGGCCATTTTCATGGAGACCCCAAGAGTTAATAAAAGACTGACAGGTAAGACAACATGACTTCAGTAATGTAGACAGAAATGTAAAAGACACTTCAGTCTGTAGAGATTCATCAGCTGCTTTTCTTTAACGCATAGTTGCCTCCTCTCCCTGAATGTCTGGGAGACTCCCTAATTTCTGGGAGACCTCCCGGGAAAGAAGGGCAATCTCCCGGTTCTCGCCCCCGCAATAGATAAGTGGGGGGTGGGGCTTAATGACACATATTATATTGTGTCATCTTAGCCCCTCCCCCTGCTGCAATTGGGCAAAACTGTGACAATCATTTAGGGGGTGGGTCCAAAATGATGCAATTCATCAAGCCCCACCCCTGCACGCAAAATTAAAACGAGGTATTGGTTCATATTTTGATCAAAACATTTAAGCCTGCATTCCAGTGTCAAGGGTACCTCATTGTATGCTGGTCCTACACTGGCTTCAAACACAGATTTAAATGTTTTGATGTTCTGAATAGCAAAGGGAGCATTTATTGTAGAGGAGAGGTCCTAGATCAGTGGTCAGGGAACAGGGGTAAATTACCCCAAATGGGGTAAAAATGAAATTCCTGGGGGTAATGCTGCCAATTCACATGCTGTCAGTAGGATTGTAGACCCCTTTAAATGTGAAATTGCTGTTGTACCAGAAGAGCCTCAAGGGTTGGCAGAGGCACTTCTTGAGCTGCGATGTAATAATGAAGCACATATTGTATTTGAAAACAAAGCAGATCTGTCATATTTTTGGATGTCAACAGCTGCAAAGGCATCAAAATTGCACATGAGGAGGCAGCCAAAAAGTTGCTGCCTTTTGCAACAACCTACCTTTGTGAACAAGGATTTTCCACCCTAACGGACATAAAAACAAAGCAGAGAAATCTATTGGACGCTGAAGACAGTATCCAAATTGCTCTGACATCAAAATGCCCCAATATTGATGCTCTCGTATCAAAAATGAAGCAACATCATTTCTCCAAAACCTGAAGTTTTGAAGTTGAAGCTTTCAAAGAAATTTTGAATAACATTTTGAATTCCAATAATTAATAATATATGATTTCCTTCCTTTCAAATCAAGGGGGTAACGTTGACGTATCTAAATATATTTGGGGGTAAACGGTAAAAAAGTTCCCTGACCCCTGTCATAGATGGAAGGGAGAGGTAATTAACCATGTATTCTGATGGATACCAGGAGAGAGAAGATGTGTTACATTATTAAAGCAGTATAAGTTGGAGAAGCGGGGACAAATCAAAGTCTCAACTTATGAAAGGCTGAGAAATTATAAAAAAAATGAAAGTCACACTCCTGGTAGCTAGGTGGCGCTAGAGGATTTAAAATTCTGCTGCATTTTTCAGTATTGAAATACATGCTACAGTCCAGCAGATGGCGATGTAAGATTAGTCCAGCCATAAACACTTCTACCTATTTCTACAATGGCTAGTTCACCTTTCATGTCTTCACTGTTTCTCCTCATTCCAGCTGTACCAAACCACCAATAGACACACAGAAATGCCAGTCGCCAGTAACTCATGAATCAAGCGTTCCCCACCTCTTAGATTGTAAGCTCATTTGACCAGGGCCATCTTTACCTCTCTTTCATGCCATTGTATGTGATTAATTTATATCATGATATCATGATAATTGCAAATACTTGGCATATTCACAGAACATAATTAAACTACCTTGCAATGTCCCGTAGGTCCTATTGGCATTATTTAGGTTAAAAATCTATTTATTCAATATGAACCCAGCTTTTGCAAAAAAAAAAAAAATTACTTACAGAACAAATCGTGAGACCTTAAAGGTTTACATGTAACTACATTTATGGAGAAATGTCAATCATATTTCAGATCATTCTTCTACTGTACTGCTTTATTGTCGGTATGTCGCTCTTTAGCCACGTAATACAATCTTTATATTTGTTTATTTGAAGGAAGTGCGTGTGTCACTGTTTAATACCTAGTGGTCCTTCTGTAGTCCTTGCTGGGACTTGTCATGTGGACTGTTCTCCTTCAGGCTTCTAGCATCTGTGAATTTTCATTATTAATGACACGGTTTGAGAATTGCTAATTTGCTGCGCGCATCTGGATAATGTCAAAAGAAAAATATGTATGTAAGTGCATTGCAGTAGAAAAAAGTGGGGTTGACAGATCGGCATTAATCAGAAATTCATCAGAAATTTGACATAGGCATACTGCATTATAACACTTCACTTAATTCATGTCCACGCTTGTATAATAAATTCTACAGGCATAGAGCATGCACTTGAGCTACCTTTAATAAAGCCATACAGCATGTATATTGTACATCTATCTGGTTTTAAATTGTTGATCTGGCAGCTTAATGGGCAGCACGGTGGCTCAGTGGTTAGCACTTCTGCCTCAAAGCACTGGGGTCTTGAGTTCAATTCCCAACCATGGCCTTATCTGTGTGGAGTTTGTATGTTCTCCCTGTGTTTGCGTGGGTTTCCTCTGGGTGCTCTGGTTTCCTCCCACACTCTAAAAACATACTAGTAGGTTAAATGGCTGCTATTAAAATTTACTTTAGTGTGTGTGTGTGTGTGTGTATATGTTAGGGAATTTAGACTGTAAGCTCCAATGGGGCAGGGACTGATGTGAATGAGTTCTCTGCACAGCGCTGCGGAATCAGTGGCGCTATATAAATAACTGATGATGATGAAATGTTGAGGTTGGGGGAGGGAAGGGGGGCTCTTGAATCTGTTTACCATTAACAATGGCTGCTCCGTAGTCCAAATACAACTTTAGAACTGCACTGGGGCTCTTCCTGGCCACCTTGAACAGTGGGGACCATGGTAAGAAACAACACTGGGATCGTTGGAGTGGAAACCCCAGTGGCCCTGGTATAATAGACTGGGGCCCCTAAGATCCCTGCTCATTATAGCAAAATTATAACACCCCCCCACCTCACACACACACTGTTTTAAATAAACTTTAATTGAATAAGCAAACCCTCAGTCAACGACATAACTTTGTCATATAGTAATATAAACAAAACAAACAAACTTTAATTCATTCTCGATCAGTCAGAGTTAAAACGACCCATCCGCTGTGTTCAATCTACACACCCTGAATCCCGCTGTTTGACAGCCAGGCCAGTTTGTCTATTTCGGTGGCTGGTTAAAGGCTGGAGGTGGGAAGGGGGTATACTGCCCATTTTGTAATTATTTATGTATTTTAAGCAGTGTACTATGCATGGACACTGCATTAATATATGTGTTACTGTTGCGTGTTTAGTATATTACATTATTTGGAGTGTTCATATCACTACTCTGTCGAACGATTCCCAATAAAAATGTAGTTTGAGACCCAATCTTCGCTGGCCTTCTGTAGAGCGCTGCCTGTCTACGTGCACTCTAGGCCAGGTAATAACAGCTTCACAGACACAAATGTGACCCATTTAATGATATGTGATAAGAACTGCCCCAATGTTCCTCCCTTCACGTGATTAATTAAGGCATAAACAAGGCTACACTGAGCAGTGTTCTAGAAGACAGCCAGGAGTAGAGCCTTTTGTACTGGGTAGCAGTCATGCTGGTGAATGAGCAAATCTCTTCAGGGCTCGGTCAGGTGACCAGATGCGCCTCATTCCTTAAGGAACATCGGAATCATCGACGACAATCAACTTTAGAATCTACAAGCCTCAAATGCGGTTTTATTGTGACACGCGTTTTCTACCATTGCTTGTCTCAACAGCAGAGGCGTATTGTCACCGGGATCAATGATCCCAATGCCGGCATCATTTTCAGAACAGTATTATGTTGCATTCAGTACAGAATGAAAAAAGTCTGAGACAATGCTCTTCAAATTAATTAAATGGGATTTTTTAATACTCCCAGAATTTATTTGGACATCCGACTGCAATATGTCAAGTTTACATTTTTATAGTTTGCAAGGAGACTTTGCCATGGCCTCTATAAAGCTTATTTCAGCGTTTGATTGTTCATTTTTTATCATTTATGAGTTTTATTACAAACCTCCATGTTATAGGGCACTAAAAAATACAGTGGCAATATATAAATAATGATATAGTGTCATTTGAACCCAGAGGCCATGGTTCATTAAGACACTTAGGCAAGAAATTTCTTACTTAAGTCTCCTGGACCAAACCATGTTACAATGCAAGGGGTGCAAATTAGTTTTCTGTTTTGCACATAAGTTAAATACTGACTGTTTTTTTCATGTAGCACACAAATACTTGACAACGTATTTGTACACTCAAATTTAAAGTTGATATTTGTGCGCTACATGAAAAAACAGACAGTATTTAACTCATGTGTAAAATAGGAAACTAATTTGCACCCCTGCATTGTAACATGGTTTGGTCCAGCAGACTTAAGTAAGAAATTTGTTGCCTAAGTTCTTTAATGAATCAGGCCCTGTATTATTACTTATATATTGCAAGAACTGCTACAACCTCATACACAAAGTGGGAACCCACTTGTGTGCTAAAAACAGAGTTTACCAAGACAACTTGTTGCTATTTCAGCAAAAACGTTAGCCTAGAAGTCAGTGGCATTTACATTACAGACTTCTATATTAAACAATGGCACATTTTCCACCATGGTCCCTCACGAATACTACACAATATGAAATGCTTACTCTCCCAAAATGTCTGGGAGACTCCTGAATTTCGGGGAATCTTCCTGGACCCAAAGAAGTATGGGCAGCACGGTGGCTCAGTGGTTAGCACTTCTGCCTCACAGCACTAGGGTCATGAGTTCAATTTCCAACCACAGCCTTATCTGTGTGGAGTTTGTATGTTCTCCCCGTGTTTGCGTGGGTTTCCTCCGGGTGCTCCGGTTTCCTCCCACACTCCAAAAACATACTAGTAGGTTAATTGGCTGCTATCAAATTGATCATAGTCTCTCTGTCTGAGTGTGTTTGTTAGAAAAATTTAGACTGTAAGCCCCAAAGGGGCAGGGACTTTGTGTACAGAGTGAGTTCTCTGTACAGCGCTGCGGAATCAGTGGCGCTATATAAATAAATGATGATGATGATGGAAGAGTAGACCACCAGCCTGATCTTCTTGGGAAGTGATGACACTGTTTACTGACAATCATCATGGCTCCGTGCCCAGTTGTGTAGTGAGGAGAATCGCGGTATTATGCAGCAGAGGGGTAATTATGACATAAATTGCATTGTTACACCCAAGCGCTTGCTCGTTGCTCGTCCATTCTGGGTTCTTCCAGAGGGGAGGTCTAAAAATTAGACAAGTATGCTCCAGAAAACTGTCAGTAACGTAGCTGTTTTCTAGATCCTGAAACTGCGTTAGGCATTAAGGCTAATTTGCATTTAGGTGATAAAATGGCAGTGAACCACAGCAACCAATCGAATGCAAGTTAGACAATGAAAATATCTGATTGGTGCATCCATATCACTAAGCAGTATAGCCAACCATCCGCAATTGCTTTCCCAGGTCAAGTCTAACCTTGAGAACTGGAATCACCAACTGATCTGTTGGATAGGATGTATACATTCAGTGAAGCTAAATGTTTAACCTAGATCTTTTCTAAGGCCTTCTGATCCGTGTATCCCCTGCTTAAATTTCTTCAGCATTACACTACACAATTTATATACCAAGAAACGTCCTAGAGTTGGGTTCCGAATTCAACAGAGATCGGCACAGGGAGGAGGTCTGGGGGAGTCCCTAGCTTCAAACATTACTGTTTGGCAACACAGCTTACTATCAGGACAGTGTGGTCGGCAGTCACGGAAACTAAAGTGAACTGCGGATTGGAACCTCACACTTGAAACACAACCTCACCCGCTTTTCGGCGTCCCGAGACACAAGGCCAAGCAGCCTCCCTGGTGACGTCCATAAAATAAAACCGGTGTCAGAGGGTGAGTTGCCCATTTCTTTCATTACAGACACAAGCCAGTATATCTCTTATTTTATACATCTTATATACACCTTATCTGGCTCTTCCCTGACTTTCCTCTATCACACCTGGCCCTCCTTCCTACTTCTACCCTTGGTTACGCAACATGCGCTGTTCTCTTGTATCCACCACCCAACTATATCTGGCCAGACCAACGGAAATGTCATAATCAAACAGGAGAAGAAGAAACTTATTGGCAGGTAATACAAGGCCTTATAGGTTTATCACTCTTACATATCCTTGGAGCGTGTGTTTTATTGCTTGTTTATCCCTTTATTACTACCCCTTGTTTCCCCCAACCTTTTTTATGTTTCACCTTCTCTGCCCGTTACTCTGATAATCATCAACACAACTAGTCCTTCGGGACTGTGATAGGGTCAATCGGGTCTCTATGACCACATTCAGATATATCCTGAGTCAGGACTTGTAGTTGTGCAAATATCAGTCTATTAATCTGCAACTTGTTCTATCTTGAAAGTTGTATATTGTTATTTGATAAGAATATTGTCTGCTAGGACTCAGTCAAGGTCAATTTGCTTGTGCTGGTCAATGGGGGAGAGGTCAATGGGGGAGAGGTCAATGGGGGGAGAGGTCAATGGGGGAGAGGTCAATGGGGGAGAGGTCAATGGGGGGAGAGGTCAATGGGGGGAGAGGTCAATGGGGGGAGAGGTCAATGGGGGAGAGGTCAATGGGGGGAGAGGTCAATGGGGGAGAGGTCAATGGGGGGAGAGGTCAATGGGGGAGAGGTCAATGGGAGAGAGGACAATGGGGGAGAGGTCTTTGGGGAACATCACCTATACCACTAAGGTACAAACAGATCCTATTAGTAACAGGATTAGATAGGGTGACGGTTTAGATAGTTACTGGTTTACTTATATTATTCTATTCCATGATAGTAATCTAATACACGACAAGAGAAGTGTAATCAGTGGAACTCTTTGTACCTGTAACATAACCCCTGAATATAATCACATCTGTATCCATCTAGTGGTAGCAGCCATGTATTTTATATAAACACTATGTAGTCCTATAGGTTAAGATGGGAGAGGTTGTACTATAATACATTTTTCTATGTATTCATTCATTGTGAATAATTGTCTCATATAATTCCACTGAGTTATGGAAACATATGTATGTAAACCACCAGGGAAACAGTCTACATGTATAACAGAGTTAGTTATAATGGGAAAGGCAGAAATTTGTAAGACCCTCCTCTCCAATCCTCCCACAACAGGACGCCCACAATAGGACGCATCTGATATGGGAAGTATCCCCTCTCTGCCGGGGCAAACGCAGGATTTGTAGAGGGGGGTTTCCACAGAACGCCACCAGTGGGCGTGACCAGCATGCATGGGGGCGTGGCCATAATTATAGACACTGCTTGGCTGCTCTCCAACTCTTCCTAACCCCAAAATATACATGGGCAATGCTGCGTGCACTACTGTTAGGTACACGCAGCTCTCCCTTTTCAAGCAGAGCTGTGTAAAGAGGGAGCAGGGTCCAGCCACCACAATTATACAGTGCTCCAGGCTTGGGGGGTTTCTAAGCACTAGGAACCCCCCCCCCCTCAATTTGCCTATGTCCCCATCCAAACCCAAGTCAAGACTGTGCTACTCCTGAGAAAGCAAAAGTGATGTCTTTAATTCTGTTGCCAAAGAATTGAAGAATCTGGAACTGCTCCAAGCTTCATTTAAGTCAGCCCCTACAAAGATTTCAGAAAACACAGCAAGAATATACACGGCAGAGCAGAGAACTGGTGAATCAAAAGATTCCCTTCTCCCACTGCAAAATACCGTAGCTCAGACAAAGCAATTGTTGCAATCTGCTGCCAAAAGGAAGCTCTATCTATTCCAACAAACCAAAAAACTTGTAGGCTAGATGGATAAAAATGTTATTCTCAATAAACTGATCTATTCTAGAATGTGAACTTTTATCTGGCCACAAAGCGGTTTTATAAATATTTCCCCTATGTATCTGGTATCCACCTATATGGCTTATAGAGGGAATACCAACGGTACCTCCTCTTACCTGAAGCTGAAAGACGGTTGGCGTTGAATTTCAGCAATTTCACACCACAGAGCTCTGTTGTAGAGCCACGGGCAGATTTAGGATCCATAGCCATGATCAAAGATACCATATTGTGTGTGTGTGCTATACATGGGAGATGGGGGTGATTGGTTAAGAAGAGGTATTCCAAATTTGGACAACTGCTTTGTATGTTAAGTCGATCCGGCAAATAAAGCAGTGTTGGGGTAGCTCCCTGAAAATAGATAACAAATAGAGTATAGAAATCGAGTTACAAAATATACTCTTCTGATCTATTATACAGATTTATAGACGCCAAAAAAGTCAACAAAATTGAACTTATCTTTTATGGCAGCATTACGTCCTAGTAGTTAAATGTGACTCACCTGCTCCTGCTCCGAGCCCCCAGGGCTGCTCTAAGCTGTGTTTCCAGGGAGGACTCCTTTTCTTTAATATACAAAACTGCCAGACTTTTCCTGTTTTCCACCAGCTCATGCACTTGGATACAGGGCTGCCAAGAGGAATTCAGGGCCCCGGTACAACAAATTCATGGGGCCCCCCTCATAGCTGAGCATGGTAAAAAAAAAATCGGGTTTGTGGTCATGCATTTGGGGGCGTGGCAAATTCGCCATTGGGGCGTGGCTAACACATCAAAATCACTCGGCTCTCAATTCGCACGAGCGTCACATATGTCCAAGCACTCCTGGCTTTCAGGACATCTAGCACCAAAGTGTAGTATAGAAAAAATGCAGTGTGTACACAAACAGTTCAGTCTTGGCCTCCACCTTACATTGGGCACAACACTCACCAAAAATTGACATTGTCCCTACTAGAATCACAACATTTCACATACTGTCCTGCTCTCTCCTACCTGTTCTTCTCACTTTCACCACCTGTTGCTGCATGTTTCTTTAGTTGCGGCTTGTCTGGATCCTGGAATGCTGGGGGCCCTAGTTGGAAAAAAATAGCTACATTTAGATAATTCCAAACAACCCTGGCGTTAAAATCAATACCATCCACGATTAATAAATTGGCCTTCCTCCAGCTCCAATATTACAATAATGTGCCCCTTCATCATCGCCATGCCTTATGATCACACTGCGCCCTCCATGCTGCTTTTGCCCCCTTCATCTGGCTCCCCTTCATCACACTATACTATGCTGCTCCCCCCCCCCCTTTTTCAATCCCACTGTGCCATGCCTCCCCCCCTTTTTAACCCCACTGTGCCATGCTGCCCACCATTTTTTAACCCCACTGTGCCATGCTGACCCCTGTTTTTTAACCCCACTGTGCCATGCTGCCCCATTTTTTAACCCCTCTGTGCCCCCCCCTCGTTTTTTAACTTCTGTCATGCTGAACCTCTCCCCGTTTTTAAACCCTCTATGCCCCCCCTCGTTTTTTAACCCCTGTCATGCTGCCTCCCCATTTTTTAACTCCTCCGTGCCCCCCCTGTTTTCCTCCCTGCACTTACCTTTTCTCCTTTCTTGGTCTTCTCTGCTGCTCTGTGCTCCATTGCTCCAGACTGACTGAATGTTGGGCATGACATGATGACATCACACCCGGCATTCAGACAGTCTGAATGGAGCACAGAGCAGCAGAGAGGAGGGATGCCGGCTCCGCGATCAGGTGAGTATGTTTTGGTTTTTTTTTAAACTAGCCTGCTCCCCCCACCAACGACCGAGCCCCCCCCCCCCCCTGCAAAAAATAAAAGAAAAAGAAAAAAAGTAGGAAAGAAAAAAAAAAAAAAAAAAAAAGCAGGAGCGCAAGGGCCCGGGCCGGGCCCCCTGACATGCCCGGGCCCGGGTAATTAGTACCCGCTCCCCCCCCCTCTCGGCGGCCCTGCTTGGATATCAAAAGCCCAAAGGCTAAAATTATAGTATTAACAGCACTTTAATGGAAACTACCGAGGAGGAAAGGGATCTAGGTGTCACTATTTTAGGTGACATAAAGGCAGGTAAACAATGTAACAAATCAACGAGGAAGGCAAGTCAGATGCTTGGTTACATAGGGAGAGGAATCAGTAGCAGAAAGAAGTAATAATACCACTGTATAGGTCATTGGTACGGCCTTATCTAGAATACTGTGTCCAGTTCTGGAGGACGTATCTCCAGAAGGATATAAATACATTAGAGACTGTACAAAGAAGGTCAACTAAAATGGTGCATGGCCTACAGCACAAAACTTACCTGGAAAGACTCAAAGATCTTAATATGTATAGTTTGGAGCACAGAAGGAAACGGGGGACATGATAGAAACTTTCAGATCTATCAAGGGTTATAACAAGGTACAGGAGGGAAACATTCTACAAAGGAAGAGAAGTATTAGAACACGAGGACATGTACTGAGACTGGAGGGAAGTAGGTTCAGAGGAAATGTGAGGAAAGATTACTTCACAGAAAGGTGGATAAGTGGAATAGCCTCCCATCAGAGGTGATAGAGGCTAATACAGAAGAGCAATTTAAACATGCTTGGGATAGACATAAGGATATCATTACTAAGGATCAAATAATGTTTGAGGTTACCATATGTTAAAAATTGGGCAGACTAGATGGACCAAGCGGTTCTTATCTGCCATCAAATTCTATGTTTCTATATAGCTCACACTCCCCTCTGCAGTTTCACACAGCCCCTGGTTTTCTCCAAAGTCCTGGGGAAAATGGCTGCACGGAGCAGGCACAGGGCCTCAGGGGAGAAGCTGGATTAGGTGGTAAGGCAGCTTAATACACCTTAACGTAACGACTAGATCCATAAAGTGCACTTTTGTCTTGATGGGCTGACCTAATCAGTACACGTTGTTCTATTATAAATTGCAAACGTCGGGGCTGTATATACAGTTCACAGTACCCTAAGTATTGTGAGTGCTCCATCTGACATTATTATTATTTTTACTGGGAAAATAAGTGGTTAATGATAAAAACAAGAAAATTACAAGTGAATAAAATGATCATGAATTAAATTCTATGCTGCTCTCTTGCATACCTCTCGCCATTTAACGAAGGAAAATCAGGATAAAATAGGCTCCGCCCATGACCTGCCAAAACCATACCCACAATCCACCTTAACCCATCCTAATCTGCATTAGCCCCACCTACATTCATGAAAAGTCATAATAAATGTTTATTTCGGCAAAGTTGACTCCTTTTCACAGTGTAATCATTTTTTTTCTCTGTGTTTCCCCAGTTTATTTTCAATTGCAATAATCTGAGCTGAAATCGTCAATTGTGGTAACAGCTACAGAAATGCCTTTAATTTCGGTTAACAGATTCAGCCTAGGCTGTTGCTATTGAGAAAAGAAGTGGCAAAACCAGAAACAAAGATTCCTACTCTGTGAAAAGGAACTGGGTTAGCAGGTATGCCTATCAGTCCAAATAAGGACTTATGTAGAAACAAGCTTCACTGCCATTAATACACTATTGTCCTAAAAAGGACAGGCCAAGGTGAGCTCGTCATTGTTGCCAACATTCTAAACTCATTTCCACAACACTTTGTTGCTGGGGAGGTCACCTAAGGACGGTATACGCGATGCTGCCTAGGCAGACCACAGTGCACTACAAGTTCCATCATGACCAAACTTAGTTATAATGTATTTTTTTTATATTTTAAATACTTCTTCAATAAATATCAACTTATAAAATGAAGAGAGAGGGAACAAATAGTGAGAACTGTGTCTTATACACAGAAAAAAAGACAAGACAGATTTGGACTGTTGGATTGTCAACAGAAATTAGGGAGAGTTGGCAACTATAATATGACCAGAGAGGAATTGTGGTCATAGGCTGCAGACAGACAGACTATAGGAAACTCAGAAAAGATTGGCTAAGATGACATACCCATATACCTCCAAACTCTTCTAGGTTAGACGGGACAGTCCCATTGTCTTGACAACCATGGCTTTGTCACGAATGCTGGGAGGAGGTATGTTCTGCTCACCACCGCTATGCACAGCAGACTGGCGGTGAGCAGTTGCCACACGCACCTATCACTGGTGTAAATGACAATACCATTGTTTTTTTTATGGGAGTGGAATGGGGTTAGATGCGGTCTACCAATTCAGAAGCACTACATACACCCACAAGGCAAATGGTGCACCAACAGGTCATGACAACATCCCATTTTCCTAAAAACTATCAATAAAGTGGTATGTAAAGCTGGCTGCCCACTTTACAGGCAGGAAATAAGCCTGTGTGAATAATGTTATTTTTTTGTATTATGCTGCTGATTAAAACTAGTTGCAAGTGTACACATGCATATTGCACATACACGTAGTCCATACTCCACATTCCTGATTTAAAAAATCAAGAAAACTGCTTGCAAGACCATACCCCTAATTTGCCCATACACAATTTACAATAATCATGGCCCCAGTTGGTAGGCCTTGACTCTTTTCGCTAACCAAAAAATTTTGGGGGGGTAAAAAATGTGACTGTTGGTGTGTATGCTATACACTTTGAGAGTAATTTCAATGGACTCTATTTAGTCTATAAGAAATTAACGATGATGTGACAATGCTAAAGGGGGAAAAAGACTTGTCTACAATTTCAAACCCACAGTTTTGTAAGTATACCCCCCTAGGACATCTGGTCATGTGCAAGAACAAAAGGACAAAAAATAATAAGAAAACTTAAAAATCTAGTTGGCAATACCCTTGGTGCTCCGCTTACCATTGATTGTGAGTGTGCTAAGCAAGTATAAGTGTAAATACAATATTTATTCACATTAGCGATCAATAAATATAATATATTCTGGCCAGAATTCAAGTGTCAAACTAACAAGTTGATGGCATAAAAAACTGTAAATAGTCCAATTGCTGGTGTCAATGTTAGCCACGTTCCACAAAGGATAGACCTAAGCAGCTGGCCTGTGGATTGGCTAGTACCACAGTCCAAAATCCAGTGTAGGAATGGGTTTTGTCCAAGTCTCTATAAGCAGATTCACCTCGATACTGGAGGCTCCCTCGGGAATCCCTGAGAAAGCCTCCAGTATTGAGGTGAAACGCGTTGGTATAGACCACATCACGCTAACAGAACGAGAGGGATCCTTTATCAAGGGACAGCTTTCACTCTCAACATTACGAGTAACACTCTGCATTTAGCAACAGCGTCCGTCTGCCGAAGCAGAGGAATTTTCACCTACACATGCGCAGCACCGCTCGTCGCAGCGACGAATTTTCCCGAACAACAGAGGAGAGCGACAATCTGCGCCCTCCCCTAGTAAACTAGAAGAGGTAAGAGGATCACCCAGCAGAAAAGTTACGGCGTCAAGCCCAAAACCGGTCAGTGACTTTGTCAGCGATGGAATACCTTTCAGTATGCAGACAGCACCACACCAATAGAATCTGCTTATAGAGACTTGGACAAAACCGATTCCTACTTTGGATTTTGAACTGTGTTACACCAATCAGATTCCAGCTATCAATTATTCAGTACATTCTACAAGATGATAGCTAGAATCTGATTGGTTGCTATAGGCAACATCTCCACTTTTCAAACCCACCGGAAAACTCTCAGCTTGATACATTTACCCCCTGGACTCGTAGCTAGTTTGTGTAGATGGTACTTAGCTAACATTGACACCAGCAATTGGACTATTTATTTTTTTATGCCATCAACTTGCTTGTTGTACACTTGAATTCTGACCAGAATATATTATATTTATTGATCGATATTGTGAACAAAAATTGTATTTACACTTATACTGGTTTAGCACACTCACAATCCATGGTAAGCGGAGCCACAAGGGTATTGTCAGCTAGATTTCTATTTTGAGGGTAAGGATACTATCCTCTCCCGTAGGCAGCACCTATACCAGGCCTGTCCAACCTGCGGCCCTCCAGGTGTTTTTAAATTACAAGCCCCAGCATGCTTTGCCAGTAGACAACCTGTTGATAGCTGGAAGGGAATGCTGGGACTCGTAGTTTCACAACATCTGGAGGGCCGCAGGTTGGGCAGGCCTGACCTATACCATTCATTCTCTAAATGACCTTACTTAGGACAACGCTGGGGTCTTTCTTTGCTAAAACTTAAAATTCAGTGGTTAGGAACAATAACTAGAGCACACTACAATAATCTGACTGGCCTGGCATATGTTAGGGCAGTGATGGCTAACCTGTGACACTCAAGGTATTTGTGAAACTACAAGCCCCAGCATGCTTTGCCAGCTATGAGTTAGTTATCTACTGGCAAAGCATGCTGGGGCTTGTAGTTTCACAACACCTGGAATGTCACAGGTTACCCATCACTGTGTTAGGGGCTGTAGCTCCATAGGTGACATCAATTTTTGGAGCCTGAGCAGAAAATGTGTAAAATCTTTTGAGGAAATACCTCAGTTTTACTGATAATATAAAAAATATGGACGAGATTATTGTTGTAAAAATCTGAATATACAGGACATTGAAGTTTTAATGAGGACTCTTTTGCATATACCACATTTTTGGAGTTACATAATAGTTCTATTTATTTTACATCAACCCCATTCCACATAACATAGCTGTCACTTCCAGACACGTCATGCTGTATCTGAGCCCAAAACACAGCCTCAGCTATTCAATTGATGTATCCTCCAATCACAGGACTCACGTCTCAATCTCTGGCCAATCAAATCGGTGCCTCTTGTTACCAGCCAATAGTGTGTCGCAAATCTGTGCGTCCCGCCAATCACTGCGTGGCATTCTGTGGATGCGTCACTGTAACTAGAATTTCAGTGTAGAATTGGCATTCTGGAAGGTGAACAGTTGGCGGCAGTTACGTAACTTGCGTAAATCGGTCGCTCTACCCAGTGATAGTGGATGGCGCCGTGGCGCTCCTAACGTCAATAGCGTAAGGAGACTGTGAGGTCTGCGGTCAGAAGGCGGCTGGAAGGGAGATAAGAAGAGCCGGTGACAGCACCAGGTATGTGCAGCTCTGTCAGTGGTCACTGAGAGGTACCATGCTGGGGTCATTGCAATCTAGAGGTGCAATGCACTAAATACCTGGGACAGGCATTCACCTGGACTGTGCAGTTACTGGTGGGTGGGCTGTAGGGTATATTTACTGCAGGTGGACTCACTGGTAGGTATATAGGACAAGTCTGTGCACTAGCTGCAAGGTTCAGGTACATAGTCCTACAAATGGGTATATAGTCTGTACCTGTACACAGCGGAGTCACTAATGGGTATATAGTCCCTTCCTGTACACAGCGGAGTCACTAATGGGTATATAGTCTGTTCCTGTACACAGAGGAGTCACTAATGGGTATATAGTCTGTACCTGTACACAGCGGAGTCACTAATGGGTATATAGTCTGTACCTGTACACAGGGCAGTCACTAATGGGTATATAGTCTGTTCCTGTACACAGGGGAGTCACTAATGGGTATATAGTCTGTTCCTGTACACAGCGGAGTCACTAATGGGTATATAGTCTGTTCCTGTACACATCGGAGTCACTAATGGGTATATAGTCTGTTCCTGTACACGGCAGAGTCACTAATGGGTATATAGTATGTACCTGTACACAGCGGAGTCACTAATGGGTATATAGTCTGTTCCTGTACACAGCGGAGTACTAATGGGTATATAGTCTGTTCCTGTACACAGTGGAGTCACTAATGGGTATATAGTCTGTACCTGTACACAGCGGAGTCACTAATGGGTATATAGTTAGTTCCTGTACACAGAGGAGTCACTAATGGGTATATAGTCTGTTCCTGTACACATCGGAGTCACTAATGGGTATATAGTCTGTTCCTGTACACAGTGGAGTCACTAATGGGTATATAGTCTGTACCTGTACACAGCGGAGTCACTAATGGGTATATAGTTAGTTCCTGTACACAGAGGAGTCACTAATGGGTATATAGTTTGTTCCTGTACATAGCGGAGTCACTAATGGGTATATAGTATGTACCTGTACACAGCGGAGTCACTAATGGGTATATAGTCTGTTCCTGTACACAGCGGAGTACTAATGGGTATATAGTCTGTTCCTGTACACAGTGGAGTCACTAATGGGTATATAGTCTGTACCTGTACACAGCGGAGTCACTAATGGGTATATAGTTAGTTCCTGTACACAGAGGAGTCACTAATGGGTATATAGTTTGTTCCTGTACATAGCGGAGTCACTAATGGGTATATAGCCTGTTCCTGTACACAGCGGAGTCACTAATGGGTATATAGTACGTTCCTGTACACAGCGGAGTCACTAATCGGTATATAGTCTGTTCCTGTACACAGTGGAGTCACTAATGGGTATATAGTACGTTCCTGTACACAGCGGAGTCACTAATTGGTATACAGTCTGTACCTGTACACAGCGGATTCACTAATGGGTATATAGTCTGTTCCTGTACACAGGGGAGTCACTAATGGATATATAGTCTGTACCTGTACACAGCGGAGTCACTAATGGGTATATAGTTAGTTCCTGTACACAGAGGAGTCACTAATGGGTATATAGTTAGTTCCTGTACACAGAGGAGTCACTAATGGGTATATAGTTTGTTCCTGTACATAGCGGAGTCACTAATGGGTATATAGTCTGTTCATGTACACAGCGGAGTCACTAATGGGTATATAGCCTGTTCCTGTACACAGCGGAGTCACTAATGGGTATATAGTCTGTTCCTGTACACAGCGGAGTCACTAATGGGTATATAGTCTGTTCCTGTACACAGCGGAGTCACTAATGGGTATATAGTTAGTTCCTGTACACAGAGGAGTCACTAATGGGTATATAGTCTGTTCCTGTACACAGCGGAGTCACTAATGGGTATATAGTCTGTTCCTGTACACAGTGGAGTCACTAATGGGTATTTAGTCTGTTCCTGTACACAGCGGAGTCACTAATGGGTATATAGTCTGTACCTGTACACAGTGGAGTCACTAATGGGTATATAGTTAGTTCCTGTACACAGTGGAGTCACTAATGGGTATATAGTGTGTTCCTGTGCATGCTGTGGTCACTATTGGGTATATAGTATGTACCTGTACACAGGGGAGTCACTAATGGGTATATAGTCTGTACCTGTACACAGCGGAGTCACTAATGGGTATATAGTGTGTTCCTGTACACAGTGGAGTCACTAATGGGTATATAGTCTGTACCTGTACACAGTGGAGTCACTAATGGGTATATAGTCTGTACCTGTGCATGCTGTGGTCACTATTGGGTATATAGTGTGTTCCTGTACACAGTGGAGTCACTAATGGGTATATAGTCTGTTCCTGTACACAGTGGAGTCACTAATGGGTATTTAGTCTGTTCCTGTACACAGCGGAGTCACTAATGGGTATATAGTCTGTTCCTGTACACAGCGGAGTCACTAATGGGTATATAGTCTGTTCCTGTACACAGCGGAGTCACTAATGGGTATATAGTCTGTTCCTGTACACAGCGGAGTCACTAATGGGTATATAGTCTGTTCCTGTACACAGGGGAGTCACTAATGGGTATATAGTCTGTTCCTGTACACAGCGGAGTCACTAATGGGTATATAGTCTGTTCCTGTACACAGCGGAGTCACTAATGGGTATATAGTCTGTTCCTGTACACAGTGGAGTCACTAATGGGTATATAGTTATTTCCTGTACACAGAGGAGTCACTAATGGGTATATAGTGTGTTCCTGTACACAGCGGAGTCACTAATGGGTATATAGTCTGTTTCTGTACACAGTGGAGTCACTAATGGGTATATAGTTAGTTCCTGTACACAGAGGAGTCACTAATGGGTATATAGTCTGTTCCTGTACACAGCGGAGTCACTAATGGGTATATAGTCTGTTCCTGTAAACAGTGGAGTCACTAATGGGTATTTAGTCTGTTCCTGTACACAGCGGAGTCACTAATGGGTATATAGTCTGTACCTGTACACAGCGGAGTCACTAATGGGTATATAGTCTGTTCCTGTACACAGTGGAGTCACTAATGGGTATTTAGTCTGTTCCTGTACACAGCGGAGTCACTAATGGGTATATAGTCTGTTCCTGTACACAGCGGAGTCACTAATGGGTATATAGTCTGTTCCTGTACACAGCGGAGTCACTAATGGGTATATAGTCTGTTCCTGTACACAGCGGAGTCACTAATGGGTATATAGTCTGTTCCTGTACACAGGGGAGTCACTAATGGGTATATAGTCTGTTCCTGTACACAGCGGAGTCACTAATGGGTATATAGTCTGTTTCTGTACACAGTGGAGTCACTAATGGGTATATAGTTATTTCCTGTACACAGAGGAGTCACTAATGGGTATATAGTGTGTTCCTGTACACAGCGGAGTCACTAATGGGTATATAGTCTGTTTCTGTACACAGTGGAGTCACTAATGGGTATATAGTTAGTTCCTGTACACAGAGGAGTCACTAATAGGTATATAGTCTGTACCTGTACACAGCGGAGTCACTAATGGGTATATAGTGTGTTCCTGTACACAGAGGAGTCACTAATGGGTATATAGTGTGTTCCTGTACACAGTGGAGTCACTAATGGGTATATAGTCTGTACCTGTACACAGCGGAGTCACTAATGGGTATATAGTGTGTTCCTGTACACAGTGGAGTCACTAATGGGTATATAGTCTGTACCTGTACACAGTGGAGTCACTAATGGGTATATAGTGTGTTCCTGTACACAGAGGAGTCACTAATGGGTATATAGTGTGTTCCTGTACACAGTGGAGTCACTAATGGGTATATAGTCTGTACCTGTACACAGCGGAGTCACTAATGGGTATATAGTGTGTTCCTGTACACAGTGGAGTCACTAATGGGTATATAGTGTGTTCCTGTACACAGTGGAGTCACTAATGGGTATATAGTCTGTTCCTGTACACAGTGGAGTCACTAATGGGTATATAGTCTGTTCCTGTACACAGTGGAGTCACTAATGGGTATATAGTGTGTTCCTGTGCATGCTGTGGTCACTATTGGGTATATAGTGTGTTCCTGTACACACTGGAGTCACTATTGGGTATATAGTGTGTTCCTGTACACAGCGGAGTCACTAATGGGTATATAGTCTGTTCCTGTACACAGCGGAGTCACTAATGGGTATATAGTCTGTTCCTGTACACAGCGGAGTCACTAATGGGTATATAGTCTGTACCTGTACACAGCGGAGTCACTAATGGGTATATAGTTAGTTCCTGTACACAGAGGAGTCACTAATGGGTATATAGTCTGTTCCTGTACACAGCGGAGTCACTAATGGGTATATAGTCTGTTCCTGTAAACAGTGGAGTCACTAATGGGTATTTAGTCTGTTCCTGTACACAGCGGAGTCACTAATGGGTATATAGTCTGTACCTGTACACAGCGGAGTCACTAATGGGTATATAGTGTGTTCCTGTACACAGTGGAGTCACTAATGGGTATATAGTCTGTACCTGTACACAGTGGAGTCACTAATGGGTATATAGTCTGTACCTGTACACAGCGGAGTCACTAATGGGTATATAGTCTGTTCCTGTACACAGCGGAGTCACTAATGGGTATATAGTCTGTTCCTGTACACAGCGGAGTCACTAATGGGTATATAGTCTGTTCCTGTACACAGCGGAGTCACTAATGGGTATATAGTCTGTTCCTGTACACAGCGGAGTCACTAATGGGTATATAGTCTGTTCCTGTACACAGCGGAGTCACTAATGGGTATATAGTTAGTTCCTGTACACAGAGGAGTCACTAATGGGTATATAGTGTGTTCCTGTACACAGCGGAGTCACTAATGGGTATATAGTCTGTTTCTGTACACAGTGGAGTCACTAATGGGTATATAGTTAGTTCCTGTACACAGAGGAGTCACTAATGGGTATATAGTCTGTACCTGTACACAGCGGAGTCACTAATGGGTATATAGTGTGTTCCTGTACACAGAGGAGTCACTAATGGGTATATAGTGTGTTCCTGTACACAGTGGAGTCACTAATGGGTATATAGTCTGTACCTGTACACAGCGGAGTCACTAATGGGTATATAGTGTGTTCCTGTACACAGTGGAGTCACTAATGGGTATATAGTGTGTTCCTGTACACAGTGGAGTCACTAATGGGTATATAGTCTGTACCTGTACACAGAGGAGTCACTAATGGGTATATAGTCTGTACCTGTACACAGCGGAGTCACTAATGGGTATATAGTCTGTTCCTGTACACAGCGGAGTCACTAATGGGTATATAGTCTGTTCCTGTACACAACGGAGTCACTAATGGGTATATAGTCTGTTCCTGTACACAGCGGAGTCACTAATGGGTATATAGTCTGTTCCTGTACACAGCGGAGTCACTAATGGGTATATAGTCTGTTCCTGTACACAGTGGAGTCACTAATGGGTATATAGTTAGTTCCTGTACACAGAGGAGTCACTAATGGGTATATAGTCTGTTCCTGTACACAGCGGAGTCACTAATGGGTATATAGTCTGTTTCTGTACACAGTGGAGTCACTAATGGGTATATAGTTAGTTCCTGTACACAGAGGAGTCACTAATGGGTATATAGTCTGTACCTGTACACAGCGGAGTCACTAATGGGTATATAGTGTGTTCCTGTACACAGAGGAGTCACTAATGGGTATATAGTGTGTTCCTGTACACAGTGGAGTCACTAATGGGTATATAGTCTGTACCTGTACACAGCGGAGTCACTAATGGGTATATAGTGTGTTCCTGTACACAGTGGAGTCACTAATGGGTATATAGTCTGTACCTGTACACAGTGGAGTTACTAATGGGTATATAGTGTGTTCCTGTACACAGAGGAGTCACTAATGGGTATATAGTGTGTTCCTGTACACAGTGGAGTCACTAATGGGTATATAGTCTGTACCTGTACACAGCGGAGTCACTAATGGGTATATAGTGTGTTCCTGTACACAGCGGAGTCACTAATGGGTATATAGTCTGTTCCTGTACACAGTGGAGTCACTAATGGGTATATAGTGTGTTCCTGTGCATGCTGTGGTCACTATTGGGTATATAGTGTGTTCCTGTACACAGCGGAGTCACTAATGGGTATATAGTCTGTACCTGTACACAGCGGAGTCACTAATGGGTATATAGTCTGTACCTGTACATGCTGTGCTCACTATTGGGTATATAGTATATGTATTCGCAGAATAAAAATAATAACATACCAATAACAATTTTCCTGAAACAATCGCCATTCACCACTCCCTATACTGCCTGTCTGGCACACACAGTATCACTGTATAATTGGTATGTAACTGTATAGTGATGTTTATTTATATGTACACTAAATATTGACTGTACCTGGATCACTGTGTCACTAATGTGTATATTTTTTACCTCTATTTTGCACATCTACTTGTCAGTATGCTATAATTACTCTCTATTTTCACCCAGTGTGCTGCTATTTCTATGATTTATCCTTTAAAGTTAACAAAACTTTTCCATACTAGGGAACATTAATGAACATAATAGTGAATTAATTTGCTATGTTGACTTTCTGCGTGTATGACGTTGGATGCACCCAGAATTTTAATTAATTGAAAAGGACAGTGTCACTATTTATCTATGTGACCCACAGCACAATGGTTTTGACATTTATGTAGGATTTGCTTTTAAGACATCTAATGTTATTAAGGCACTTGTCCTACTCCACGTTCTGGTGTAAAAAAAACCAAAACATTTACCAGGTGTCAATTGGGAGGTAGTTGCAAAAATTATCAGTACACTGTTTAAGAATAGATTCACAAGCGGACCAGCAGAGGTGTCCCTGGTAATTGTGTTCAGTCAGTAAACTGTGACTGCCTGCCATTCAGTGGATGTCATTCATTTGTACAACCTGTCATTTATTGACCTGTAATTCATGGATTAAGCACTAATTACTCTCAATTGTGTTGGTTATCAAGGATTTGGCTTATGCTACAGTGGAAAGTGACATTCTAGGGTGGATGTCACTCGTCATATTGGCACCTGAAGTCCTATTCTTATATAAATCGAAAATGTGTACACCCACCGACCTACCCCCATTTAATTTTTTATTAATTATTTTTCTTGTCAAGGCAGCGCGTCACCGTTGTATAGATACCATATCGCAGAACATACTTACGTTGCTCCATAATAAAAGTCAAATATTCATCATCATCATCATCTATTTATATAGCGCCACTTATTCTGCAGCGCTGTTCAGAGAACTCACTCACATCAGTCCCTGCCCCATTGGGGCTTACAGTCTAAATTCCCTAACATACACACACACAGATTAGGGTCAATTTGTTAGCAGCCAATTAACCTACCAGTATGTTTTTTGGAGTGTGGGAGGAAACCAGAGCACCCGGAGGAAACCCACACAAACACGGGGAGAACATACAAACTCCACACAGATAAGGCCATGGTTGGGAATTGAACTCATGACCCCAGTGCTGTGAGGCAGAAGTGCTAACCACTGAGCCACCTTGCTGCCCATTAGGTGTTTCCCTCATGAAATCATTATTATCAATAATCCATACCTTCATACTCAACCATTGTATTATATACATTGGACATTTTGCAGCCCTATTTTTTGCGGTGCTAATTATCAATATCGTATTATATAAGGTTCACATTGTACACTGAGAGGTGAAGAACCATATAGTATATTTTTAACCAACCCCCCCACCTCTTAAGTCTTTTGGTTTGGCTTAAAGCTATGTGGCAGCTTGCACGCACGTGGCCTACAATGTTCAGACAAGCGTTAATGCAGATACTATATAACCGTCACACGACCACATCCTGTGTGAGACTTCAGCATCCTCTGATAATGCTCAAACCCTTTCGCTCGCATCCTAAGCACCTCAACAGGCCGCTGTCCCAGTATATGCTGAGTTGCAATCAACTTGATACCTGTATAGGAGAGCATGAGATATGGCTGCATCAAGCACACAAGCTTCATGAGTGTTGCTTATTTATAAGGAAGATTTATTCCCGGTTGGACCAGATATATCCTATGTCACTGCTTGTGGACAAAGTCATAAAATCTCTCCGAGTGAGTTCCAGCAAGTCGTGTGAATGTTCGTGTAGATCACTGTGTGAGAAAGTCAGAGTCACACGGCGTGGGTGTCACTTACCGTCAGTGACATGTCTCCTGAATCATTTGTCATCCGATCCCTCGATATGGGTTTCACCGAATCATTTCCATATATATATATATATATTTATTTATTTTTGTTTCTTACTAGCACATCTCCCTGTCAGATCATTTACCTGCTAGTAACATGAACATGACACTGCTCATATCAGAATACCGCCCTAGTGCACGATTAAATCAAATTTTCCCGCTTTTAATTTGTATTTTAATTAAAAAGGGTAAAAAAAATGATCCTATAGGTTTCTTAAAATGAACCGGACACCTACACAGAGAGTGACGGCGGCAATTTTGTGAGCCGTGTCAATGTTTAGCCCCTCAGTTCACTAGCAACTAGTGACAACGCTGAGTCACGAGGTCATGGATACTGAATGTTGGTTCAGTACACAAAATGGCCGCCTCAGCTCTGTCTAGGTAATAGGTCTACCTTGACACAAATGGCTCTTTTTATGTTCAAAGGAAGATAGAAACTAGCTCACCCATCCAATATATTGCTATAATATAATTTAAAACGTTTATTGTACTGTTCTTTAAACAAGAAATGGTTATATTGAGTGTAAAGTATATAGTGTTTGCTTATCTGCCGTTGAGTGACAAGACTCCTATCCTAAGTGATGATCCTGTGATGTTTTACCAGCCTTGGCTGTAGACTAGTAAGAGGTTGATTGCGGTGTTTACAGACACAATAGATCACAGCCTGTGCTGCACGCCTGTCCTTGACATAAGATATAAAATAAATTGCAGTCACAAGGGAGCTTGGGCAGGGCCTGGCTGACTCCCTGTAATTCTTCATACATTTCCATGTTTTATGAGGCAAACTGAAACATTTCTTATTCATCCCTATTACAGTCCCGGAAAGCATTTAGGGCTAGATTTACTTAACTGCGGGTTTGAAGAAGTGGAGATGTTGCCTATAGCAACCAATCAGATGCTAGCTTTCATTTTGTAGAATGCACTAAATAAATGATAGCTAGAATCTGATTGGTTGCTATAGGCAACATCTACACTTTTTCAAACCAGCCGTTTAGTAAATATACCCCCTAGTGACTAAATAAACAATGCCCCCCACCAAAAATTATTAGTCACCTATATGCCATGTAAGCAACCTTTTTATGGGCTAAAGCAATATTTCTAGGAATGCATCCTATCGATTCTGTAGGAACCAGTGACATCATTTTGGTACTGGATAAACAAATATTAATGAGGTACTGGTTCCTAGGATACATTCTAATAAATATTGATTCAGCCAATAGAATGGCTACTTCTGCTGTATGTAAGCGACAGGTACCTTTTAAATGATTCCTTAACGCCTCCCAAGTCATAAGAGATTCCTACAATGATTGTAGGGTGCAACAGTTTTGCATTTCGTTAAAGTAACTGGACACCCTTTCTTATTGAGACACTAATCCCTGTTCCGGACAGGGATCAGCAGCAGGACCTTGAAAAGGAGAGGGGATATTTAGTGCGATAGAGCAGAATGCCAAATCATTGGTTATGAGCCATCTATGACACTGACATCCGCCCCAGTGCTCACAATCATGACACTGACACCTGTCTAAGTAGGGATCATCATTTAGAGAAGGGAGAGTGTACAGTAAGTATCGACTCATCCCTTTTCATATGAAAGGACAGTGTCAAAACGTTTGGGTTTTTTTTAGGTTCCGACACACCGATAAGAATTTGGCTATCAACCATCGCTTAAAGCAGCATCCCACATAGAACTTTTAATATTTTTTCTTAAAATAGAAAGTAGCTCTCTAAATATGCAACTTATAGTCATTTTTCTTAGCTGTCCTCCTACGAATCATTATCTCCTTTTCAAAATCTCTCCGGAGGGCACAAAGTATGACTGCCAGTCGTACACAGGCTCACCCCTCTCCGCATGACATGTGAAGGCAGAGGGGAGGAGGATGTTACATTACACACAACAGATAGTGCTTAGATGGATGTTCCAAAGCCCTCTGTGCTAATTACATCGTGTGCTATGTGACTGTGGTTGCCATAGTAGGTCCATGACACTATGCAAAATGGTACCTCATTAATAGCAGCCTGAAGAAACAAACTAGGGAAAAATGATGAATAACGAGACTCTGCTTATAGTCCTACACAGTGATTTATGTTAAAGAAGCATTACTAGTTGTGGGATGGATGCATATGGATATATATAGCAGTGTAGGGACTGATGCAGAGCTGGTCGAAATCGTGCCCCCGTATCACAGGTGCAATTTGCATTAATTAAAAAAGCAGCAATTGTGACAGTATGCAAAGTGGCGAATATCTTAAGATACGTGCTTCATATACGCCAGGCATACGTCACATATACTAACATCCCTCCTGCGTCCATATTTTTAACCATTTATTCTGTTTGCAGCAAACGCAATCACTATTAAGCATCAGTATACTGCTTGGAGCTCATATATTACATTCCACTTTAGTGCTAGATGCATTTCAATTCCCTTTCAGGGTCAAAATACAATGTATTATCATCCCGGCTGAGACTAACACCATTTATAAACTGCAGTGGAAACTTTTCTACCGGAAGGGTTCCAAGGCCACTATAGAACAAGGGGGGCTTTTGTCCCAGTCCACACACACACAAGTAGGTTGGTTGACGGGACTTCAACCTCCATAAGCCATTGTTACATTAGTCATATATTGGCTGCATTGCGTTCGACAGATGTGTGAATTAGTAAGGACTATTGAGTGATACTTGGGCTTCTCGTGAGTGTTTTCACGTTGCCACCGAGAGGTTTGAACCCGTTCCCACGTGTGTTCTGAGGAAAAATGTTTTTAAATGGTTTTCATTCTTACCTCTCAATGCTGTGACAGTGGATTCTATTCCAGCTAGGGAGCTATCGGTGCGGAGTTTGTATGTTCTCCTGTGTTCCACAGTAGCAGGGACTGATGTAGGAGATTAAGCACTCTCTGTAAAGCACATACTATGGTATGTTGGCACTATACAAATAAAGGTTAATATTACTAATTGTAAAATATGCATTAGTTATATAACAGGTAAATATTCCCACGTTATGACTAATGAAATGTAGAACGCAGGTTTCTCTGTGCATTAATCTATTTGCACGGTCTTCATGTGTATTTATAAACCCGGAATTTGGAATAAATCCACGTGTTTGCTGCACATGTATAAGGCCTCTTGAACATAACCGACAATAGGCAAAACTGCCCACCTTCTTTAATTCACCATAGCTTTACTGTCAAGTCCATTCTTATATCTATCATCATCATCACCATTTATTTATATAGCGTCACTAATTCCGCAGCACTGTACAGAGAACTCGCTCACATCAGTTCCTGCCCCATAGGAGCTTACAGTCTAAATTCCCTAACATAGATACACACAGACAGAGAGAGAGAGACTAGGGCCAAGTTTGTTAGCAGCCAATTAACCTACCAGTATGTTTCTGGAATGTGGGAGGAAACCGGAGCACCCAGAGGAAACCCACACAAACACGGGGAGAACATACAAACTCCTCACAGATAAGGCCATGGTTGGGAATTGAACTCATGACCCCAGCGCTGTGAGGCAGAAGTGCTAACCACTGAGCCACCGTGCTGCCCATCTATCCACAGGCATCTGTCTAGTCACTTATATTCCCCTCCATTTCCACTAATGTTTATGTTCCCTTGTTTTCGAAATTCCACTCTACCCCGGCCTTTTAAAAGGGTCATCTTTGTAACTCGCTTAGTTTTCATTATAATCAGGACTATATAGCAGAACGTAGGCAGAAATGAGCGCTGCTGAGGGTGAAGGTGGCGTGGGCTGTCACGCCTGCAGCTATCGCCATCCTTGTCTCTTCTACTTACCATGAAGCGCCAGCCCAAGATCAAAACCTTACAAAATTTTTTCATTCATGCTTTTAACTTTGGAAAACAACTATTCTGTTATATTTTAAAATTAATTTCAGTTTATACCCCTCAGAGATCTTAACCCCCCCCCTCCCCCCCTCGCACACATTAGGCTGCAGCTTAATCAACCTACTGGATAATCAGGTCCTGTTCAAAAGAAATTTTTCTTAAGCGCAAGGTTCAATGCTTAGGGATGAGGGTATCTTTTTTTATTTATTCTGCCTGAAACTGTCCTTGGTGCATGTTGTGTGGATCGCACTGGTGTCTCTACAGTAATTAGGTCAATAAAAATCACATGTATCTCTGTGTGTGCTTTATGTATAAGAACTGTATATATCTGTATGTGCTTTATGTATAGGAGCTGTGTATATCTGTGTGTGTGCTTTATGTATAGGAGCTGTATATATCTCTGTGTGCTTTATGTATAGGAGCTGTGTATATCTCTATGTGTGCTTTATGTATAGGATCTGTGTATATCTGTGTGTGCTTTATGTATAGGAGCTGTATATATCTGTATGTGCTTTATGTATAGGAGCTGTGTATATCTCTGTGTGCTTTATGTATAGGAGCTGTGTATATCTGTGTGTGCTTTATGTATAAGAGCTGTGTATATCTGTGTGTGCTTTATGTATAGGAGCTGTGTATATCTCTGTGTGCTTTATGTATAAGAGCTGTATATATCTGTGTGTGTGCTTTATGTATAGGAGCTGTGTATATCTGTGTGTGTGCTTTATGTATAGGAGCTGTGTATATCTGTGTGTGTGCTTTATGTATAGGAGCTGTGTATATCTGTGTGTGTGTGTGTGCTTTATGTATAAGAGCTGTGTGTGTGTGTGTGTGTGTGTGTGTGTGCTTTATGTATAGGAGCTGTGTATATCTGTGTGTGTGCTTTATGTATAGGAGCTGTGTATATCTGTGTGTGTGCTTTATGTATAGGAGCTGTGTATATCTGTGTGTGTGTGCTTTATGTATAGGAGCTGTGTATATCTGTGTGTGCTTTATGTATAGGAGCTGTGTATATCTGTGTGTATGCTTTATGTATAGGAGCTGTGTATATCTGTGTGTGTGCTTTATGTATAGGAGCTGTGTATATCTGTGTGTGTGCTTTATGTATAGGAGCTGTGTATATATGTGTGTGTGCTTTATGTATAGGAGCTGTGTATATATGTGTGTGTGCTTTATGTATAGGAGCTGTGTATATCTGTGTGTGTGCTTTATGTATAGGAGCTGTGTATATCTATGTGTGTGCTTTATGTATAGGAGCTGTGTATATCTGTGTGTGTGCTTTATGTATAGGAGCTGTGTATATCTGTGTGTGTGTGTGTGCTTTATGTATAGGAGCTGTGTATATCTGTGTGTGTGCTTTATGTATAGGAGCTGTGTATATCTGTGTGTGTGCTTTATGTATAGGAGCTGTGTATATCTGTGTGTGTGCTTTATGTATAGGAGCTGTGTATATCTGTGTGTGTGCTTTATGTATAGGAGCTGTGTATATCTGTGTGTGTGCTTTATGTATAAGAGCTGTGTATATCTGTGTGTGCTTTATGTATAAGAGCTGTGTATGTCTGTGTGTGCTTTCTGTATAAGAGCTGTGTATATCTGTGTGTGCTTTATGTATAAGAGCTGTGTATATGTGTGTGTGTGCTTTATGTATAGGAGCTGTGTATATCTGTGTGTGTGTGTGTGTGTGTGTGCTTTATGTATAGGAGCTGTGTATATCTGTGTGTGTGTGTGTGTGCTTTATGTATAGGAGCTGTGTATATCTGTGTGTGTGTGTGTGCTTTATGTATAGGAGCTGTGTATATCTGTGTGTGTGTGTGTGCTTTATGTATAGGAGCTGTGTATATCTGTGTGTGTGTGTGCTTTATGTATAGAATCTGTGTATATCTGTGTGTGCTTTATGTATAGGAGCTGTGTATATCTGTGTGTATGCTTTATGTATAGGAGCTGTGTATATCTGTGTGTGTGCTTTATGTATAGGAGCTGTGTATATCTGTGTGTGTGCTTTATGTATAGGAGCTGTGTATATCTGTGTGTGTGTGTGTGCTTTATGTATAGAAGCTGTGTATATCTGTGTGTGCTTTATGTATATGAGCTGTGTATATCTGTGTGTATGCTTTATGTATAGGAGCTGTGTATATCTGTGTGTGTGCTTTATGTATAGGAGCTGTGTATATCTGTGTGTGTGCTTTATGTATAGGAGCTGTGTATATCTGTGTGTGTGCTTTATGTATAGGAGCTGTGTATATCTGTGTGTGTGCTTTATGTATAGGACCTGTGTATATCTGTGTGTGTGCTTTATGTATAGGACCTGTGTATATCTGTGTGTGTGCTTTATGTATAGGACCTGTGTATATCTGTGTGTGTGTGCTTTAGGTATAGGACCTGTGTATATCTGTGTGTGTGTGCTTTAGGTATAGGACCTGTGTATATCTGTGTGTGTGCTTTATGTATAGGAGCTGTGTATATATGTGTGTGTGCTTTATGTATAGGAGCTGTGTATATCTGTGTGTGTGCTTTATGTATAGGAGCTGTGTATATCTGTGTGTGTGCTTTATGTATAGGAGCTGTGTATATCTGTGTGTGTGTGTGCTTTATGTATAGAAGCTGTGTATATCTGTGTGTGCTTTATGTATAGGAGCTGTGTATATCTGTGTGTATGCTTTATGTATAGGAGCTGTGTATATCTGTGTGTGTGCTTTATGTATAGGAGCTGTGTATATCTGTGTGTGTGCTTTATGTATAGGAGCTGTGTATATCTGTGTGTGCTTTATGTATAGGAGCTGTGTATATCTGTGTGTATGCTTTATGTATAGGAGCTGTGTATATCTGTGTGTGTGCTTTATGTATAGGAGCTGTGTATATCTGTGTGTGTGCTTTATGTATAGGAGCTGTGTATATATGTGTGTGTGTGCTTTATGTATAGGAGCTGTGTATATCTGTGTGTGTGCTTTATGTATAGGAGCTGTGTATATCTATGTGTGTGCTTTATGTATAGGAGCTGTGTATATCTGTGTGTGTGCTTTATGTATAGGAGCTGTGTATATCTGTGTGTGTGTGTGTGCTTTATGTATAGGAGCTGTGTATATCTGTGTGTGTGCTTTATGTATAGGAGCTGTGTATATCTGTGTGTGTGCTTTATGTATAGGAGCTGTGTATATCTGTGTGTGTGCTTTATGTATAGGAGCTGTGTATATCTGTGTGTGTGCTTTATGTATAGGAGCTGTGTATATCTGTGTGTGTGCTTTATGTATAGGAGCTGTGTATATCTGTGTGTGTGCTTTATGTATAAGAGCTGTGTATATCTGTGTGTGCTTTATGTATAAGAGCTGTGTATATCTGTGTGTGCTTTCTGTATAAGAGCTGTGTATATCTGTGTGTGCTTTATGTATAAGAGCTGTGTATATCTGTGTGTGCTTTATGTATAGGAGCTGTGTATATCTGTGTGTGTGCTTTATGTATAGGAGCTGTGTATATCTGTGTGTGCTTTATGTATAGGAGCTGTGTATATGTGTGTGTGTGCTTTATGTATAGGAGCTGTGTATATCTGTGTGCGTGTGTGCTTTATGTATAGGAGCTGTGTATATCTGTGTGTGTGTGTGTGTGTGCTTTATGTATAGGAGCTGTGTATATCTGTGTGTGTGTGTGTGTGTGCTTTATGTATAGGAGCTGTGTATATCTGTGTGTGTGTGTGTGTGTGCTTTATGTATAGGAGCTGTGTATATCTGTGTGTGTGTGTGCTTTATGTATAGGAGCTGTGTATATCTGTGTGTGTGTGTGCTTTATGTATAGAATCTGTGTATATCTGTGTGTGCTTTATGTATAGGAGCTGTGTATATCTGTGTGTATGCTTTATGTATAGGAGCTGTGTATATCTGTGTGTGTGCTTTATGTATAGGAGCTGTGTATATCTGTGTGTGTGTGTGCTTTATGTATAGAAGCTGTGTATATCTGTGTGTGCTTTATGTATAGGAGCTGTGTATATCTGTGTGTATGCTTTATGTATAGGAGCTGTGTATATCTGTGTGTGTGCTTTATGTATAGGAGCTGTGTATATCTGTGTGTGTGCTTTATGTATAGGAGCTGTGTATATCTGTGTGTGTGCTTTATGTATAGGAGCTGTGTATATCTGTGTGTGTGCTTTATGTATAGGACCTGTGTATATCTGTGTGTGTGCTTTATGTATAGGACCTGTGTATATCTGTGTGTGTGTGCTTTATGTATAGGACCTGTGTATATCTGTGTGTGTGCTTTATGTATAGGAGCTGTGTATATATGTGTGTGTGCTTTATGTATAGGAGCTGTGTATATCTGTGTGTGTGCTTTATGTATAGGAGCTGTGTATATCTGTGTGTGTGCTTTATGTATAGGAGCTGTGTATATCTGTGTGTGTGTGTGCTTTATGTATAGAAGCTGTGTATATCTGTGTGTGCTTTATGTATAGGAGCTGTGTATATCTGTGTGTATGCTTTATGTATAGGAGCTGTGTATATCTGTGTGTGTGCTTTATGTATAGGAGCTGTGTATATCTGTGTGTGTGCTTTTATGTATAGGAGCTGTGTATATCTGTGTGTGTGCTTTTATGTATAGGAGCTGTGTATATCTGTGTGTGTGCTTTATGTATAGGAGCTGTGTATATCTGTGTGTGTGCTTTATGTATAGGAGCTGTGTATATCTGTGTGTGTGCTTTATGTATAGGAGCTGTGTATATCTGTGTGTGTGCTTTATGTATAGGAGCTGTGTATATCTGTGTGTGTGTGCTTTATGTATAGGAGCTGTGTATATCTGTGTGTGTGCTTTATGTATAAGAGCTGTGTATATCTGTGTGTGCTTTATGTATAAGAGCTGTGTATATCTGTGTGTGCTTTATGTATAGGAGCTGTGTATATCTGTGTGTGTGCTTTATGTATAGGAGCTGTGTATATCTGTGTGTTCTTTATGTATAGGAGCTGTGTATATCTGTGTGTGTGCTTTATGTATAGGAGCTGTGTATATCTGTGTGTGTGTGTGCTTTATGTATAAGAGCTGTGTGTGTGTGTGTGTGTGTGCTTTATGTATAAGAGCTGTGTGTATGTGTGTGTGTGCTTTATGTATAGGAGCTGTGTATATCTGTGTGTGTGTGTGTGCTTTATGTATAGGAGCTGTGTATATCTGTGTGTGTGTGTGCTTTATGTATAGGAGCTGTGTATATCTGTGTGTGTGTGTGCTTTATGTATAGGAGCTGTGTATATCTGTGTGTGTGTGTGCTTTATGTATAGGAGCTGTGTATATCTGTGTGTGTGTGTGCTTTATGTATAGGAGCTGTGTATATCTGTGTGTGTGTGCTTTATGTATAGGAGCTGTGTATATCTGTGTGTGTGCTTTATGTATAGGAGCTGTGTATATCTGTGTGTGTGTGTGTGTGTGTGTGTGTTTATGTATAGGAGCTGTGTATATCTGTGTGTGTGTGTGCTTTATGTATAGAAGCTGTGTATATCTGTGTGTGCTTTATGTATAGGAGCTGTGTATATCTGTGTGTGCTTTATGTATAGGAGCTGTGTATATCTGTGTGTGCTTTATGTATAGGAGCTGTGTATATCTGTGTGTGTGCTTTATGTATAGGAGCTGTGTATATCTGTGTGTGTGCTTTATGTATAGGAGCTGTGTATATCTGTGTGTGTGCTTTATGTATTGGAGCTGTGTATATCTGTGTTTTATTGAAATATATAAAATGTGCATGTAAGACAGTTACAACTATATAATATATTATAAATTCTGAATACAGCTTTATGTTTCGCAGTCACTGAGTTTGGTGTAATTGGGGGATCAGTGTTCTCCTAATGATCAGTCCGTACATGATCCTTCCTAGACATGTCGGTGCTGCATTTGGTTTGAGGGTATTATGCTGCTGGCTGGGATCTGCACTGTACAGACCCCGTCAGATTGTTGTCTTTCCCCTGCTCCTTCTCAGACAGTGATGTGTTTGTTTTGTTGCAGCGCTGGTGATGATGGTGATGATGATGATGTGCCTATGAGCCGAGTGCTGGATACAGAGAGAGAGGCAGCTCTTCTCCCCCTCCACCTCCCACAGAGCCGGTAGAGGAGGAGTCTTTAGCAGCCCAGAGCTGAGTTTAGATTCCTGCTGCTCACTGACTGATCTACCACAGCTACAGGAGGACAGAGCAGAGGGCTTCCCTGTCCACAAGTCCATGTTCTACTGCTCCTGCCCGGAGATAAGAAAAGCTGCGGACAGACTTTGCACCCTCTGCCTGCTGTGATTCAGGAAGAAACCTTTTCCCCATAAAGAGAGGGAGAGTGCAGAAGACAGAGCCTACCAGGACCCCACCTCTGCTGGTTTGGAGTTTGCGGGTCCTCTCCTCCGACACTTGGAGATGCTCCAAAGATCATTCCTCTCATCAGTAAATTCTTGGGACATCCATTCCCCAAGGAGTGCCGGAGACCCCAATCACAGATACATAGAAGTTGACGGCAGATAAAAAGACTTGGAGCTCAGTGATTTTGACTTTTCTTGAAAGAAGGGAGAAAAATTCCTTCCGAGTGCCCCCCCTCCTCCCTAACCCTTTACATCTGCTTTCTCTTAACGCTTTGATCCGTTTCCATATTGGGGGTCACTCATGGCCTTCCTGACAAAGAAGAAGAAATTTAAGTTCCAGATCACCTTTCTCCTGGAGGAGCTAACAGCCGTCCCGTTCGTCAATGGGGTCCTCTTCTGTAAGGTCCGGCTGCTGGACGGAGGGGACTTTGTCAGCTTGTCTAGTCGGTAAGTACTGTCCACACACACACACATGCCCAGATACCGTGTCAGTGCCTGGGCTGCTCTGTCAGAAGAGATGACTTGTTTACTCACAGCACCAGCAGACTGAGCTACTTCTGTTTACCATTTACACATCAGAATGGGCCTGGTAAACTAAACTGCACTCTAATAGGATCACAATGTGGTACACGCATTTGTTTTAGCCCTTTAAATGAATGTAACAATACAGACTGCTCTTTGATTGTAAGAATCTCGAACCAAGAAAACAGCGGCTCAAGGGGGTTAGAGATATGTGGGCTACGCAGATCCAACTAGATACTGTGGGGAGTGACAGATCGCAGTTAAAAAATATTTTTTGAGCTGTAGAATTAATGTTCTCATTTATTTAAAAGGTACAAGCATGCTATTTTGGGAGAGGGGGGGGGGGTGGCAGGTGTTTCTTAATACAGTTCAGTTGTCACACATACAATTCTGAACTGAATGGTGCAGTGAGCTTACACTCTTGAGGATATTTAAATATGTACCTGAAATAGTACTAAGCAGACCATATAGAATGCAGAGTTAGCGCACTGCCCCCGGAGTATAACTAGTACAGGTGACCGTGCGAAGGAGGGACGTTAATGCTCACAGGTTAGTTTGTGCTGTTTCTGTAAGAACAAGAATCTGTTTTTCTTCATTAGAACTCTGTGTACTCTTCTCGGTACTGTTGGGGTAAAGGTGTGCATTGTCCGTGCAGGCGTGTGGAGGTTTCCATGACGCGGTTCTCTACAGGTACAAGGCGCACACGTGCACACAAGGGTGAGCTGTGTCTGTGTTTGTACAGGTGAGGCTGGTACCTGCTGGTCCCAACCTGCCCTTTACTCTCATTACTCAACTCACTGCCTGTGGCTGGGGATAGAGTCTCTTCATTGGTGTCCTGACGCCAGGATTCCTCTCTCTGCCTCGTTTACAGACATACAAGCAGAGGCGTGCCTCTACAACTGTGGTGGTACTGCAAGTCTCAGCATGCCATGCCCGCTGTTGCTGCAAGGCATGCTGGGACTATTAGTTTGTCCACAGCTGACGAGCCTCCGGCTGATATTATTCTTTTCTTTCTGTCTCATAAGGAGTTTCATTTGGTACAAGCTATTCTGCATAAAATTTGAACTAGAGACATTATTATATAATCCCCATTTTAGTGTATGTATTATATTGTTTTTCCATTATAAAAGCTTGCACAAATTGTCATGCGCGCCAAGATCCTTAGATGGTGACCAGAGAGCATCTCGAGTCGTCCCAGAAAGTCCATCAGTACAAGTAGTCATAAGTCTTACTTTGGGACAGGGCCTTTGAGTGCAAAGAAAATTGTGTACAGTATGTGTAAATGTGAATTCATCAAGAAAGCTATCATTTGCTCGCTCTCTCTCTCGCTTTCACTTTTGCTTTCTCTGTCGCTCGCTTTTGCTTTCTCTGTCGCTCGCTTTTGCTTTCTCTGTCGCTCGCTTTTGCTTTCTCTGTCGCTCGCTCTTGCTTTCTCTGACGCTTGCTTATGCTCTTGCTCTCTCTGTCGCTGGCTTTCGCTCTTGCTCTCTCTGTCGCTTGCTTTCGCTCTTGCTCTCTCTGTCGCTTGCTTTCGCTCTTGCTCTCTCTGTCGCTTGCTTTCGCTCTTGCTCTCTCTGTCGCTTGCTTTCGCTCTTGCTCTCTCTGTCGCTTGCTTTCGCTCTTGCTCCCTCTGTCGCTTGCTCTTGCTCTTTCTACCGCTTGCTTTCGCTCTTGGTCTCTCTGTCGCTTGCTCTTGCTCTTTCTACCGCTTGCTTTCGCTCTTGCTCCCTCTGTCGCTTGCTTTCGCTCTTGCTCTCTCTGTCGCTTGCTCTTGCTCTTTCTACCGCTTGCTTTCGCTCTTGGTCTCTCTGTCGCTTGCTTTCGCTCTTGCTCTCTCTGTCGCTTGCTCTTGCTACCGCTTGCTTTCGCTCTTGCTCCCTCTGTCGCTTGCTTTCGCTCTTGCTCTCTCTGTCGCTGGCTTTCGCTCTTGCTCTCTCTGTCGCTTGCTTTCGCTCTTGGTCTCTCTGTCGCTTGCTTTCGCTCTTGCTCTCTCTGTGGCTTGCTTTCGCTCTTGCTCCCTCTGTCGCTTGCTCTTGCTCTTTCTACCGCTTGCTTACGCTCTTGCTCTCTCTGTCGCTTGCTTTCGCTCTTGCTCTCTCTGTCGCTTGCTTTCGCTCTTGCTCTCTCTGTCGCTTGCTCTTGCTCTTTCTACCGCTTGCTTTCGCTCTTGCTCCCTCTGTCGCTTGCTTTCGCTCTTGCTCTCTCTGTCGCTTGCTCTTGCTCTTTCTATCGCTTGCTTTCGCTCTTGGTCTCTCTGTCGCTTGCTTTCGCTCTTGGTCTCTCTGTCGCTTGCTTTCGCTCTTGCTCTCTCTGTCGCTTGCTTTCGCTCTTGCTCTCTCTGTCGCTTGCTTTCGCTCTTGCTCTCTCTGTCGCTTGCTTTCGCTCTTGCTCCCTCTGTCGCTCGCTTTCGCTTGCCTTAGCTCTTGCTTCCTGTCTCGCACACTATTTTGCTTGCTTTCTCTTTCACGCTCTCTCTTTCACGCGCTCTGCTGTTGCACCCCATACAATCTCTCAGTCCGACGCTGCATCACATCAGTATCTGGCCCATTACTTTGTCGTGCGCTTCTCTCTGGAACCTGACCTGTGAGTTAGTAGCTCACTGTGATGTTATTAGAGCGCATGACCTGGAATGTGACTCTCTGTACATTTCGTGTTTCTTGCATGATTTATAGACCTGTCACTTTAAATCCTAGATAACTCTTTATCTACCCAAACACTTTGGCTGCAGGAAGCCACCTCCGTCTAAACGCTGCTACCAGACTCTGCTTCTAACTGTCCGAAATTCAACCGTAAATATATGCACTGTGTTACATAACCGCAGAATCTGGGGGCACACGCTGTGTACCTAGGACTGCGTAGTAACGCATGGGTTAATATTAAGTTGTGTGAAGTGTCTCTATCACATGGATGTGCGGTGACAATAACATACAATTATGATATGACTTTTATGCAGTTTAGCATACGTCTAAAATCTAGATAATTTTTCCCTTGTAACATAGCGCTGGATTTTGGATAAGCAAACAACCTGTGACGTAGGATAACTATGTCCCTAAGGGCACCGAGTGCATGGGAACGGCTTAGCTGCATAGATGTAAAACGTGGAGAGATTTCATGGGAAGCGACACATAGATATCAGATGGGAGGAACCTTCTGTAGACGTATGTGTAGCTGTACCTTGTAAGACAGATTCCTTTGCTGCTGGTTCCATATCTGTCGTTCATTCCTACTGTTCTGCTCACTCTTTTCTGGTATCTCACGTTCCATGTTATCGCATGGTAAAATGTGACACCTGGCCTCCTTCAGTTCTTGCTTCCAGCAGTCACAGGACACTTTCACACGTGCAGGTGGTTCCCTAAGGTGCTGCTGTCACCATGCTAGGTGACTGATCGCGTACGTCGCTGACCCCTAGCAAGAGATCGCGCGTCAAAATCACCTCCGTAGCCCTAGCCTCAAGCACGTCCTCAGAAATGTTCCATATAGTGAATACAGGTATATTAGCCGGCGTCATCTGCTGTCTGTCCACCTGTTTTCATGCAGCCGGCCCTGATTATATAACGGTGAAGTCGGGTGTAGAGATGTCATTACGTCTACACGTGACCCTTCATTCCGACCATTACAGAGATCCGCAAGAATGGGCATACTTGTTGCACTCTGTGCCCGCCTTGGCTGGAGAGCCAAAGATTGCATAACAATGCTATGAGACAACCTGTGGCTCTTAGATGCTGTAGGACTACAAGTCCCAGCATGCTGGTCCTTGCAGTTTCCCAACAGATAGAGAAACAAAGGTTGAGTAACGATGCCACGTTACATCAGGGTACCTCTGGCTATCTAGACGTGGTGGGACTACAGGACCCGCATGCTGCAGTAATTGATGTGTTCTTGTATGGCGATTCTGTCCCTTTAAACCAGGCCTGTCCAACCTGCGGCCCTCCAGATGTTGTGAAACTACAAGTCCCAGCATGCCCTTCCAGGTATCAACTGGTTGTCTACTGGCAAAGCATGCTGGGACTTGTAGTTTCACAACATCTGGAGGGCCGCAGGTTGGACAAGCCTGCTTTAAACCGATTGGCCCTGCTTATTTCCACCAACCCTGTCACCGTGTGACCTCTCTCTATACAGGTAAATTGGTCCGTGACAGTGTGTTGCTGGGACAATGAATGTATAAATTGTATTGGCAACTCTGCCTGCAAATCACAATAGGAACCGTACTCTCTGGTCGGGTAGTAAGACGTCAGGATTAAATCCCAGACGTTCTCCCGTGACGTCATCTGTCTCTTTCCTTCACATGGTTTTGTTTTAAGAAACACATCAGGTCCTCGGGGAAAAAAACTAAATTGGATATCTTTGGTTTTTTTTTTAAACTTGGATGCTCCCAGCATTGTAGCGAAGGGTGTAACAGAAAGCAGATCATGTTCAGTTATCATTCTAGCAGTGTCATCATTGTATTCAGGGCAAGCAGAGGTAGACTCGTGTGTACATTTATATGTTATTCAATATATGTATGTATTTATTTAGGATCATTCAGGCAAGTGTCTCATCTTGTCTGCATACTGCATGTGACATTGTCATGTGTTTGCTTAGTAAAAGCATACTAGGGTGACTGTAAAACAACTGTAGCACATAAGAATAATAATAGTATAATAATAATAATATATGCAGCGTTCCCAGACAGTAATAATCATTTTTGTGTTTGGTGCTAGGGTCCTAGAACAGTGATGGCTAACCTGTGAAACTACAAGCCCCAGCATGCTTTGCCAGTAGATAACTAGCTGATAGCTGGCAAAGCATGCTGGGGCTTGTAGTTTGCCAGTAGATAACTAGCTGATAGCTGGCAAAGCATGCTGGGGCTTGTAGTTTCACAACACCTGGAGTGTCACAGGTTAGTCATCACTGTCCTAGAACCTATGATAAACTTGCTATTCTCATGATGGCAATACAGAGAGATAAGTGGTATTATATGTCGTAACTGAGGTAAATTAAACACCAGAACCTGTCAGAAATGTTATTTAACCATTCAAAATAAGACCATGATAGAATTTAAGATAGGGGAAGAGAAATATTGTCAACAAGCTTGGCGTAAGCTACCATTTAATGTAACCCTCATCACAGGCATTGAGTGTCTCTTTTTTGCGTTTGTTTTCAATAGTCTTTCCAATGTGACGTTTAGTGCCTTGCAAACCTAAATTATTTAAAATATTTTCACTCGTGAAATGTTTGCAGATATTGTCAATCAATGTGCTTGTTTCTAACCAAATTGGCAGTCGGTTGTCCCATGTAACCCTCCAATTGAACTTCCTGGACAACTTAAATCGGATTGGAGCATTAACCTGTATGTGCTTGTATTGGCTGAGAGGTGAAATCGTTCATCCCGTGTGGCAGAGTTTGGGCCAATCGGTGAACAACCCGAAGATCTGATTGAAACAATTAGCCAGATCAGCACGGTGGCTCAGTGGTTAGCATTTCTGCCTCACAGCACTGGGGTCATGAGTTCAATTCCCGACCATGGCCTTATCTGTGAGGAGTTTGTATGTTCTCCTTGTGTTTGCGTGGGTTTCCTCCGGGTGCTCCGGTTTCCTCCCATACTCCAAAAACATATTAGTAGGTTAATTGGCTGCTATCAAAATTGACCCTAGTGTCTGTGGGTGTGTATGTTAGGAAATTTAGACTGTAAGCTCCAATGAGGCAGGGACTGATGTGAGTGAGTTCTCTGTACAGCGCTGTGGAATCAGTGGCGCTATATAAATAAATGGTGATGATGATCTTCGGGATCTTTCCACATTTATGGTTCCTGGAAACTGATTTCCTGAAGCTGTCAGCGGGTAGAAGGTTAAAGTTTTCTAGTTTTAATGACTGTATTTAAGTGCCTCTGTTCTGCAACAACCCTGTTATCTCTTAAAGACACAGTGATATACAATTGCTTAGTAAATATAACCAGCCATCAGGTAAAGCTGGGCTTTTCATGTTTAGTACCTGTGTTATACCTGTAATTCCCATCTGCAGAAGAGAATGAGGCGACTGTGTGTTCTTCCCAAGTCCTTATCTGAGATCAAAGATAGCAGTTGTTTGATGGGGTAGTTTTTGTACTTTCCATGACCAAAGATTGGGCATATCCAGGAAGAAATCGGCTAATTTGAATGTTTCCAATTAAAATTGGGAATTTTAAATGTGATTGCCCCCTTCAAATGATTATTCTGCATTTGATCACTTAAGCTGGGTACACACTACAGAAATTTCAACCAACTTTTTATGCCGAGCGATTTTTACATGCGATCGAAAAGCCTTTCAGGAGACCGTTTTGCTGTTCCCTCTTTGACCCATAATCCCTTGAGAGGATGTGCAGAAGATTTTTACAGGTACGAACCCCAAAAGTGAAACCTGTGCATGCATCTTTGTATACACTAAGCCAGAGATGCCAAATGAGCTGCCAACAGGTCATGTTTTCAGGATCTCTTTAACCATGCACAGATGAGTCTATTTGGCTGGGTCAGTCATTATCCCACCTGTTTCTGCAGACAGAAATCCTGAAAACATGACCTGTTGTCAGCTCTTGAGGATTGGCTTTGAGCACCTCTGCACTAAGCAATACATAGGAAGATAATGAAATGCATTTCTGTGAGCCACTGGCCTACGTACAATCATATTCTCTTATCAATGGCAGCCATATGAGATACAGACTGGTATATACAGTGGGTGAGTTTCTTTCATAAGCCCAGAATGATCCAGGTCCGATCTGTGCTCTCTGCCATGTAGCCTGTACATTACTGCATAGGTCTCGTAAAAAAAACACTGGGAAACTGTCCATAACATCCCTGTGTCCTTATGTCCTTCCTATCTCGATTCCTGTTGTTTAGGAAGTTGCAAGTTTATCATAAAAATCCTTCCTGCTACTCTGCCCCAGTCCCAGGCCCTGCTTGCTGCAGCTTATCTGTGGAATGCACATCAGCCAGGCTCTCCCATTAACCCCTTACCCCCCAGCCGCCCTGTATATGACACGTTGCACGTCAAGAGTTTCAATGGTCAAACGTTGAGAGATGTGAAGTCGTTGGTGACTGTAGAGCACATCACTCTCCTAATCACACACGGCTGTACCAAGCATAATCTTTTGCTGTCACCTGTAGGTAACCCGGTCATCACTTAGGCTTCCCTCACGTGCTTGTGGCTTAGCCCGAGATCCACTGGGCATCTCGGCACTGCCAGACCGGGAGGCAACGCAGCCAGGGGAATCCATCCAAAGTCATCCTTAAACCCAAACACTTGCGGGTGTTCCAGTTACTTGTGTGGTTAAAGTGTGAATTCCCCACTCTGATAACGAACACACTGAAATATCCCAATGATAATATATCCTGATAGCCCTAAGCCCACGGCACTTAAAAAGAGGATGTGGTAGAGCATCCGGGGAATATAGACAGTGGGTAGGGTTAGTAATTTAATAAGCAGTTCAGCAACACCTAGAATGTCAAAGGTCACTAAACCCTGACGCACGCCTACATCTGATTAATAAAAGACCACGTGGATTGTAACTGGATGCTTAAATACTGATAAGTCGCAGACTGTCCTAAAAATATATACAGATGGAAACGCAGGTAGTATTTTCCCAGGATGCAAAGGAAAAATGCATTTGCCCGCCCTGCATCCAACACCTTTGTCCAGGTGCAAATTTTTACCCCTTGGTTGGGATTACTCTAAATGACCTCCCCCCCCCCCCCCCCCCCACCGTGTATTCTTTCAATTTGCATATGGAAACACAATTAAAGGGGGAGGTTGCTAACTGAGTGGGGGTCCAGACAAATTGTTCATGTGGTTGACTTGTTAAATCATCAGAAAACCTCCTAACTTTCCAGTGTGATCATCTAACAAAGGGCGCTGTTCTTTTTAGCCGTCGGCCAGTTTCATTTCACTATTTGTCTACCAGTTATGCCAGTTTAGCGAAAAGTGCGGTTATACACTGAAAACGTTGTGTGTGTGACTCTTTATTCCTTTAATTCTTTTTTGTGGTCAAAGCAGATTTGTCATCGGCACATTAAACCCACATTGATATATCTTCCGCCACATACAGATTTGTCTTTTCACTTCAGGTTTTTTTTTTTTTTTTAATACTCTTTTAAACATTTCTAATCACATTTTCATCATCATCATTTATTTATATAGCGCCAACATATTCCGTAGCGCTTTACAATTGGGGACAAACACAGTAAACTTATAAACAAACTGGGTAAAACAGACAAAGAGGTGAGAAGGCCCTGCTCGCAAGCTTACAATCTATGGGACAATGGGAGTTTGACACAAGAGGTTAAGGGCTAGATTTACTAAGCTGCGGGTTTGAAAAAGTAGGGATGTTGCCTATAGCAACCAATCAGATTCTAGCTTTCATTTATTTGGTACCTTCTACAAAATGATAGCTATAATCTGATTGGTTGCTATAGGCAACATCCCCACTTTTTCAAACCCGCAGCTTAGTAAATCTAGCTCTAAGTCTGCATTTGCAGTCGGCCCAGCCAGACTGCAAAGGTAAAAGTGACTCATAAGCTAAATGATCCTGTCACACAACAATGTTGGTCAAGGGGTAGTTGTATAATGGGTGGTAATAGGGTAGTGTAGTGAGGTTAAGAGGGTGGTTGAGGAATATTATAAGCTTGTCTGAAGAAGGTGGGTTTTCAGAGAACGCTTGAAAGCTTGTAGACCAGAGGAGAGTCTTAATGTTTTCATTCCTCTTCACAATTCTGCAATGGTAGCGGCCATGTTTCTTTTTAAACTACTAGATGGACGGCTAAATTTGTCCCCCCGAATCTGGTTTGCATAAAACCTCAGGGCATTATATACTTAAGGAGCGTACTGCGAATCTAAACAACTAAACGAAATATAGTACATCTATTTATTTATTTTTTATTTTTTTTTTGCAATTGGCACTGTACCATCTTCCATACATGGAGGGCAATACGTTTTTATTGAGTGTATATACAGGATATTTGCACTGTTATAATGCAAGATAAGAGATGAACTCCCTAGGTGTACTGGTGCGAAACCAAAGTAATTTTCTGTGTGCTCCGTGCATTAGATCCTCTGTACGCAGGCAGCAGGTACACGTTAGAGAGTTGAGAGTCTGATAAGACAATCGCTATTGGAACAAAATGTTAAGTCATGATGATAGGTTTAACAACAGGCCTCTGTGTTCATGTAATATTGTGCTTTATCAGTATATCTTCAGATTAGCTCTTGCAATTTTCAGCTTGAATAATTCTAGAGGAGGCATCTGATGAAACATTATTGCATCACATATTGAATAAAACAAGCCGTAAGGTTCTTAATGGTGTGTTCCGTGTTCCAAACACCAATTCCCACCTGAATTGTAACAACTGCGTCCTAGCAGAGCTGTGCGGCCTTTCCACGTGATGGATGGCTCCAATTAAATAATCGTCCTTGCCAAAGAGTGTATGACGGCCTTAGGGAACATGGAGCTTATAATTCTTCCGGACAGCATGGTTTATAAACCCTACAAAACTACTTTAAAAGATAGACCGCCCTTTTGGAGATATATTTGTGTCCCGTCAGCTGCCCTTTCCTGTCTGTTGGGGCATCCTTGCCGCAGCTTTCCCTTGGCACTCTCCGGCTTTCAAACTGTTCACCGCAGCTGCGATTTTCAATTTCCAACATTCATAGTGTAGAACAGGACTAGCCAACCTGTAGCTCTCCAGGTGTTCTGAAACTACAAGCCCCAGCATGCTTTGCCAGCAGATAGCTGGTAAGGTATGCTGGGAATTGTAGTTTCACAACCCCTGGAGAGCCACAGGTCGGCCAGGCCTGGTATAGAAGCTTAAATGTAGCTACATCAGTATTATTCACCGTGTATGGGATGTGTGTGCTTTTCTGTTTTGCTGTTAAAACAGGAACTTGAATAAATTCGCCCTTAGATAGGTACTAAGGGAGATCTTTGTGTGTGACGAAAGGGGAACGTGAGCCTGTTTTATAAAAAGGGCCCTTTGTCTGCATCGTACAGGGAATGCGAGAAGCCGGGCCACTCTCTGTTCTCATACATGGGAAAGGTACAGCTTCTGAATAGAGGAGTGTGATAACCATTCATGTCGTGTCTGCAAGTATAACAAGCAGGGGTAGTAGCTAAACAAACACTCATTGGGCCTGGCAGAGGGGGGGGGGGGTGGGAAGCTACCCCCCTTCCCCAAACCCCCCCTTCCCTCCCCTTCTGCAAAAGTGAGCAATAACGTTAAGAGATGTTTGCTAAATTCCTCCATTGTGTCCAAAATATCTGCTGAAATTTGACGCCAGCGACGAGGGGCTTTTGGGGGGAAATTTGGGCAGGAGGTGGAACAGAACATCTGAATGCAATTAAAGCAGACCAGTGCTGCACCTTGTAAACCACCGTTCTATTCCCAAATTTTATTTTATTTTTTTGCTGGGAAGACCATGTGAAATCAACCGCCCCCTCCCCTCCCATTGCGTGGGCCCGGAACATTGTTATTTAGAGCTATTTTGGTTCCAATCACTCACACAGAAATAAAAGTTAACTAATGGCACAGTTCCACTACATCTCGCATTGCCATGGAAACCGTAAAAATCCAATCCTCGCCGTCACCCTTTAACCTCTTCCGAGCCGCGGACAGGGGCAAACAACGTGTGTAAATATGCCAGGAGGAGGGTGGGGAAAGGGTTAAGCCGGTTGGATGCTGCACTTGTATTGTATTACAGTTCACTAATCCCTAATTCTTGAAATGTAAGAACATCCCTTTATTTTCATTCACAGTGTTCCTTTGTGCCCATCTGCCACCTCTTTGTGATTACAGCCAGACCCCCTCCTGTTCTGACCCCGATTTACTTGTTAGCAAAGGTATATAGCGAGCTGTGTCCTCAGCATGGCTAGATGCTGTACTGTACGTGGGTGCAGGGCCACAGTGTGTTATAGCCCTCTGGGGTAATGCAGCATTTGGGCAGGCCGTGGGGTCGCAGGTAATTCAGGGAAGCCCTTCAAAACGCCGGTTTAATTCCAATCGATGTGCCAACGTTACCTTGTCGGCATGGCTTAGTCACGTCAACTCTGATCCAGCCTTTGGTGTGGTCCACTAACCTGTCATTCTCTTCATGCCTTTGTCATGAATCGACAAAGCCTGTCATCTGCTAGTGCATCACAGGCTGACGTTCTCTTACGCAAGCTGTTTGACAGGACAGAAAATGCTGTCGGTGTGGTGGTGTCACTGGGGCATTTTGTTTTGTAAACTTGGTGCTGGAAGCCATTTTGCCAAACCATTATTTACGTGTAGGCGGCCTTTCTGTTCCTTAGGACAACGCTGAGGTACTTCTTGTGGGGGCTAGTGAATTGTCAGACTGCACAAAATGGCTGCCTGCACTGTTGTGAGTAAACAACAATTGAAAACAAAGCACACAATCATTTTTTTAATATATAATTATCTCTCAATAATGCCACAGGCAGGCTGTATATCAGAGCACATTGAAAATAGCAGAATTCCTGTCAGAGTTTACATCTATAGCGTTTTTGGAAGGTACCAGTATGTTATGTCATATGTACTTCTGTTACGTGCGACTAAAGTACTGTGGTAGTGGTACAGTGAATTGGGGTGCACCTGCTGGGTTAAAAGGTGCTGAAGCTGAGCCCCCATCTGCAGCTGCAGCGATCTCCACCGCCAGCTTTGCTCCAGTATCAGGCAGCTGCCCGTCAGGTCTGCAGCACCACACAGAAGGAATTGTGGCATCCTTGTTATACTGTCCTTTTGTGCTTCGGCACAAGGCGGGGGGGGGGGAGGGCACAGCTATTGTTAGGCCAGAGTTTGGAGAAATTCCATCCCTGCTGCTCTATAATGTGTCTTTGTTTTCACAAACAAGCAAGAGCAACAGCCCCCAGCTCACGCCCTGTACGGGTAAGTGGAGAACAGTGCTAATCTGCAATGATTTCTGCTCAAAACTGCTATTGTTGTGAAAGGGTTGTTTTTTTTATAGTCCCTTAAAAACAAAGCAAACAGTGGAGAGAGTTTTCTAACTTTTTGCTTAGAAATAACAGTGTGCTATGTGCACACACACGTGTTGTAATCCAGAGCACAGAATTACATGTTTGCTTTCAGGGTCAAGATACTATCCCTATGTTGCTGTGTGTAATATAGCTGTTCTAAACAAGGGACGACAGCGTGCCTGAGATATGCACTGTTCAAATGTATGGATGTTTTCCATTTGTTCATGATAAATTGACCACTAGGTGGTGCTGTTCTCTTGCCATCGCTGGCTGATATTTCTTTTAACTCAACAGATACATCAACATGCCAGCCTATGGCTTGCCAGCTACATGCTCCTCTTATTGCAAGATATAGATATAGATATAGATATAGATATAGATATAGATATATATATATAATTATCAACTATTTATATAGCGCCACTAATTTTGAAGAGCTGTACAGAAAACCCACTCATATTAGTCCCTGCCCCATAGGAGCTTACAGTCTAAATTTCCTAACATACACACACACACAGACTAGGGTCAATTTGATATTTGGTAGCAGCCAATTAACCTACCCGTATGTTTTTGGAGTGTGGGAGGAAACCAGAGCACCTGGAGGAAACCCACGCGAACACTTGGATAACATACAAGCTTCATACAGATAAGACCGATATGATCGGGAATTGAACTCATGACCCCAGTGCTGTGAGGCAGAAGTGCTAACCACTGAGCCACCGTGCTGCCTACGGGGCATTAATACCAGGCCCAGTGTTTCTGTGGAGATATTCTTACCTTGTCATGCCCTCTCCCTCTTTGTGAGGTTGGACTTTGACCTTCTCTGATCCCTGAAGAATTTTAGGAATGTGATCATGGGAAACTTGTTCCTGCCAGTAGAGCCAGGAATCTGGTTTGTCCACCTCTAGTTCAGATCAGGGAAGTTGCCTTTGAGTATGTTATCACCTATGATTGTCAATTACGCTGTTTGTCACCGGTGGGGTATTCTTTAAAATTCCTCCGTTTTTGCAATAATTTATAACAGTAATGTATTATTACCAAAGGTATTCTCACTCCAAAGTATAGGGAAGGTTGTTGTATTTGTTGTCCGTCACCTTTTCGAGTTCAAACACTGTAAGGGTTGGTCATAAATTAATTACATAGCTCTGTTGGTTCAAAGAGTACAGTAATGGGACTTTCACAGCTCTATTCTCATATATCACTATTACAGGTCCGGGGAAAACTGTTTTGATGTAACCTTGAGTCTCAGTAGGACAAACTCGATTCAAGTCAGTGATCTGTACAGTGTCTTCTAGAAGATGACAGAGCAGGCTGCTTAACTTAGGTCGTCCTGATTCTTTATTATTGGGGGCTATAGGGACCATTGTTTGTTTTTGGGGAGCTCTGTTTTTTGGGCTTTTAGCTTCTTCGTGAATGGCGAGCCTGCCAGTGTAAGTACAGATTGTTAGCATTAGATTGGACGTGTTGCCAATACAATGCCAGATATTTGCACTCTTGTGACTGATAAGGCAGAATTTCCCAGCATAACAAGATTCTTACAAACAAGTTATTATTTTGGCTAGGAGAAATCTGCCAGACCTCTTAAAACTGACACAAATGCCCTGAGGTTTTCCATCTGTTGTTGAAGTTCCATACACCCCCTGCTGTTAAGCTGTGTTTGACTATGGTCTCGGCTCCTTATTCTTTATTCTGGGATGTCCTTGGTCATGTGACGGGGGCAGTGGCGCGATATTAGGGGAACGGAGGTCAGCAGGAAGCCACAAGCCAAGTTAGGTAGTAGAAGGAGCAGGGTCTCCTAACAGCACAGAATAGTGATGTGAGGCTGTGATCAAACTGGTGTCGGAAAAATGGTGTCAAAAGTTTCTCTGTCTGAACCGAAGTTCACACATCTACCTTGATAAATTACACTCGTTTTTTAAAGAGCGTGTGTCAACCGCGTACAGTGGTGGCAGCCATTTTGTATGCTGAACCCATATTCTTGAGAATGCAGCCTATCCACTGACAAGAAAACAGTGATTTCACTGAGGCACTCCATGACCAATATTCATGAGGTCTGACTGGTTCCTTCGTAAGCTACATACGCCTGAATATTTACGTTCAGCTTACAAAATGGCTGCCTCCGCTGTATGCAGCCAACAGGCGCACTTTAATAATAAAATTCTCACATCACAGCTGTATTCAGAACTCTGGTTCCAGGTTGTAGGCGCTCTTTATCTGCTAGAAGGTACATCATGGGGCACCTGCAGCCAAGGATGGAAGCGGATGCTGCACTTTTAAGTCACGTATGTCTAAAAACACGCCGGAAAAAATGCAGTAGAACCAGAGGCGTGAACATTCCTTACAGCAAAGCAGAATTTTTAAATATACACATTAATTCACCCTGCCCATCAATGTACAGCAACCTAAAATACATTTGACCTCTCCACCACCCTTATAGCCGACACTGAACCCAATTTCTATTTCCTCTCGTTCTTTCCCATCCACTCCATGTTCCAGCAATTATCTTTTTCTCTGATAATAAAAGACTTTTCTAGTGAAGACCCGGACACTCTTTTGCACCTCTTAGCAATCAATGTCTCTGTGGCACATTTGGTTTCCAGCAGATGATTTTGTCCCCAGGCTGCAGAGGGGAGGTTCTGTCATTAACATTGCTCATGTTTACTGTTCTGTGCGTCCCCCTCCGCTGCTTACATCAGCTTGTTATCTCTGTATCATGAAATACATCAGACACGTTCTCCCCTGTGTCTGATAACACAGCCAGATCGACAGCAAAACAAGATTACCGCGAGGAGGTAATGGTGCGGCTCTCAGCAGCCTGCCAGATCTGTTATATTGATATTGGGATGGGCAGCCCAGGGCCTGTCTTATCGATTTAGGAATGATTACTTGCGACATGCTGGGAGTTATAGTTCTATAAGTCGGGGTTATTAGAGAAGTGGCAGTAGTGCGATGCCGCTACTGCCTGGTACTTGGACCCCCCTGACTGTCCTGATCGCGGGCGTTTCAAATACATCCCAGTACCTACTGTAGAATCTTACCCCCATCAACACCATCCTAAAGCAGATTTACCCCCAACCTACTCCCTAGTGGGTTACATTTACCTCAGAGTAACATCTTACTGTTTCTAAATATTAAAATCGATAAAAAGGGGAGATAAGGGCCATTAATTAAGACATTTTTGCAGACATAAGGGCTGGCTAGGAACACATTTATTTTGCAGATTAATGATAAATGTGCCCCTTAGTCATTAGAGCAGGTGTATGGGGTGACTAGTAAATTGCAGACACAATGGACTACTTGGTAAACATATCCATTATTTCAGGGTATGTGGGGTAGGTTGAGGAATAGTGACCTAATTCTGCCAAACCTCAACGTTCCAGAGACCTGTTTTGCATCGAAAACTAACCGAAAAAACAATGCGGGTTCTGTAGACCTGGCAATTATATCGTAGGTCTATATTTTACCTGAAATTGAAAATCACTGAAGGGTTTGAGTGAAGGCTACTGTTTCACAAGAGGGAAAGCAATTACTGAGAAAAGGAAAATATGGTGATCTAGCAGGGGCTTCAGTCCCTCAATTCTCCCCCCCTCTTCCGCCCTCCTCTATCTGCTCTTAGCTTCTGGGCTCCTTCTAATGGGACTCATCGGGGTTTGTATATCTCAGGCTGTGCATTCAGCTGTGAAGTGCTGCCTGGATATAGCGGTTTGAGCTCCTGTCAGCTGCAATCACACATCAGCGGGCTGCTGCTAGGCTTCCATCAGCATAATTACAGCAAATATTTTCCCAGGTCTCTGTACAGTTGTCAGATGCTGAGATAGGATCCAAGGCCCGGAATAGCTGCGCTGCTCTATGCACGCGGTGCTTATTGTACCTGCGCCGTTGATTTTTGAGGTAAAAAAATAAAAATTAGGGGTCAGTATGATGTGACATCCTATTAACAATACTAGACAACACTTTTCTGTTCAGGCATGAGCTTTTAAATGAGGTAAACAATATGTCAGTAAGACATGGGGCTAGATTTACTAAACTGCGTGCGGGTTTGAAAAAGTGAAGATGTTGCCTATAGCAACCAATCAGATTCTAGTTATCATTTATTTAGTACATTCTACAAAATGACAGCTAGAATCTGATTGGTTGCTATCTTAATAATACCAGCGCAAACAAAGGGCAAAATCAGTGTTCTAGTAAGGGTGGTGTTATAAAGAGAGTGATGTATAAAGGAATTTAATCACTTTTTTAAGGCATGTTGGTGCAGACAATATATTTAGTGGTAAGTGTGTAGAGGGGAGGGCTTAAAGGGGGAGCTTTGTTTTACCCTCTTGCCCACTGGTTGTTATTAGCTTGGCGGTGTAAGGAAAGCCCCGTGAGGTGTTCAGCAGCAGGTGGGCGAGGAAGCATGGCCTCCCCAGGATGTTGTCAAACACTTGTGGCTTTAGCTGCTTCCTTTCAAAGAAATGAGAACCAGATTAAATATCCTGTTACGACGATTTCGAGCATAGCGGGCAGAGATAACCGGCCGTTATGTTTGTACTACAGCCCCCAACATACTTCCCCCGCCACCATGGGACGTGCGATAGTGTAATAGGACATGGTGAACGTTTGATACGGTCTAGTAATTATAAGCAATGAGATGCACTACAGGGGTTTGTGATAAATCTGCTGCTGGTCAGCACGATCTGTTATGTACACTGATATATGTGGCTTGGCGCACACTGAGACGTCTTCTGCTGTGTGGGGCCTGTTGGTCGTACTTGGCTAAGCCTCTCATCTTTTGTCTCCTAACACAGGGAGGAAGTACAGGAAAACTGTGTCCGCTGGAAGAAGAAGCTGAACTTTATCTGTAAAATGAGCGCCAACCCTACGACTGGCGTGCTGGACCCCTGTATCTGCAGAGTCTCTGTCCGGAAGGTGAGCAGATGACACAACGTGGGGAGAGGTGGAGAGTCATTTTGTGTCCGCTTGAACAGGCCATTATGTCGGCTAAGCTGTATAATCTGAGCGTGCGGCCCAAGGATTTAGTTTGATGCCGAGACTACTTAATCGTGCGCTGAGGCGTTATGCAACTGAATTGGCAAAGTGACATCATTCGCATAGATGCAACTGTGCTAGCAAGCATGTGGGGTGTAACTGTACATGGGCCTGTCGCAAAGCCACAGGGCGGCCATTTTGTGTGCTAAAATGAGTTTTCAGCATAGAGAAACGGGCACCTCACTGAGGCGAATCAATAGACTGCATTCTCATAAATATATGATGTAGACTACAAAATGACTTCCTGTGTCGGCAACAGTTGTGCTTTTAAAGACTTACAGCTAGATGACGATGCAAGCAGATCATTTGTGCTATAAACCTGTAAAAATAATATTCTACATCAAATTACCCATAGTCCCCAGGGCCTTGTTTTCAAAATAAGCAATGTACCCCAGTATTGCTCCTACTCCTATAAGTAGTCTTTAGGCACACTTTATTTTTCTATAGATGTTCAATAAACATGTTGACATAAATTATTCTGCACAGACAATAGTTGTACTTTACTTGCGTTTGCTACTGGGAGGGATTGCGGCCATGTTGTTTGCATTGTCAAGGTAAAATGAGATGTATGGGGAGGTGTTTCCTGTAGCAACCAATCAGATTCTAGCTATTATTTTCTGGAATGTACTAGATAAATGACAGCTAGGATCTGATTGGTTGCTATGGGCAACACCTCCACTTTTCCTGTTTAGAAGGTTTGCTATATCTACCCCCCATACTCCATGTACATTATTAGTACAGTGTAATGGGGTGAGGGGCTCCGTGTACGCACTGCATTGTATTCTCTCCGATGTGTGGGAGACGTTGTATAACATCCTCTGCGTGTGAGCTGTGGGCTTAGTGTGAGCTGTGGGCTGCAACACGCGGAAAACTAGATTTCGAATTAACTCTCTACATGACATAAGGTAGCGAGTGGTCCAGGGGGTGGACATAAAACAGCCGAATAGATGTGCGTCCTGTTGTCACAAACTGTGAATTGTGTTTGTTTGATGGCGTCATGGTGGAAATGATGTTCTGTCTTTTTTTCCTGTTACAGGAACTAAAGGGTGGAAAAACATTTTCAAAGGTAAGAAGGGAGATATAAATCAGTCACTAGACCCCCTCCCCTCTCACCTAATCCTCAATCACCTGACTGTTACATCCATGGTGTAAAAATACCCCATCCAGGGCAGCAAATTGAATTACCGGCCCTCCTGACCCGTAGGGGATTAAACCTATAATTGCTGCACATATATAGCTCAGATAACATATATAGTATGTGTAACGTGACTGTGTGAGTGCTCACACATGCAATGTCAACAAGGTGACTGATAATGAGATAGTCACAGTTCAGATGGGGAGGCACGGTTTGGGGATTAGCATTATGTTTTGAAGATATTAGCCGGGAACAATCGCTCTGTGGATTCCTAGAGTGCAACATGTGACCGATTGCTGGGGCATTAATCAGGTTAATAATACATTGTCATTTTGCTGAGAGGCAGAGATCAGGGGTGTATGTGTAGAACAGCGCGGTCAGCAGAAGGAAGCACGAGAGAGGAGGACACTCAGGGCTGAGCATCCTTCCAATACGAGCCCCTTCCTCTGAGCTTCCTGCCACATTGGGGGGGATGCGGAGGACCCCTGCCAGCAGCGCCACGTGACGCAGACCCAGGAGCAGCGGGAACGTAGTGAGCGGATGGCGGCCACAAACAACACAATATTATTTCTCTCCTTCAAAGACACGTCTTGTGCCACTGGCTAACACAGGGTTAAATAGCTACCTCTAGTTCTAGCTGCAGAGCAATTGTGTCTTGACAGAGAGGCTACATATTGTTATGCAAACAGAGCTGCTGACAACAGGTCATGGGGTCATGTGAGAACAACAGAGTTTAGAATTGGGACTATAGAACAAGTAGAACTACAACTCCCATAAATCTGTGGGAGGAGGGGGGTTGATATCCACTTTGATCCATCCATCATTCCCTCTGTCCTTTCATCGTATCTTTGGTTTGTGTATCTCCAACCTCTCCTTATGTCACTTTCCAGCTGGGCTTTGCTGACCTGAACCTGGCCGAGTTTGCAGGTTCCGGATTCACAGTACGCTGCTGCCTTCTGGAAGGATACGATACACGACACACCAGGCAGGATAACTCTATCCTAAAGGTAGCGCAATCTTCTCACGTTATTGCTATCTGCCAGATTTTATTTGAGTTTTTGTTTACATTCTGTCAGCTCACTTTACTTCTCCTTGTTTCCCTATCATATTTATCCTGAAGTTCCCATATGCTCCCTCTGCATGAAAGAGAGCATATGCACAATCTCAAATGCCGAATTTCAGCCGCGGAGACAAACTGATGTTCGTCTTGGGTGGCTTCCTCCAATAGCTCCTCTAGACTTGAGAGGCAGGGGAGCTGTGACCTAGCAGGAAGCCGCATGGAGGCGACAATTAGTCCCTCTCTGCAGCATTTGAACATAGCTCACAGAGATTTCTCTCCCGGGTGGAGGGAATATCCCAAAGTGTACAATGTGCTATAAAATGTCCTTTTAGCTCTAACACATCAGGTCCTTTGTAACTTGTCCTTGCCGTGGGCTGACCAAGGATTCAAACTAACTAGGCGTTTGTTACAAAACTGTGTCATGGAGTAGAGGCAGCTATTTTGGTAGTCACATTTTGGTTCTTCCATTTTGTCGACTGACACCGTTTCAGACATTTTGTGCTCTGAACCAAAATTCAGCCATCGCTTCCCTAGGAACTAGTGACATCATTAAGGCACTAATATTCCCCTTAATAATTACACACCTTTCCTTGACAGGTCACCATTGGGATGTCTCTCCTTTCTGGCGACCCATGCTTCAAAACGTAAGTAACTAAGACTGCTGGTTCTTCACACTACTATGACAATGAATAGTGTCCTAACATGTATTACAAACCATTGTTGTGATAGCTAAAAGAACAGCTGAAGTTATTTACCTGTATTTTTTGAGGTTTCCTTTTTAAGAATTCAGTGTAAGCCAATGACCTTGACCTGTCTCTTTTAGGCCTCCATCCACCGCCAAAACAGTCTCCGCCCGAGGACAGGATTCCTCTCTGCACATGACCTGTAAGGGCGAGGGCACGGTGCGTTCTGCGAGCGGCACGATACGCCACAACAGAAGCCGACAAGCATTGCTCGGTTCGGGTACGATACGGCGGCCGCCATTGTATTGTGGCCTGTTTTTGTTTGTTCCTTCATCACCTGGTATCCAGAGAGTCGTCCCAATTTCTTCATTCCAGATTTCCTAGCTCCAGTTCTACTTATTTACTTAGAATAAAATGCATAAAAAATTGACACCATTGTTCCTCAGATTGGTTATGTCTTACATATCATTCTTGTTGCATAACTTATTTTGCAAGTGTTGGCCGAATTAGTAAAAGTGAAGACACCTAGAAAAGAGGATTAACTCATATAGCAAACTTGTTTGGCAAGTGATTTTGACAAGGCCTTCTATAAATACATATAATTAGTTGTAGAGCAGTATTGTGCTCCTCTCCATTGTAAGATGAAGTAACCAGCATCAGCCGGGAGGTACGGCTGGCTAGCAATGTCCCCGCTATCTGTTTATTTCTCATGGGAACAGAGGGTGGGATTGAAGCCAGATTCGGCAGCTGTGTCCTTACTACTACTATGTACATCCCCCGAACCTCCTCTAATCCTCTTTACTCTTCCTAAACATTCCAGGGGTCTTCGAAGAAGCCGATCAAAATCTTTCAAGCCCGGAAGAAACGTCCCATTCAGGCCACTCGCGTAACTCCAGCCAAGCCAGCCAGCAGTCCAAAGCATCCGGTAACCCATCTCCCCTCTACTCAACCGCACTGCTCCAAAGTACATAATATCTTGGTGGCTTTTTGTAAATAATAGCAATGTGTTCAAAAGTTGCTGTCTACATCCTGCCATATTTTCGGTAAAAGTACATTGCCGATGCCAAGTCACTGGTTGTGACCAATAGAGTTTTATAAGTTGTTTCATTTGTCCGCTGTATAACGGAAGAATGAAACAGTGGTACTTAAATTAGCAGAGGTGGCAACTCCTTGCTTTAAAATATGTATACAAAGGCTTATTCTGTTTAAATGATTCATTGGAGGAGATTCAATTGGCACCGCACACTTTGACGGCAATTACGGTAGGAATCTCCACTCATTTTTGGGGTGCGAGGAAAAATGAGCGGAGATTCCAGCCAGAACATCGGCGCGAGACGTTCTGGAGACTCCTCTCCCCAAATTCAATCTCCCATTATGTCCCATCTCTGCCATGTATTGTTTCCTGCATATCTCCACAGCAGGATCTCTGAGGGTGCCCACACACACATAAATATTCAATGTATTTTAGTGAAAACATCTTTCCACAAAAGACTTTCATTGTCACACACACATAGTGATCTAAATCCGATACAAGTGATAGAATGTTCGGAACAGATAACGCTGCGCTATGATTGGTCCATCTGCTCACACATATAGCAATGCAAATGTTTTTGAGTTATCAAATTTCTGAACAATCCTTTCTATTAAGGAATCTTTCGATTAGTGGGCATTTGTCGTAAGATGGCGTGAAGCGTGCTGACATTGCTTGAGTGGGCACCTTGAGCCTCCGACGACCTCTCTTGACCTTCCGTATTTATTTCTTGTTGTGAACAGGACACAGCTCTGAACACTCCCGATGCTCCAGTTTGTCAGACCTGACTCACCGACGCAACACATCCACCAGCAGCAGCGCCTCCGGAGGGATCAGCATTACGGTCGACAGGCCCGAAGGCGAAAATGAAGCCAAACCAGAGAAGCCCCCGAGGCCAATCAGACAGCCCCTCCTCCTAGACAGACAGTTCAGGTAACAGGTGGTCCGTATGAGACATACTGCTTTATGGGATCGGTCCTTTTGAAACATAGCCGCCATCTGCTTTTTCTGGTCCGTGTCTTTTGATCATAGTCCGTTTTAGGGAAGTCCTAGCTCTCTACAGATGTTCTCATTCAATAGCTTGGAAACCAGAAGGAACAAAAATAACTTTTATGCCTTTTGAAATGTCAAGTTTGTGACAGAGCCGCGAGTGTCTCTCTCTCTAGTTTTGTTATGGAATATGTAATGTGACTCATCGGGAATGAGTCAGCCTGGAACCTTGGCTCAGGGCTCTCTACGTTCTCTAGCCAACTCCAGTGACACATACAGATCTCGTGATTTTCCCACTTGGCTTCCGACTATGGATTTTATTGTTACTCAAACCCAGGGTAGAGAGTCCGTCTCTGATCAGTACGTCTGTTCTGCCCCCTATTGCTGAGATCTTTCACTGAAACGCAACAAGATCATCATTCGTAATGTAAGGCCGCACAGTGAACCGTTTTGCGGCATGAAACGACATTGAGCAGATTGTAGTGTTAGCGGTGAGACACGAGGTGCAGAATGAATGCCTTAATGAGGTCACTTGTCCCTAGTGAATTGATGGGCAGAATATTGGTTCAGCTCACAAAACAGCTGCCGCTACTGTGTGCAGACGACGGCAGTGAGAACATGTCTAGAAGTTGGGCTGGAAAACACCCAACGCATTTCTTGATAGTCTCTAAAGGTTTCTAACCGTTAGGTTCTTTATCGTGTATTGTAGAGATGACTAGGTGGATGAAATGCGCTAAGGGTTGTTTGCTGTGTCTAAATATCTTTCAGGTACTGGGATATTCAGGGCTAGTCCGTTAGTTCTGTTCTAAATAGTTCTACCGTATCATTTAGGGCAGGGGTCAGGGAACTTTTTTTTACCTTTTACCCCAAAATATATATAATTTACCCCTTGATTTGAAAGGAAGGAAATCATATATTATTAATTATTGGAATTCAACATTTTATTGAATCTATTCAAAATTTCTTTGAAAGCTTCAACTTCAAAACTTCAGGTTTTGGAGAAATTATGTTGCTTCATTTTTGATACGAGAGCATCAATATTGGGGCATTTTGATGTCGGAGCAATTTGGATACAGTCTTCAGCGTCCAGTCGATTTCTCTGCTTTGTTTTTATGTTCGTTAGAGTAGAAAATCCTTGTTGGCAAAGGTAGGTTGTTGGAAAAGGCAGCAACTGTTTGACTGCCTCCTCGTGTGCAATTTTGATGCCTTTGCAGCTGTTGACATCCAAAAATATGACAGATCAGCTTTGTTTTCAAATGCAATACGTTCTTCATTATTGTATCGAAGCTCAAGAAGTGTCTCTGCCAACCCTTGAGGCTCTTCTGGTACAACAGCAATGTCACATGTAAAGGGGTCTACAATCCGACTGACAGCATGTGAATCGGCAGTATTACCCCAGGAATTTCATTTTTACCCCATTTGGGGTAATTTACCCCTGTTCCCTGACCACTTATTTAGGGTATGAAATACCTATTTGATAACTTCACTTAGGTCAGTGGTTCTTAAAAAGGTGACCCACTTTTTGAACAGCAGCGGGGACCCCCTCGCCCCCCGTAACCTCTTCTTAACATTTAGTTTTGAGATCATGGTTCATTATTGAATGAACAATGTGTTTGCGTTTGATTACTGCTAGCTACTAGTTTACTGTATTGTTTTTTTATGAAGACTTAAATATTATTATTTCCAAGTGACCTGCAGCCGCTGAGCTTAGAGTAGCACCTACGCTTGTCCTCAGTTACCAGTTTATATTCATGTCAATGGCGGACAGCAAAGGTCTCATTCCTGTCTCGTCCCTTCTGCAGGAGGAAGAAGGATTCGGTGGAGAGCCACCCCACCTGGGTGGACGACACCAGGATAGACGCCGACGACATCGTGGAGAAGATCATGCAGAGTCAGGACTTCACGGACGTCACTAACAACGAAGGTAACGGAGAGAGGAATGTACTGGGGGGGGGGCCATACATGTGTGCACTAGTCTATTAACGCCAGGAATGTAGCGTGCAATGCTGGCTCCGTCCTAGAGCCTCTAATTCCACCCAAAGCTTTCTGTAGCCCCTCCAATGTCTACGTGCGCAGGAGAGGCGACAAGAAATGTTTTATTTCTAAAAAAAAAAAGTGTTGGCAACTAATTTTAAATACATTATAAAACATTTGCATATATTATTTCACCTCCTTTCAAACACTAGAGCCTCTTCCTGCTGCAATATCCCATCTCTATCTTTAAACAATCATTTAACTAGACTTGCTATATTTTTTGGGGCATGTCTATTAGCAGTACCTGCCGTTTGGATGGTACTTACTGTCTTGATACATCCGTCACTTAAACACACAGGAAACAGCTGGGGTGTTATTGTCTAAACTAGTGATTACAGGAACGCAGCCTATCCATGCGCTTAGAACCAGTGACATCACCGTAATTGCAGCCTCAAAGTTTATAAGAGGGAAGTGATGTCACTCGCTCCTATTGAATTGATAGGCTGCTCTTTCAAGAATAAGTCCAGCCCACAAAATGGCTGCCTCCTGTGTGTGTAAGTATTAGGTCTACTTTAAGTTCATTCTATGTAGTAGTCTTTTTTTAAGAAATATTTTTGTGTTATTTTTTGCAAATTATACGTTTTGCTGGTCTTAAATTATATATATTTTTTTATCTTTGTTTTTATTTGATGACTAAAAGAAGTCAGTATATAGCCCGCACGACACCCGTAGCCTGTAATTATCGCTCTAGGGGCAGAGGTTTTGAATGATGGGGCTCTCGGTAAAGAGTGTCCTTGTTAATGTTCAGGGATTTCTCAAACAGGAGTGATGTTTAAAGGGTACTATTCAGATACAGAAAACAGTGTAGGAGTTTGTATGTTCTCCCCGTGTTTGCGTGGGTTTCCTCCGGGTGCTCTGGTTTCCTCCCACACTCCTAAAACATACTGGTAGGTTAATTAGCTGCTAACAAATTAACCCTAGTCTGTATGTGTCTGTTAGGGAATTTAGACTGTAAGCTCCAATGGGTAGGGACTGATGTGAATGAGTTCTCTGTACAGCGCTGCGGAATTAGTGGCGCTATATAAATAAATGATGATGATGATTAAAAAACAAGGCAGTTCTCCATCATTTGATCATATGAGTCGGCTTAGCTTGCGAGCAGGGCCTTCTCACCTCTTTGTCTGTTTTACCCAGTTTGTTTATTAGTTTATTGTGTTTCTCCCCAATTGTAAAGTGCTACGGAATATGTTGGCGCTATATAAATTGATGATGATGATGATGATATGAGTTGGCTTCTCCCTAAATCAGTGTAGTTATTGCTGTAGCCTGTCCCTTCACCACTGGCTCCCTGGCACAGACTGGTGACCTCCATTGAGGCACAAGTTGTTAGTGAATCCATAGGCTGCATCTTGGTTGGGTCCATAACAGGACTACCTCCTCTGTGTGATGGGGACAGGTACTGGGTAAAGCAACTACAGCATAAATCCGCAGTCCTTACAGCGAGTGTCGGTGCGTCTGCCCTAGCGACTGTCCTGTTATTGGTAAATAAGAACTTTGATATTATATTACCGTCAGGATAGAAAACAAGTGGATAAGGGTAGTGGATAAGTGGAACAGCCACCCATCAGAGGTGGTAGAGGCTAATACAGTAGAGCAATTTAGACACGCTTGGGATAGACATAAGGGTATCATCATCATCACCATTTATTTATATAGCGCCACTGATTCCGCAGCGCTGTACAGAGAACTCATTCACATCAGTCCCTGCCCCATTGGAGCTTACAGTCTAAATTCCCCAATATAGACAAACAGAGAGACTAGGGTCAATTTTTGATAGCAGCCAATTAACCTACTAGTATGTTTTTGGAGTGTGGGAGGAAACTGGAGCACCCGGAGGAAACCCACGCAAACACGGGGAGAACATGCAAACTCCATACAGATAAGGCCATGGTCGGGAATTGAACTCATGACCCCAGCGCTGTGAGGCAGAATTGCTAACCACTTAGCCACCGTGTTGCCCTATATCATTACAAAGATCTAAAATATGGGCAGAATAGATGGGCCAAGTGGTTCTTATCTGCCGTCAAATTGAATGTTAAGCGTTCTGTTACCGTTTCTCCACACGTAATCCCTTTTACAGTCCCAGGCGGTGTAGGGACAATTTCCAGAACACAGACATATGTCTCTTTCACGTAACGTACTATAAGCTGTGTCTCCTGTCTCTCTGCCACCATAGATGTCTCGCTGGCTCACACTCTGTTCTCTCTCTCTCTTTCTATATTCAGACAGTCACCTGAGGCTGTTTGTCAGCAGAGACGGCTCAACCACACTCAGCGGAATACAGCTGGCGAACAGGTAACTGAAGACCGCACCGTATATAAAACGTTGTCATCCACCAGGGTCTGTGGAGTTGTAAGGGAAGATGGGGGGCCACAGAAAAGCTTTAGAACTCCGCCAGTTAGAGATCCGGCTCTTTAGGTTGTGAGGACAGTTTAATGCCGTAAGCTTTTAAGTTCAGTCCGCACCACCAAACATTCACTTATATAGTGATGATCCACGGCCTATTCTGATCACTGCGACCATTATTAAATATGTTTTGTTCTTTACACCATTTTATATATAAATATTTATAAATTAAATTATAAATTCTGCCATTTTATACTGTTTATAAATGATAAATATTCTACGTTACCATGATCTGTGTTATTAGGCTGCAGTATAGCTTAGGAGGAGATTACATGTCACCGAGGAATCCCGTTACCAGGATCACTAACGTACAACAGAGAGAACATTACACCCTCTGTAATTGGAGAAGGAGATTGGGTTGCGTGAAACACAAACGGGCTCCTGACATACGCTGGAACTGTGATGTTGTTACACTGTGACCTCCTGTAGTTGACAATGAGTTCTGGGTTGCGTCATTGTGTTGTGTGCTGTGTACCCCACGGTATCTTTATTTGGGTCTGTAGTCTTCTTTCACTATCAGTGTAAAGCGATGGTGCTCTGTGGCCTCCTTAACTTCCCAAATATCTATCTTATAATAAAAGTAACAGCAATCGGACAACACACCTCAAAGACGGATTGACTTCAAAGGCTCATGAGAGCTGGTTTATTATGTGTCATGATACACACCTGTGCCACTATAAACTAGCTGTTATTTAGACTGTCAGCTTATTTAACAACCTCGTGCAGAATAGCACACCAGGGTAGATGTATCGGTCATTCTACAAAGAAAAAGTGTCGGTGTTGCCCATAACAACCAATCAGATTGTAGCTATCATTTTATAGAATATACAAGATAAAGGATAGCTACAATCTGATTGGTTGCTATGGGCACTTTTGGAAGGTTTGATAAATCGACCTGCGTCTGTTGTGGAATTTGTGAAACTGCAAGTCCCAGCATGTCTTGCCAGCCTACATCTGGTCTAGAGTTGCTTAGACTAGTAAAACAAATGCCTAGCACATAAGATGTAAAGCGTTAACAGACGGCTCTTTGCAGTGTACGTGGCTCTGCCTATTGATGACATTACATAATCCTTAGTAAATGCCTTGTTCTCTGTCCTTTCAGAATCTCTGCGGGAGTGTTTGAACCTGTTGTGATTGAAATCCATTAAATGCAAGAGAGGTTGCAGATCCGGCCGGCAGTCTCAGGCTCCGAGCCAAACTTGCCATTCCAGGCTGCAGAGCTTGAACCGTCCCCATGTCAGGGGTGAACGAGACACCGCATACGGCTGGAAGCCCTCATCGCTCTCTCTCCTGGTCCCCTCCACCCCCCCACCCCTTGTTCTCCTTTCATCCTGGCACTTGTCCAGTTGTCGTGTGCACATATCCAGCGTGTTTGAGCTCTCCAGCGTGTGACAGTGTGTGTCGTCTGCTTCTAAATCACTACAGATCTGTCCAGGCATCTGGCAAGGACAACCCCCCAGACTCTCCTGCTTACAGCTCTGTGGTAGTGCGGAGCAGGGAGGAGACAAAGCATTGTTCTTACTGTGTGAAAACTGCAGCCACTAATCTTCTTGTCTTTTTGTTACGTGTCCTTTTAAACCTTTGTGCGCTCCTTGGAGCATGTCCGCGCTGTACAGATCCGGCACGGAGCAGTCCAAGGTGCCACGTCTGAATTGTGAGGTTGTGCGATCCAAGGGAAAATAAAAAGTTCTGTGTTCAAATACACGGCTGAGGATCAGCCCTAGAATGCAACATATATAAACGGGCTGATTGGATAACATGGTGCTGTGTGTGCAAAGATGTTGTAACCCACAGCAACCAATCAAAATCTAGCTATCGTTTTTTTATTGCAACTTAGAAAATGAAAGCTGACTTCTGATTGGTTGCTATAAGTTACAGAACATTTATGCACATAGGACTATGTTAAGTTTCAGGAGTCCTTTTACAAGGCATAGTATGAAAAACATCACAGAAACTTAAGAAAACATTGACGGCTAACTAGCAAGGTTTTGTCAAATGCATGATTATAGAATATCCTAAGCTCACCCACCTCATTTCTCCTTAAACGGTACCATTCCTGTTACTTGTAATGCAAAGCTACATGACTTTCACCTGGGTTCTTCTCCATATAGAAAGATGTCAGTGCAGAACAGAGGCTAGTCCCCTACACTAGGTCGTAGCAAACAGCCGGACTGTTGGCAGCCAATGAGGCACCCGCTGGCAGGGGCCCTGTATTACAGCTGGTCTGTAGACCCCCTCCGGGAGGGGGTCATGTGACGCAGCTGGTCTGTATCTAACCCTTAAGGACTCTTCCGGTAGGAGTCGCAAAAAAAAAAAAAAAAAGCGCAGCTGAGCTGTGTAAAATCCTTGTCCGCAGCAGGGCTGTGCGAGATGTTTTAGGGAACCAGCCCAGGGGGTGACACAGCTGGAACGGTGAAGCCCACAAGTGGCCCTCGTCGGGGTGGGGGGCCACCGTTTTCTGTACTGGAATCTTTCTTCCAGACATTCCATTAAATGAGAAACCCAAGAGACGGTTGTCGCCAGGGGTGGGCTGTGCGGGTCATAGCTCCCATCTCCCTCCTGGAACCCGTCCTCTAATAATCCAGCTATTGCATGGTGAAGACTGCACAGTGATTTCCAGAACCAGCGGGCTGGTGTTCTCCTTTCATTCCTGTACCTGATCTAGATTTTCAATGTGAAACTTTCTTCTTCTTCTGTGGCGTCCTCTGGTGCTCAGGGCAGTGGTTTGTGTTTTCTCTTTACTGTTAAATCTGCTGCGGGCATCTACAAGCCGGGGAGTGTTGCTGACTCCCGTTTAGTTTATAGTTTTACAAGGTGTCCGCACGGAAAAGATTAAAACGAGTCCCCTTCGGAGTTTGTCCCCACCGTCTTTTGTCTTTGTAATTGTACCCCTAACCCAGTCACCTGTTCCACTACCTGCTCGATTGTTCATTAGTTCCTCCTTCTTAACATAACTGAAACGGAACCTCCGTAACTGCTATCACCGTTCCGCATAAACAACCACTTATGTCGTCCGCAGCACTTTAATGATTGTTGTACACGGTGCAGGGAATTTAAATGTCTATATTGTTAACTATATATATTTTTTCCTCCGGAGCATCAAATGTCTACAAAAATTAATTTTACAAAATATTTTTGTAGAATTCAGAAGTGTGTAACGTTTTTTTTTTGTTTGTTTCCCCCCCCCCCCCCCCCACCCTACCAATTAATGGCAATACCTTCTTCCTAAGCACTTGAGGGGTTAATTTTCTAAGCAATATTTCCCCTACTAGTTTGTCCTCTATGCTGGGCATGGACTAATGCTCAGATTTGGGTTTGGATTATGTACTGAAGCACAAGAGTAATTAGTCAAATTACCTGGGTGTGTTGATCTGCAATTACTGCACTCCATGAGGTATCCTAGTGACAGAAGGGCACTGCAAAAACTCAATGTCTGCTGGGCCATGCTGTTATTGGACTACAACTCCCAGAATCCTCTTGTGACAGGTTGTTCAGCAATATTGATGTGCCGATAGTTAGATCCACATGTTGTTAGGTTAAGCCACAGCCAACCCAGTGTTTAAAGTTGGCCTTCCCTTACACATAGAGGAAGCCATTTTGTGGACTGAACCAATGCCTTGAGAAAGAGAACTATCTATTCTCTAGGAACCAGTGAAGTCCCTGAGGCACCGTTGTGCCTCCACTTTGCGTAGGCGATGGATCCACTTTAAATCACCTCATTTTAGAGCTGGTGTGGCTTAAGAATCTATTTTGACTTGTGACGTCCCTTCTGGATCATAGTTTTAGGCTGAACCAAAATTTGCACAATAATGGCCCCCCTGCCTGTACAATACAATGTCCTCAATAAGCACAGAGGGCTAGAATTACCAAAAACCTTCTAAAAAGGAAAAGTGGAGGTGTTGCCCATAGCAACCAATCAGATTCTAGCTATCATTTATCTAGTACATTCTGTAAAATGATAGCTAGAATCTGATTGGTTGCTATGGGCAACAGCTATATGTTTTTTCCTGTTTTAGAAGGTTTGATGAATCTACTACCCCTGAGTCTCATTGAATGGTTATTTAGTGCAGATAACACAGATGATTTGTATCCCTTAACAGCCAATCAGACAGTTGCTTTGACAATATTAATATAATCCAGGTTGATCAAACTTGTATTGATTGGTTGCTATGGGTTACACCATACTTCCGCTATTTGCGCCATGTCATTAATTCTGCCGTTAACTCATGCTGTGTATAAAGCACTTTATAAGAAGCAATTAGTAATATTTCTGTATCGGGTCAGTCAGATCAGGTTTTAACACATTGGCATAGTCAGTTTTGTCCTGTGGCTTTTTGCCCCATATTTCTGGTATTGTAAATGTATTCTCTATAGAGAAAAGTGTTACACAACGTACAATCATTTTTGCCACTTCGTTAGGCACATTATAGACTTTTAGCCCAAAGACAGGCCAGCTGAGGGTGTTTACTTTTTGATAAGTAGAGGGCAGGATAAATGCATTTTTACCACCCTCTATTCGATATACAAAGTGAATTTATTAACCAGATATTCGTGCAGAGCAGATTATTTTTGTTTTAAGAGATTTTATACCTTCAAACAATTGTTGGTTTGCGTGTGCCCTCAAGCAACTATATACTAAAAACATTCCGCCAAGCCCTTTATGTTGTCTGGAATTTATCTTCCCTACGGATATGACGCTGCATGTTGGCAAATATGTAAATTACAATTGAGGTGACTTTTTGCAAGAGGTCTGTGTTCTTTTATTATAAATAGGATTTTTGTTCCCTTAATGGGAACATGCATATAGGCCCTACTTATATTATGCCCCATTAGGTGCATGAACATTCTGTACAATAGCGCCCCCATCAAATCTGTCCACAAAGAGTACTGCACCCACCATCACTCAAACAACTATATGAGGTAGATTTATAGTTTTAGTGTAATATAAAGGCACAAGAAAATACCTTTTCTCGGAATAAGCTTCTATGTTTTTATGCTTCTCTTTTGTACAGGACACTTTCTCTAGATCTCTATATTTGCTATTGAATTTTATTATTGCAAAGAGTAGTTCACTTTAGGTAGTTAAGCAAGACTACCCCTCCCCAAACTATGTATTGTGCAAATGTTGGTTTATTCTAATCTGTGCTTCTTACCAGTAGGTTAAATAACCACTATTATTTTTTCCCTTTCTAAATTTAAATAGTGATTAATGAGAAATTCCAATGAGATTCTTTTTTTTTTTTTCTTTGTACTCAGATGATAAGGTATATTCAGAGATATATGAAAAATAAAGTATAAAGCTATTTTTGCAAATTGAAGGTCCAAAGCTGCACATAATTAGTTTTTCATAAAGCAAAATTTAAAGCCTTTTCCTGCTTATCTATTTTTTGTTCTCTGGAGTTTGATCTCTAGCTCGTCACATTTCATCGTTTCCTACATCTCGCCTGTTTCGATTGTTACATTGTAAACGCTCTTCTGATTCAGACTGTACCCCTGTGATCGGTGGCATTCGGGAGCGATTTTGGGCAAAATAAAGATTTCTTTGGTTAACGCACTTGCAGTTTGACTGTTTCTGTTGGTCACGCGGTCTCTTGCCTGGGTAGAACGGGATTTTTTGGTTTTAGGTCACCAAAAAGAAACTCCTTAGTACCTAGTTGGACCTGTACTGTACTTGCATTGGGTGTGCGTGAAATAAAGGCAAGTCATTACTGTATATCTGTGCACACAGAAGATTGAGACAGTGGGTATAGACATTACACTGGTTTTGGAAAAACTCAGAACACGTTCCATGCAGCTAAATGAAAGGGTCTCACGTAGGGTCGAAGTATCCATTAATAATGTCGCCAATGATTTAAATAAAATCTGCATTGGAAGATATATTGAGAAAGGAACAATCTCCGCTTTTATGGTGTCCTGGAAAAAGCAGAAAAAAGTGAGCCAGACTGTGTTCTTTACAGTCGTTTAATATGTGTACTTTGGATAGTAACATGTAGAAAACTACACAGTATTGGTGATCTATAAGAGAAAGAAAAACCAGCAAAAAACTACACCTCTATAAGTAACTTATACTGATCAATTTTCAGTGGATGAGCCAAAAATAGTAGATCTAAAAGTATATAATGGTTTATCGGCAATGTCTGTGAGGGGAATACGGTCACTCAGGAAATCTAAGTAAATGCATTAGATATCCAATGAACATTATTGATCCAACTACTTTTAGCTTACTTTTAACACATTAAGAACAGATATAACCCCTACCATACAAGCATTAAGATTAGAGGAGTCTTATGTCATCATCATCATTTATTTATATAGCGCCACTAATTCCGCAGCGCTGTACAGAGAACTCGCTCACATCAGTCCCTGCCCCATTGGAGCTTACAGTCTAAATTCCCTACTATAGACACAGACAGACAGAGACTAGGGTCAATTTGATTTCAGCCAATTAACCTACCAGTATGGGTTTTTTTTTGGAGTGTAGGAGGAAACCGGAGCACCCGGAGGAAACCCACACAAACACAGGGAGAACATACAAACTCCACACAGATAAGGCCATGGTTGGGAATCGAACTCATGACCCCAGTGCTGTGAGGCAGATGTGCTAACCACTAGGCCACTGTGCTGCCTGATGCTGATGTCTGAGAGGACAAAAAAAAAATGACTCTCGGCTGCATGAAAGTGGCTTATCGGTGATATGTGGTCTAACATACTTAAATTCAGAATCGATGGGAAAGTCATCTGTGACCCTTAAGCAGTGATGATTGGGAGGAAGTCTAAGATAACCAAGAAGCTAACATTAAGTGAAGACGCCAATTAGTGCAACTTTAAATATATTCCTAGAGTTTATTCTGCAACAAAAAGACTTTAGAATGACATGGGTGTCTAGCCTAACATGACGGATGCAATACACAACAAGATACTATGATTGTTGTACCCAAATACAAACATACTGTAGGGAAGTAGTACATACACTACATATCATTCTGGACAATTATATCTTCCTTTTACGCCTAAAATGTGGCTTCATTGAAGGGCCAAAAATATCAAGCTCTTCACAGTGGATGTACACATTGTTCTATGCATGACTAAACCAACTGAGCCTGATCACCGTGCAGTGAAAATAATGAATAAATGGAGAGTTATCATTCCACAAAATCTAACTTTGATAAAATATATGGGATCTTAGTCCACACACAATATGCGAAGACAGTGTTTCCCTAACTGCAGGTTTTCTAGAGATTCCTGCTTGAGCACAGGTGTATTCATTACTGAGTGATACAATGTAACAGATCCACAGGTGGTGTAATTATGTCACTTGTGATCTGGAAAACCTGCCCTGTTAGGGGGGCCCTGAGAACTCTGCACTAAGAGATTATTGATGCATTCGGTAAACTGATCCTTGCAGATAATATGGCTCTTACTATATGTATAAATCTAGATTTCTGGACCTGTCGCCACTCATACCATCAGAACGGACATGTAAACCACGACATTTAACCTGTATTGTATCCTTGACTTTCTTTTCTTATATCACAAAATGTCGTAGTTGAGTTTGTCAGATATATTGTTTCGAAAATCAATACAAAGTTCTTCAAAAATATAGAGATAATGCTCACTTTGTACTTCAGTATAACAGCAGGGCATCAGTCATTTTCCTAGATAAGTATAAATACATTAAAAGATGTATCCTCCATAATATCATATCATCATGGACTATGCGCAGTGTTGGCTAACCTGTGACACTCCAGGTGTTGTTAAACTACAAGTCCCAGCATACCCTTCCAGCAATAAGCTGCTATATATTGGCAAAGCATGCTGGGACTTGTAGTTTCACAACACATTGAGTGTCACAGGTTAGCCAACACTGCTCTAGGGTAAAACACCCAACTGGCTTCACCAAAAACTGCCACAGAATATTATTTATTTATATATATATATATATATATATATATATATATATATATATATATATATATATATATATATACACACGCTGTGTGTATATGTTCATATATGGCAGTGATGGCTAACCTGTGACACTCCAGGTGTTGTGAAACTACAAGCCCCAGCATGCTTTGCCAGCTATCAGCTAGTTATCTACTGGCAAAGCATGCTGGGGCTTGTAGTTTCACAACACCTGGAGTGTCACAGGTTAGCCATCATTGATATATGGCAATCTTTTCTCTTAGAGAAGCTAGTCGGCTACTTTGCAAACGACAGACAAATGATTTACTGTTTTATTTGATTCTCCCTAATATGTTTATAACTAGTGAGAGTTTAGTTATTGATTATTCCCCTTTATGGACCGAAATAACTAGTGACACTTTAACAAAACGTCATAAATGGAATTAGACAAGTACTTAAAGGAGGACACAAGCACCTGAATAAGGAACGAGGTTACTGGGGGTGGGTGTATGCAAATATCCGCCTGTCTTACTATGACCTTTGACCACAACAACAGGTAATTAATTGGGTGGGGCACATATATTGGGGTAGAAAGCCGGCACAAAATAAAACCATTACACGTTTATTTCTTATAGTTTTATTTAAATATGAAAAGGTCTTTAATCCCCCGTTAACCATAGCACAAAAGCTGCATTCAAATAAATGTACTAAAATTATGCGCTTTTTTTTTTTAAATATAGATAACACGTACTATTATCTTTATTTGTACACAATGTATTGAACTGGACGTTAATGATTGTTCACTTGATGTGAAGTTTTTATATATGCTTCCTGACATGACCATGTGCCAATCCCAAGTATATATCGCTGGTGCAGAGCAGCACCCTCAGAGTAAACCTGTGTGTTTGCTGTACTAATATTGGAGAACAGGCTGTTTGGTACAACCTGCCCTTCTGCTTTCCTGATGTTTGTTAGCAACCGGAGAAAAGGGTTTGTGATAACTTACTGATAACAAACACCCCACCCATGGGTGAATGACCGTGTACAAAGTTACCTGGATGAGCTCCCAGCACCGAACTTCATCCTTCGTCAATAACCAGGTACGACCTTACTGTATTACACCTGGAGGCCTCAAAGGAACCACTAAACCCTACTAGTCACTTTAACGATGGGGGTACCCAGGTTCCACCAACTTAATGGTCATACTTGCTACGGTATAATTGTCATGAATCATCTTGTGGGATATGAGAAATATGTGGACCCATCTAATACATTTTTATTCATACATTTCATTCAAAGTATTTGAGATCATAACTTTTTAAGTTTGCCGATCGCTTAACACTTTGCCGAAGACTGGAGAGATGTAACTACATCCTGGGTTGTGGCGGACTGGGATCCACATCCTGGTCATGTGGTGACCTAAGCGGTATCTTCAGAGCCTATCTGAGAGAACCTCTAGATTTCCCTGACCCATTTCATATAGCTGACCATTCTCTTTTGGCTTCAGGGACTTTGCCTGGCAATGTTTCTGTCTCCAACCAGTCCTTTAGCGTCTCCGTTGTATGGTTTATCTCCATACTGGTGTAGACATTTTCATTGTCAACTTTTCAACTACGTACCGTTTCCACTATCCATCTATTCTTTTGTTAACTATACAGGAGGTCTTTGGCAGCAGGTGGGGTTTTCAAAGTCAACTCTCTGCCGATGATACATTTCTGAACTCCTTCCCCGTCTGTGAACTCTCTTATGACGGTAGGTGTCCACACACACTACTAGCCTCATATCACAGCATATCAGACCCCAAAGTCACACAAGACACAGCTAAAACCTTAATTTCATGCACTCATCATCTCCCGCATCGACTATTGCAATTCCCTCCGTACTGGTCTTCCCAAAGTCAGACTTGAACCCCTACAATCTATTTTGCACACAGCAGCTAGATTGATTTTCCTTGCAAACCATTCTTCCTCTGCTGAGGCACTCTGTATGTCTCTACATTGGCTGCCTGTATTTCAACGAATCCAATGAAAAAAATTTCTACTAACATATAAGGCCGTCAACAAAATTGCACCGACATACATCTCCTCACTTGTCACAAAATATCTCCCTACTCGACACCTCCGTTCTGCACAAGATCTGCGTCTCTCTTCCACTCTCATCACATCCTCCCATTCTCGGTTACAGGACTATTTTTCGGGCTGCACCCACTTTGTGGAATTCCCTCCCTCGCACAGGAAGACTTTCCTCTAGTCTTCAAACCTTCAAGTGTTCTCTGAAAACCCACCTCTTCAGACAAGCTTATAATATTCCTCACCCACCATCTTAATCTCCCCTATTACCACCCTCTGCACAGCTAACACAAGACAACAAGCCTCTGACCAACATTGCCACACACAGCCCACTCAATACTTTTACCTTTACATTCTAGCTGGTCCAGTGTGCAATATGATGTAGCACATGTCCTTGTGTTTCAAACCAGGGTCGGACTGGCCCGCCGGGGGACCGGTCTATCCCCCGGTAGGCCCCGACCCTGATCGCTCCCCTCTTCGTTGGTGGGGGAGCGAGTAACTGAAGACAAAAAAAACAAAAAAAACCTTGCGTGTCTGCGGCGCTGGCTCCGTGCGCACTGAATGCCGGGCGTGACGTCATCACGCCCGACATTCAGTGAGGAGCGCCGCAGACAGAAGACAGAAGACAGAAGAGAATAAAGAATCAGATAGAAAAGGTAAGTGAGGGAATGGAAGAAAGAAGAGAGCATGAAGGCAGAGCATGAAGGCAGAGCGTGAAGGGGGAGCATGAAGGGGGAGCATGATGGCAGAGCATGAAGGGGGAGCATGAAGGCAGAGTGGAGGGGGAGCATGATGGCAGAGTATGAAGGCAGAATGAAGGGGGAGCATGAAGGCAGAGCATGAAGACAGAGTGGAGGGGTAGCATGAAGGGGGAGCATGAAGGGGGAGCATGAAGGCAGAGTATGATGGCAGAGTGGAGGGGGAGCATGAAGGCAGAGCATGAAGGCAGAGTGGAGGGGGAGCATGATGGCAGAGCATGAAGGGGGAGCATGATGGGAGAGCATGATGGCAGAGTGAAGGGGGAGCATGATGGCAGAGTGGAGGGGGAGCATGATGGCAGAGCATGAAGGGGGAGCATGATGGGAGAGCATGAAGGCAGAGTGAAGGGGGAGCATGATGGCAGAGTGGAGGGGGAGCGTGAAGGGGGAGCATGAAGGGGGAGCATGATGGCAGAGTGAAGGGGGAGCATGATGGCAGAGTGGAGGGGGAGCATGATGGCAGAGCATGAAGGGGGAGCATGATGGGAGAGCATGAAGGCAGAGTGAAGGGGGAGCATGATGGCAGAGTGGAGGGGGAGCGTGAAGGGGGAGCATGAAGGGGGAGCATGATGGCAGAGTGGAGGGGGAGCATGATGGCAGAGTGGAGGGGGAGCATGATGGCAGAGTGGAGGGGGAGCATGATGGCAGAGTGGAGGGGGAGCATGATGGCAGAGTGGAGGGGGAGCATGAAGGCAGAGTGGAGGGGGAGCATGAAGGCAGAGTGAAGGGGGAGCATGATGGCAGAGTTAAGGGGGGCCAGGAGAAGGGGGAAACAAAAGCAGCATGACACAGGGTGATGAAGGGGGGGCAAAAACAGCATGGAGGGCGCAGTCTGATCATAAGGAGGCCCAGCATGGTGATTAAGGGGCACAGTAATGTGTGTGTGATGGCACAGCGGGCTTGTGGCAATGTAAAGTGTGTGTGGTAGGTGGTAGCTAAATAATGGGTGCTATTTTCTTTGTAGGGTGAAGGTGGGGCAATTTAATTTAAGATGGGGTGGTTTGGGGGCTTTTAATTAAATGTGAATATGAATTATTTAATGGCAGTGACGGTTGCGGGAAATAGGTATATTTATTATACGTATTATACATAAATGCGATTTATTGCAGGGGCTGTCTGGGGGGAGGGAAATAGGTTTATTAAATGGGAATACTATAACTTTAATGTTGGGGCTGGAGGAAGGCCTAAGTATTAATTATGGGTCCTATTGATTTAACGCCGGGGCTGGTTGGAATCTTCTAAATGTACCCATTATTTTTTCCAAATAGGGCCCTCAACATTCCAAGATCCAGACAAGCAGCAACTAAAGAAACCAGCAGCTGCAGGTGGTAAAAGTGACAACAACAGGTAGGACAGTCTGTCAAAAATTCTGAGTCTAGTGCAGGCTTGGCTAACCTGTGGCACTCCAGGTGTTGTGAAACTACAAGTCTCAGCACACCCTTCCAGCAATAAGCTGCTATATATTGGTAAAGCATGCTGGGGCTTGTAGTTTCACAACACCTGGAGTGCCACAGGTTAGCCAAGCCTGGTCTAGTGGGACAATCCCGATTTATGGTGACTGTTCTGTCCAATCTAAGGGGCAGGTCAGACTGTGTACTCTTTATACACACACTGCATTCTTTATATACTACACTATGGTGCTAGCTGTCCTTCGTGGGCTGACCACTCCCCCTCTAGCGTCTAGTCTCGCCTCTATGATGACTGGCCACACCCCCTCTGGTGGGCCCCTAGCATTGCAGTTCCCCGGTGGGCCCTTCATGCCCCAGTCCGACACTGTTTCAAACTCCCATTGATTGTAAGCTTGTGAGCAGGGTTCTCTTACCTCTCTATCTGTATGTATTACCCAGTATTGTTTTATTAATGTTTGTTCCCAATTGTAAAGCGCTACGGAATTTGCTGGCGCTATATAAATGATGATGATGATGAAAGTCAACACAATTTGTGATAGAAATGAAATAGAATTATTATTGAGCATGTTGATAATTGTGGTCGGAAGATGACTGTTGTTGGATGATGTATGTGGCCATCGTCTGACGCTGGAAGAGATATCCGACTGCTCAGCCCATGCGCGGAACACCAGGATCTCGTCCACTTTGACTATCTGCACGTGACCAAGTTGGAATGTTGTTGGCCATCGTTATTCTATTCACTCTTATCTCTTCTCGTTCATCACCGCCCTGTACTTAAAACCTGAACTGTCAGATAACAACCTTGTGTTGAAAACACAAACACTAGTTTCTGCATATCCCCCGATCATGTTTTCCAATCTGAAAAGGAGCTACAACTATCATCCTCCCTTATCACCACCTTCCATTCCCACACCCAAGACCTTTCTGATCCTAATCTCCTGCATTTTAATTGGCCTGCAAAATGGACCTTATCAGAGAATCTTGTTCCTTGTTTACTATTAAACGCCTTGTCCTGAGTTTTTCTAATTGGCTAGAAGCTCCACCTATCACTTAACCTGCTCTGCTCACGGCATGGTTAAGTTGTGCCTGAAATATTTACTACTATATAAAATAGATGGACGGACAAGTGGGCTGGAGTCTCAGGGGAGATGGGAGCCCAAAAACAGCTTTTAACACCACAAACTGCCACTTTATCTCCATTTGGACACTTCTGTCCTACTGATTGCAGATGACCTGTACATACTGTAAAAATAACGAGGGGTTATGACATAAATCAAAGAATCCGTGATCTCTGTCTTATCTGATATTTCAACTACACATTCATATAGTCTATGGAGTTAACATCACTGTCCGTCACGTTGAGTTCCCGCTGTCTTTCGAAGAGGCAGCAGATCCAGCACCAGATATGGGGTTCGGGGGTGGTGCGGCTCCCGTCTGGGTTCTGTATGGAGTGCAACGTGCAAGCACCTGTAACAAGAAATTGTGTCAATTGCATCCTAATAGAAACATATTAGTGCCAAGCTCCAGTATTAAGGGGCCTCCTGGAAAATCAAATAGAGGGGATCACAGGGGTATAATGTTTTCTTCTTTTTCTGGCACCATTTGTAGATCTAAGAGCTCATGGGGGTACATTTATCAAGCTGCCGGTTTGAAAAAGTGGAGATGTTGCCTATAGCAACCAATCAGATTCTAGTTATCATTTATTCAGTACATTCTACAAAATGACAGCTAGCATCTGATTGGTTGCTATAGGCAACACCGCCCCTTTTTCAAACCCACAGCTTGAAAAATTTAGCCCCATAAGTGGATCTCTATGTAACTCTAGTGGCCATCACACATAATATTAAACTCAAGTTACATAAGCCCCTTACTCTAGTACTGGGGGCTTGTGGGTAAAATTTATAAAAATCTGTCACCTGTCAAATCATGGAATCGTGCAGGAAGAATTCAGCTGAAAAATTGTTATTGCGCAATATTTAATAAATAATAATAATAATATATTGCTTAAAAAAAGTATTTTTTCAGAGTACTTTTATCCATGCTTTCCTCTATCATGTGTTTGTGATGTAAGGAGTCTGCATGTTTGTGACTGAAAGTCTGTGTGGTTATCTTCTAACCCCAGACCTCCCTCTTTCCAACTAGTAGAACCACAAGAGTCCCATGCTTGGACCCTGTGTGCAATACAGACCCAAATAGTTGATTGTGCAAATGTAAATCATCTATCCTTTCTCTAAAGCTGGGTACTCACATCAGAATTTTCCACCAACTTTTTATGCTGAGCGATTTTACGTGCGATCGATGGTCCGATCGCTCGGTCCATGGACTGCATACACATTAGCCTTTGTTAGGACGATAAAGGGAAGAGCGGACGTCCCTTTTCCGACTTTTTACAGCTATGTTGTCGTGAGCAATGACTGCAATTTCGTACTCACTGTTGTGGATCGGTCGGAAGTTTATACACACTACACAGCGGAAACGAGATTGGAACGAAAATATTAAACGGTACAACCAACCAAATGAGGCGACAATCGTCCATTTGGGCAGACTTTCCACCATCGTGTCACTGCACACACTGACCCGACTTTTGAACGAGCGGTCGTATGTCGGCTGATTGAGCCGATTATTGGACGAAAACCGTGTAGTGTGTACCCAGCTTAAGCATTGGTTAGATACACTATCTAGCAGAGTGTATCTAGTTTTCTGCAAAGCCTTCATATTTGGTAGTCCAGTCTTATGGTTTCCTCTACATACACAGTCACAATATCATCACATGTGAAATGACAAGCATTATTAATAGCTTTTCATACCCAATGACAATGTCTATGTCACTTTGCGATGGGGCCCGACAAAGACATTAACTTTTCAGCTAAATATACTGGTTAGATTCACTATATAGTAGAGTGTATCTAACTAAAGGTTAAAGATAAGTATTTATTGTTGCAGATGAGGTGCCTCCCCCCCCCCTCCCCCCACCCGTCCCTCCCATTTAAAGGTGTCTTTTCTGTCTGGCATGCCTTTCTTTAAACTCCTTATAAACTATGTCGTTTTAAAAAATAGGGACAATGTTCTGTATATTCAAACTATCCCTCAATTGCACCCAGTTCCACTTGAACCTTTTGCCTTCCACACTGTCCCTCTTTTTGGGGTTTGACCAATTGGTCTGAATGCATATCTTCAACAGACCCCTGTCAAAAAATAGTCCCGGCCTCTAGTTGGCAGAAAGAACGTGGTCTATCAGAACAAGATGCGGCCACCGCAATTTTTTGAGGGATGATGGGCATGTTATCCTTAAGTGGATCAGATGCACGCCCCTGGGTCTAATAAGGGGGTGTAGTCAATATTGTGGAATTGAGAATCTGCTGTTCGGTGCAACCCTGCACAAAGGACATCATTTTTTGATAACTTAGCTTAGAACAAACGGTGCTTCTTCTGAAAGTCTGTCGAGAGCTTTGCTCATGTAACAAATCTGACAATAAGTGTCTCTATTCTTAGTATGATATCCCCTGTACATCCATGTCAGCAGTTGACCCCCTGCCCGCTATGACTCCGTGTTATCCTTCTCTCTCAGTTCCTCTCCATCACTGCTGACTGTGCAATAATAATCAGCCCCGTATACTCACCAAACAGAAAGTACGCTGCTAGCGATAAGCTGAACATGATGAGTATAATGGTCCCTGGACCCACGTCTTCAGCCTGACAGCTGCTGGGACAGGCGCACGGACTCTGCACCGAGATCTCCAGCACCTCGCTACTGTCCGTTACGGGGGGGAAGGTGACCAACGTGATCGGGCTGCAGTTAAAATGGACAATCGTTCTGAAAGGGCCGTCATGTGCGGCTGGGGAGAAAGATAGAGGTTATACAGTGAGACGTTGACTAATTTTACAGTTCCTTCATTGCCTCATGCAGGAGAGTGGATCACTTCCCTGAATTATACACCACAAAAAATAACTGAAATACGGTCAAATCACTATACTATCATTTGTTTATTGTCTATTGTTGCAAATATTCATGACAGTGTAGTAATTCATGTTTTAGTCATTCAAGTTACAAAATGCCGCATGTACAACTGGAGATATTTGTCTAAGGACAAGTTTGTTTTTTTTGTTTTTTTCAGTGTTATTTCGCTGTAGGGAAGTCATTTGTCACAGAAAACCCACTTGTGAAGACGTTTTACGTTCAGGAACTAACTAAACCTCCAGTGGTCAGCTGCAAGTTCAAAGTTCTTTCTGCTCCCTTGAAAAATCATGAGATGGAGGTGATGGAGGGACTGTCGGTGTAACATGCAGCACTTTCCTGCGTCGGAAGCTTTGTTTTCCATTAGGTAAAATGCGTGGAGAGGTGCGACTGGAAAGTGCGAAATGCGTGGCTTTAAAAATATATATAGGACACAATATATAGGATAAGACCTGATCATTGACAGTTCAGAGCTGGTGCAAAATGTAAGTTCGTTTGGCGGGTGGAAATGCAAACTTTTACTCCCCCCACAAATGTCGTCATCTTGCTCTGCAATCCTCCGCACTTTGCCGGAAGACTAAATGCTCCAGCGCAAATTATGCAGTACAGCGTCATGGTGTATTTGGAATTACAAGTCAAAGTTGGTCACTTACTGACAAGTTGGATGTTTGAATTTCATGTCAATATAGAGCTGTGATCGACACCACAGACTTCCTGCATCAGTCTGACAGGAACCTCAGATCATTGCTCTGTGACGATAGGGGACTTTCCATTATATATATATATATATATATATATATATATATATATATATATATATATATATATATATATATACTATATAAATGCCTAGTGGTGTGTGTGAAAAAAAACAAAACAAGCTGCAGCGCCACCTGCTGGGCAGAGTTATACACTGACCTATATATTTCTTGAAGAAGAAGTGACAGTTAGGAGTGGTTGGTGGTTGCCGGGGGTGACAGTGGGGAGTTTTTAACACCTTAAGTAGCTTGATGAAGGATGTGGCGATGAAGATGAAGGATGAGGTGATGGAGAAAAATGATGAGGTGGTGACATGTGGACAAAACCACGTTAAAAAAGGGCGCTTGCGTCGGGAAGTAACGCTCTTCCCCTGAGGAGGCCTGGGCTATGGCCCAAATGCATGACAAGAACCTTTTTAAGACCTTAAGTAGCTTGATTTGACTAGAATGCATGCGTATCATGCGTGGGTTAACTTGTGTGTGTGTATATATATATATATATATATATATATAACCTGATACACCCACCCCTGCTTCCGTCACCTGCGGTCATGCCTACACTAAGTCTCACGAGTGGATAGGTCACCCCCATCCCCCAAGAACATCAACACACACTTCTCCTGAAATAACATGTGCTGCTGTGATTCTGCATTCTGACGATCTGATTGGTTGCCAGTTGTTCCATTCCAGCCCACTTCAAAACTGGTGATATATGAACAAGCAGGGTGTGAATATACTGACAACAAGAAAAGATGTTCTGGCGCCAGTCAAAAGGATCTTAAAACAGGAGAGAGCTCTCCCCAAAAATGGAGGGCTTCTACATAGAAACACATCCAAGCTGTCACAGGCTGGACATACATCCATACTTGCCAACTTTATGTAGCTGGTATCCGGGAGATCCTGGTGACTTGCCTGGTCTCCCGGGAGTCCGGGAGACCTACCCGTAATTCGGTAGTCTCCCGGAAAACGAAACAAGTGGCCCTACATTATTACTAATCCAAATGTGTCCTTTGGTCTAATTCCCTTTCACCTTTATCTACAACACCGATTATCTTTACCGTTGGGTTATCTATTAATACAGACTTTCCAAGACTTCTCATTGTGACTTGTCTGTCACTGCCGTCATCCTAGAGACACAGCGCCATCTACTGAAGCTATGTCATCATGACTGCCTCCGCCATCATCTCAAGGGATCGCCATGGGCAACAAGGGCGGCACATCGGTCAGCATTGCTAGCTCCCAGTGTTGGGGTCACGGGTTGTATTCCAACCAGGGCCCTATCTGTGTGGAGTTTGTATGTTCTACTCGTGATTGTGTGGGTTTCATAAGAACATACTGATAGGTGAATTGACTTCTGACTGAGTTGTGTAATATTTTGGCGTTATGTAAATGAAGGATAATAAACTGTAAACAAACATATCAACCATCCTACTGGTCCCATTTCAGCTGGGACAGTCCCAATTTTAGGGCTCTGTCCCGTTGTTCCATCCAGGGGCATGTTTGCCCCAGGTGGGAGTGTTGGGCGGAAGGGAGTTATGTAATGGGCAGCCTATTTTGTTTTTAAATAAAAAAATATATATATTATTTAATTACCATTCTATAAAATTGAGTTTCATTAAACTTAGCTTTTCTTTTTAATTACACATTTTCTTTTTTATTTTAATGAGAGAATGAAAAGCAGTCTCCTGTCACACAGAGCGTCTTCTGAGCGGATTCTGTGACCGGAGGCTATAAGGCAAGGGCGGGGCAGGGTGTACGGGCGAGTCTGGGGGGTATATTTACTAAACTTGAAAAAGTGGAGATGTTGCCTATAGCAACCAATCAGATCCTAGCTGTCATTTTGTAGAATGTACTAAATAAATGACAACTAGAATCTGATTGGTTGCTATAGGCAACATCTCCACTTTTTCAAACCCGCAGTTTAGTAAATATACCCCTGGGTCTTGTATAATCAGTGTAATATCTCGCTGAGGGAGCTACAATTGAGGAAAAAAGCAATGAAGCAGTTTAGTAGTAGATATTGCTCAAACAATAGATCACAGCTGTATATATATATGGAATAATATATCACCTATTGTGAAATATAAAGATATTAGAAGTCACCTAGGAATTCCGTGCACAGAAAAAGCACAAGGCCTCAGGCTGTAAATTTTTATACAGTGCAAATAACTCCAAGATAACGCTTTACCTGCACCCCTACGGATGTCACGTCTTGGCCCAATAGAATCACGTCTTGGCCCAATAAAATCACGTCTTGGGCCAATAAGATCAGAGGGTGGGGCCACAATGGGGTGCACAACATCACTAAGCCCCGCCCACTCCATTTAATTGACAGCGCTGCCCAGGATTCGGGAGAATTGCCTGCTCTCCCGGGAATCCGGGACGACTCCCAGAAATTGGGGAGTCTCCCGGACATTCCGGGAGAGTAGGCAACTATGGTGTAAAGTGCTATCGATCCCAACTATTTCAAGCTTTGGTCTGTTGTGATCAGAAAGGACGTTTTAATTAGCAATGTGCAGACACTGCATGGAAATGCTAGGGTTTGGAGTAGGGCTTGCGGGATGAGATTAGCATTAGATGAGACGAAATTCGGGAGCCATAGATGATTTTTCACTCAAGTAGAATAAAGCTCAGGACCCCCCCCCCCCCTCCCCCTCCCATATTCAAATATTTTAGAGTAAATTTACCCTTACTAAGTGGTGGAAGTGGGCTGGTACACGGGGGCACGCCATACCGAATACCGCCACTTCCCCTACTGCTGTCATTGTAATGCTATCACATTCTATCCACTTACATTTTTCCATACAGCCAGTTCTAAATGTCCACTTGGACCACTGCCCCAACTTATATAATTTTCTACTTACCTCTGTATGTGACCGACAGAATTTTACTCTCGTTGCTGTAAGTGAATTGATTGCCGTCATGCATCCCAAATCCCAAATACTGAGGGAGACTCCTTTGCTCTTCTGGGTCCCTAAATAAAATTATAATGGTGATTTTCCATCTGATTGCACTTGTGATAAAACAAGTCTAAGAGGTATATTTATTAAACTGTGGGTTTGAAAAAGTGGAGATGTTGCCTATTGTAACCAATCAGATTCTAGCTGTCATTTTGTAGAATGTACTGAATAAATGATAACTAGAATGTGATTGGTTGCTGTAGGTAATATCTCCACTTTTTCAAACCCTCAGTTTAGTAAATATACCCCTATAGAGTCTATATAATAGGTGACAATAAGTGAAACATGTTCATTACCTGGTGACAACACACACAGCGACATGGGAGCAGTTCACCAGAGCCATAGGTTCACTGAAAGGGTGACAGGGGCTGATGGTTACAGATTGCTCCATTCTAGTCCCATCTACTTCACGCTGCACCACCCTATCTCTCACCAGGAAGCCCTCTATATCCCCTAACGCAGCCAGGTTCACGACCCCCGAGCCGTCCTTCATCAGGCACTTGCAGGGGTTCACCCTCATGCAGCCGGAGGAAGCCCCCAAAACTAGCCCCACGCAGGAGAAAAGAGTAATGTAGGCGGCGGCCATTGCTGCTCATAAAGAAAACAGCAAACTGGAGAAATATTTAGCAGCTGAGTGACAAATTGTGCACCCTCAGAGAGACCCACTGCGAGGCCAGCTCAAATGAAACATGACTTTCTCTAACAGCGTATGAAAATGTAAAGAGCCACCAAACCCCAAAATGACGTCTCATGGTAGAAAATGGCATAATGTTGCACTGCAGCTCTGATACAACAGCAAAAATTAAACTTTAAAAGATCAATAAACCACAAAATTAAAACTTTCAAACATTGGTTAAGCTGACTTTACTGCAGCTATATCATACTTGCCAACTCTCCCGGAATAACCGGGAGACTCCCGAAATTGGGTAGGTTTCTCGGACTTCCGAGAGAGCAGGCAAGTATCCCGCATACGGCAATTTGCTTGTCATAGTGAATTTCGTCATTTTGGCCCCACCCCCGTGACAAAACAGCATTTATTTGGGGCCAAAATGACGCGATTGTCAGCGCCCCGCCCCTCCCGCCCTCCAACCACACCCAACTGCCCAGGATCTCCCAGAATTAACTTTTAAAAGGTTGATAAGTATGAGCTATATCAAAAAATATAGTGCTCCCCCCCCCAGTCTATTACAGATAGCTGAGCCCCCCCCCATCTTTAGGACAGTGTAATGATAGAATCTGTAAAAAATCTGCGACTGCAGTCATCTGAGCCGCTGTGACATCACTGGCCCCGCCCCTGTGTATGAATCCACTAATCCACACAGTGCATTTCACAAAATTGCAATTGCGCCATCGCGTCGACAGGTGACAGGGCCAAAATGACTCAATTCGCTACAAATCGCGTCATCGAGATGCCAAGTCCCGCCCACTTTGCTAGGAAGAGGGAGCGGTACCCGGAATTCGTGAGTCTCCCAGACATTGCGGGAGTGTGGGCACATATGAGGTGTACTTGTATGAAAAAAAGCAAAGTGTCACTGTAGTTTTTGAAGAAGGAATGAAAAAATATAGCTATAATTTACTAATGCATTAATTAGATAGTTATAGATTGTAATTTAATTAATATTTTTAACCAGATTTGATGTTTGCAGGAGATGGGGAATTATACAGAGATTTCTACTGTACAAAGTAACAGAGTTTTCTGATGTAGCTGTAGATTTTCCACCTTATGTTCTAGCGATCTCCACTTTGTGGATCTGTTTTTTCCAGGACACTCGTTTTAGAATCCTCTGTATTCCTGCATCTGGATGTGAATGTCTTTGGCTCCTTCCAACACATCTAAACAGGGTGATTCTGTTATGTTTATTTTCTCTCTGCAGCATAAAAGTATTTTACTTGTCAAACGTCTGTACAATTACAGGGAGGTAAATGACTAGGTGCTTGTGTAACCGGATTAGAGACAAAAAGCATTTACTATACACGGATCGGCTTTAAATAGCAGCCAAGACATAAAATAAACATAATGATCGGGTTGTAGAAGTGGAGACATATTGTACCATTTTTAGGTCAAGGCAGCTGGAGATCAGGAAAATTACTGTAAGAAAATATACTGTATTTATAATTAGATTTAAAATAAATCTCTCTGTATTTTTCTTTATTTAACATTAGCAGAAGTTGACTGATCTGCCGAGATTGGGCGACACTGTGGCACAGTGGTTAGCAATGCTGGACCCTTTGGGTATTATTCCAATTATCTGTGTGGCGTTTGAATGTTCTACCCATGTTTGTCTGGGTTTTCTCCCGCTCTCCGGGTAGATTAACGTTATGCGAAGCTTCAGCTCTCTACCCACTCATTCCCAGCGTGTTGGGTATGAAATGTCTACATTCATAATGTCGACAGTCAAAATGTCTACACTGTTACAATGTCCACATAGTTAAAACGTTGACATATAAAATGTGTACACACTGCATAAATGAGTACGTGGTTGTAATGTCAACATTCAAAATGTTGACTTAAATAAATGAGAGTATTTTTAACGATGTAGACATTATGAACATATCGACATTATGACTGTCAATATTATAACAGTGTAGACATTATGACTGTCAATATTATATCTTTGTAGACATTAAGACTGTCAATATTATAACAGTGTAGACATTATGACTGTCAATATTATAACAGTGTAGATATTATGATTATCAATATATTAACAGTGTAGACATTATGAATGTCAATATTGTAGCAGTGTAGACTTTATGACTTTAAATATTATAACAGTGTGGACATTAAGAATGTAGCCATTTCAACTGCATCCCTTCCCAGCAAGCAAGCAATACCTATATATACATAATTACATTGCTTAGGCTGACATGTCTATGTAATAACACACGTCTATGAATACTGTTAGGCACCAGTCAGAATGCTAGCTGATCGTGCCTTCTCTCGCTGGGCCAATCACAGCAAGATAGGCGAAGGAGCGTTCAGTTGGCATCAGAGGGAATGCTGGGGGATGTAGTCTTTGAGGTGGACACATCACAGTTACCAATATAAAATAATAAAAACCTGGGCGGTTATTGGTTTTCTGCAGCTTTAAATTCTATAAACCAACATAAATTAAGATCAAAGCGCAAGACTAATGTGATACCAGGATTACAGTATAGTTATGCTGTGCAGTAGTTTTATGTATAAATATTATATGTAAAGTGCAGTACACCTGGCTGTGCACATGTATAAAACAGCTAATTTCATTAAAATCGTGTATTACTGAGTGAATTGGATAATACAACCGTAGAAGCAAAGCTTTCCACCACCAGCCTTAAAAAACTAAAGAGTTGGTGTCCTATGGACGCCAACGGTACTGGAGAAGCCTCTCTTCATATGACCCAGATCATGTAATATATCTCCCGCCTTTGTCTCATCCTAACTCTCCCAGAATGTCTGGGAGACTCCCAAATTCCAGGTAGGTCTCCCGGACTCCAGAGAGAGCAGGCACGTCTCCCGCATCCTGTCCAAAATTACGCAATTTGCGGTGAATCGTATAATATTGGCAACGTCCCCGCTCCAAAATGATGCAATTTGCCCCACCCTGCCCCCTTCCACCCTCCCACCACACCCCCTCCCTTGGATCTCCCAGAAGCGAAAACCACGAAGTTGGCAAGTATGCTTCATCACCATAATCTTATAATTAATTCCCCTCTCCTTCTCCCTGTAATTGATCCCCCCACCCTATAATTCTTTGCACCTACTTCTCCCCTTTATTCACCCTCCACCCTATAATTCACCCTCTCTTCTAACCCTCCACCCTATAGTTCATCCCTCTTCACCCTCGCTCCTGACATGCCCTCCTTTACACAAAGTAGGAGATAGCATATACTTGCCAACTCTGGCAATCTGTCCTGCGGGAGATCAGGGGGAAGATGGGCGTGTGGGGGCGGGATTCCGTGAGTCGCGTCATTTGGTCCCGCAATGACGCGCACAACTCGCCTCCTATGCCCCCGCCACTTAAGTAATGAGGGGACCAGAAACCGGGAGGTTGTCCTGCTCTCCCGAGAGTCCAGGAGAACTCCCGGAAATTCGAGTCTCCCGGACATTCCAGGAGAGTAGGCATCTATGAGATAGCAGTGGAGAGTAGGACTGTGCAATCTATCATTTTTAAATAATTAAACACACATCCCTCTTCCCTGATGTCAGCCAGAGAGGAAGTGGAGGTATAATGTAAATACCCAGCACTCACTGGGGCCAATTCAATAAGCTACGAATGCAGGGGCTAAGAATTCACTCATGAAACCGCATATTTTTTTTCAGCCTGTGCAATTTAATTCACATAGTTACAAAAAAAAAATGTTGTTTTATATATACATATATACATATATATATATATATATATATATATATATATATATATATATATATATATATACATATATATATATATATATATATATATATATATATATATTTGTATACGTATATATATATATATATATATATATATATATGTGTATAATAAATATATTTTTTCACATGCAGAAAGGACCACATCTATCTCCAGCCACGCTCCAGATCCTGCGTTTGATGTCAGTGTGCTCTGACAAATCAATAACCACTATTAAAGATTCAGTCAAGCTGTGATGACGTGTTGTTAGCAGCTGGGTGTATGTAGTGTGTACACGATCTATGAACCTGAACACGCGCACACTATTATTTTCATGACGAGTTTGTGCTGTTTTGAAGCAAAACAACAACAACACATTAGTCCTTGGTGCCATCCTTTACTTGTGTATATTTCTGCGCTGTTTTCCAGTAGCAGCCTGTCCTATTGTTTCTGACCATTTGAATCTGAGGGAAAAAAAGCAAAATATAAAGGTTCTTATTGAGTGTTAGGAACAAATCCAGCAAAAGAGTGTAACACTTGCTGTAATACAAGGGGTACAAATACTATTTTTTTTGCTTACAGGGAAACAATGAATTGCTTTATTTTTAACACTGCAATTTAGAGTTGAGTTAGGAGACGCCCCCTCCCAAATCTGTCCTCACATTTTCAATTTGCCCCCCTACAGTGCAATATGTCACAGTGTAATATTGCATCTTCTATCTGGATTTAGTCATACTTGCCAACTTTTAAGATTCCTCCCTGGGGAGATCCGGGGAAGAAGTCATGTGACAAGGGGGACAGGGGGCGTTGCCACGTTGCGCATAAAGCTGGAAAACGCTATCTGTAAAGCGCTAGGCTGCCCATTTTATAACCTCCCTTCTCCCAACATGACTACCCGCGGGACAAATATGTCCCCGGGCAGGACTGTAGAACAGATCCCTAAAGTAGGGACTGTCCTACTGAAATCTGGACAGTTGGGAGGTATGCAATTGGAGGAGGAAGGAGTGCAGTGCATTCGGTACTATGTGATCCCCCTCTGTCCTCAGCGGGCTCTGGACTGGAGGTAAGTATTCTGACTAAAGGTCGCTAGATTAGCTAGTGAGTGTGGAAGATTGAGTGGCATTCGGTAAGATCTAGACTGCATGTGTGGAGGTCTGGGTGGCATCTGGGGAAGTCTGAAGGGCATATGGGGAGGTCCGTGTACATGTGCGAAGGCCTGGGTGCCATTTGGAGACGTCCGAGTGGCATTTGGGGTGGTGTGAATGGCATGCGTGAGACTGTTGGAGTACATGTTGGATCTGAGAGCATTTTTTGGCAAGTGAGGAGCATGTGGTAGCATTTTAGTATGAGTGATGGAGAAATGAAGGGTAATGTGCACTCATTTTGAAGGGCCGCACATGTTGTCCTTGAGGTACGCCAGGTTGCCAATCACTGCTGTAGATATTTTAAAAGTGACTGTTTTCATGACAAGGCATCATGAACCCATGGATCTTTCCTTCCATGTTTACAAATGGTACGTCATACATTATGTCTTCTCAAAGGGATCCGTGCACCTATTTATCACCTGCGCCTCTCCCCCGTCTACCGTGGAGAAACAAGGCCGCATAATTCCTAATGACCTGGGGAACAGAGTTCTATGTGATCAAAATTCTGGAGTAAAATTGTGAGAGAATAAACAGAGGACAAAGGGTTAAAGGTTTGTGGAAAAAGTAATTCTAATTCACATGGCCAATAACCCATCATCCAGGAAATTCCTAATTATATAAAGTATGATAACATTAAAGATACAGTAGAAGGGGAATTACATCCACTAAATGAGTTTAGGAGGAAACAGCTTTTTTATACTTTAGTTTTGCTAAACTCTTTATTTCCCAGAGCTGCACACCAAGGCAAGCTGGTACAGACGTTATTTAGAGCTGTCCTGATTGCCTAAATATTTCTGTTCTTATTAAAATGTCGCTTTGTTTCTCCCCACCTGCCCATGTTGCGTATAAGAGCTCATTCTAGGCTTTCACCACGGCTGGACTCCCCAACCAGGTTTGGTTGATGGACCTCCCAGGAACTTACCAGGATTTATAACTTCTTACATTTTGTCAGAGCTTGCCACATTCAAAGCATGCAATCCCAACACAGCCCCCATTCTTGTAAAAAATACTAAGATAAAAAAATGTAGCGATCTATCTGACGCAGCAAATTTCTATGATCTGTGTATCAGCCGGGAATTATGACAAGCCTGGCAGTAGGAATCATCATCATCATCTATTTATATAGCGCCACTAACTCTGCAGCGCTGTACAGAGAACTCATTCACATCAGTCCCTGCCCCATTGGGGCTTACAGTCTAAATTCACTAATATAGACACACCGTCACACACAGACAGAGAGGGAGACAGACAGACAGCGAGGGGTAGACTAGGGTCAATTTTGATAGCAGCCAATTGACATACCAGTATGTTTTGGAGTGTGGGAGGAAACCGGAGCACCAGGAGGAAACCCACGCAAACACAGGGAGAACATACAAACTCCACACAGATAAGGCCATGGTCGGGAATTGAACTCATGACCCCAGTGCTGTGAGGCAGAAGTGCTAATCACTGAGCCACCGTGCTGCCTCTCCATTTTCATTACTGGTCTGACCTCATTACAGGGGTTTCCATACAGGATGGAGAGTCCCTCGGTCTGACGTTACTATTGATCTTTCCAAACATTGCCTCTAGTGTTAGCGCTCATGAGGATGTCACTGACAAACATTTTATTTTCTATGAAAAGTCACTAAAAAGTTATGCATGGATCTTCTCCCATCTACTGTTCTTCCGTTCATTAGTTATGATGCATGTAAATCTGTGGTCAGTCTACTGAGGTATAATGTTCAATGTTATGAGTATTGTGTATCACCCACATGATGCAACTGGTGTTTTCAGTCAAATGTTCCAAATTAATTATTTTTAATGGCAGAAGTAAAAAAAACAAAAAAACAAACCACAAACAATTGCTATATATCTTTTACAAACCTCACAACCATCCCATTTGGAAAATTTGGACAAGCCACCAATCTGCCAAAACCAAGCCAGTATTAGACCATTTGCAAATAAGGCCACACCCATATTATGGCAGACCACGCCCCTTTTAGAACATGGTGCACTCGGTAGGTATGCCTTTAATATAATTTGATATCGGTCTTTTCTTCAGTTTATACTAATTGTATAACAATAGTAAGGGGTGAAGTAATAAAGAGCATTTGTTTCCTATTATTGCTCTTTTTTTCCTGTCATATCCCACTAACATGACCCCTTCAACACTATACAAAATGCTATGCTCACTACCTTCCCGCTAAATGTACCTGAGCTGAATTCATTAATTGACGTAAAAGGTGTTTTTAAACATTAATCTCAGCCCAAGTTACTGTAATAGAAATTTTAGTGGAAAGTTCTGAAACTGAGCATTTGGTGTTTGTTAATTATATGGGCGTCATTCAGGTCAGCGTTGCCCGTAAATTCTAATCATGTCACACAGCTGCTCAGCTCAGCGCAAAATACTTTTAAATTACCTGCATGTCACCTGGAGTACGCTACCTGCCTGTCACCTGGAGTACGCTACCTGCCTGTCACCTGGAATACACTACCTGCCTGTCACCTGGAGTACACTACCTGCCTGTCACCTGGAGTACACTACCTGCCTGTCATCTGGAATACACTACCTGCCTGTCACCTGGAGTACACTACCTGCCTGTCACCTGGAATACACTACCTGCCTGTCACCTGGAGTACACTACCTGCCTGTCACCTGGAGTACGCTACCTGCCTGTCACCTGGAATACACTACCTGCCTGTCACCTGGAGTACGCTACCTGCCTGTCACCTGGAGTACGCTACCTGCCTGTCACCTGGAATACACTACCTGCCTGTCACCTGGAGTACACTACCTGCCTGTCACCTGGAATACACTACCTGCCTGTCACCTGGAGTACACTACCTGCCTGTCACCTGGAATACACTACCTGCCTGTCACCTGGAGTACACTACCTGCCTGTCACCTGGAATACACTACCTGCCTGTCACCTGGAGTACGCTACCTGCCTGTCACCTGGAATACACTACCTGCCTGTCACCTGGAGTACGCTACCTGCCTGTCACCTGGAATACACTACCTGCCTGTCACCTGGAATACACTACCTGCCTGTCACCTGGAGTACGCTACCTGCCTGTCACCTGGAGTACGCTACCTGCCTGTCACCTGGAATACACTATCTGCCTGTCACCTGGAATACACTACCTGCCTGTCACCTGGAGTACGCTACCTGCCTGTCACCTGGAATACGCTACCTGCCTGTCACCTGGAATACACTACCTGCCTGTCACCTGGAGTACGCTACCTGCCTGTCACCTGGAATACACTACCTGCCTGTCACCTGGAGTACGCTACCTGCCTGTCACCTGGAGTACACTACCTGCCTGTCACCTGGAATACACTACCTGCCTGTCACCTGGAATACACTACCTGCCTGTCACCTGGAATACACTACCTGCCTGTCATCTGGAGTACGCTACCTGCCTGTCACCTGGAATACACTACCTGCCTGTCACCTGGAATACACTACCTGCCTGTCACCTGGAATACGCTACCTGCCTGTCACCTGGAGTACGTTACCTGCCTGTCACCTGGAGTACACTACCTGCCTGTCACCTGGAGTACACTACCTGCCTGTCACCTGGAGTACACTACCTGCCTGTCACCTGGAATACACTACCTGCCTGTCACCTGGAGTACGCTACCTGCCTGTCACCTGGAGTACGCTACCTGCCTGTCACCTGGAGTACACTACCTGCCTGTCACCTGGAATACACTACCTGCCTGTCACCTGGAGTACGCTACTTGCCTGTCACCTGGAGTACGCTACCTGCCTGTCACCTGGAGTATGCTACCTGCCTGTCACCTGGAATACGCTACCTGCCTGTCACCTGGAATACGCTACCTGCCTGTCATCTGGAGTACGCTACCTGCCTGTCACCTGGAATACACTACCTGCCTGTCACCTGGAGTACGCTACCTGCCTGTCACCTGGAGTACACTACCTGCCTGTCACCTGGAATACACTACCTGCCTGTCACCTGGAGTACACTACCTGCCTGTCACCTGGAATACACTACCTGCCTGTCACCTGGAGTACACTACCTGCCTGTCATCTGGAGTACGCTACCTGCCTGTCACCTGGAATACACTACCTGCCTGTCACCTGGAGTACGCTACCTGCCTGTCACCTGGAGTACACTACCTGCCTGTCACCTGGAATACACTACCTGCCTGTCACCTGGAATACGCTACCTGCCTGTCACCTGGAATACGCTACCTGCCTGTCACCTGGAGTACGTTACCTGCCTGTCACCTGGAGTACACTACCTGCCTGTCACCTGGAGTACACTACCTGCCTGTCACCTGGAATACACTACCTGCCTGTCACCTGGAGTACACTACCTGCCTGTCACCTGGAGTACACTACCTGCCTGTCACCTGGAATACACTACCTGCCTGTCACCTGGAGTACACTACCTGCCTGTCACCTGGAGTACACTACCTGCCTGTCACCTGGAGTACACTACCTGCCTGTCACCTGGAATACACTACCTGCCTGTCACCTGGAGTACGCTACTTGCCTGTCACCTGGAGTACGCTACCTGCCTGTCACCTGGAGTACACTACCTGCCTGTCACCTGGAATACACTACCTGCCTGTCACCTGGAATACACTACCTGCCTGTCACCTGGAATACACTACCTGCCTGTCACCTGGAGTACACTACCTGCCTGTCACCTGGAATACACTACCTGCCTGTCACCTGGAGTACACTACCTGCCTGTCACCTGGAATACACTACCTGCCTGTCACCTGGAATACACTACCTGCCTGTCACCTGGAATACACTACCTGCCTGTCACCTGGAATACACTACCTGCCTGTCACCTGGAGTACACTACCTGCCTGTCACCTGGAATACACTACCTGCCTGTCACCTGGAATACACTACCTGCCTGTCACCTGGAGTACACTACCTGCCTGTCACCTGGAATACACTACCTGCCTGTCACCTGGAATACACTACCTGCCTGTCACCTGGAATACACTACCTGCCTGTCACCTGGAATACACTACCTGCCTGTCACCTGGAGTACACTACCTGCCTGTCACCTGGAGTACACTACCTGCCTGTCACCTGGAATACACTACCTGCCTGTCACCTGGAATACACTACCTGCCTGTCACCTGGAATACACTACCTATTATCTAATGCCTGGAAACCCCCCTTCAAGCCTGGGGCACTGTATAATTCAGGTGGCTGGACCCTGTCCCCGCTTCACACGGCTCTGCTTGAAAAGGGAGAGCTGTGTGCAGGGGAGGGCTGCGCCGTGGGGCAGAGGGGCATCGGGCCGCTCAGTCTGACCCCTGTTCAGGCCGCCCACCCTGTGGATGAAAACGTGCATATTACCTGCGGCCGCATCACAAAACAAGCGATGCGGCCGCGTCAGCGCACAGGCGGCCGCATCACATGACAGGCGATGCGGCAACATCATCATGTGATGCGGCCGCCTGTGCGCCCCCCTGTGCACCCCCCGGGCTGAGATTTGCCAGCCCGTGCCTGGCTGTGTGCACCTAACAGTAGTGCACGCAGCATTACCCATGTATATTATAGGTATAGGAAGAGTTGGAGCGCAGCCAAGCACTGTCTAATATTATAGCAACGCCCCCATGCATGCTGGTCACGCCCACTGGTGGCGCGGTGTGGAAACCCCCCTCTACAAATCCTGCGTTTGCCCCTGAGCTGCAGGAAAATATAAAAAAAAAGTTTGCTGCACAGGGGTTACTTTGCCAGGGGTCCCAGAGTAGCCCCAGCATGATGCATTCCAGCGGTGCATGTACATGCAGCACTGCAATTTGCAGTGATCCATATTTAGTTGCACTGCATTTTACTGATGCATAAACCTTTTAACTCTACAGGGAGTTAATAGAAAACAAGTACACTCTTCAGCGTGTAATACAGTTACACTGAGCTACCAGCAGGGGGAGCACCACATTGCTCCGCCTCCAACCAGCTCCAGTCACGTGTACATGTCAGAACTACAACTCCCTCCATGCATCGCGCAGACCGCGGCTGATGATTGGTCAGTGAAGTAATCCGGAAACAGGACGACGTGGTGTCATGGTGAGCTGGAGATCACAGACTGTGTAATTAGATGATGGAGATTCTCTGCTCTGCGGCTATTCAGGCTAATGTGTGTTTTGTTGCAGGCGACAGGAAGTGACCGTCTGGCGGGGGCCGGGCTGGTGGCGTTCAGCAGCCTCCTGTTCGGGTATTACACAGTGTGGGTCATCTGCCTGGTATGTCAGAGTGCGCAGCGCTCGTCCAGCACCTGCAACAGATGTGGGCTCCCTGGAACTACAAGTCCCAGCATGCCTTGGTAGCAGCTGTTGTGGTGTCAGCATGCTCTGCTAACCAAAGGCATTCTGGGAGTTGTAGTTTCACAGCAGCCGACGTGATCCATGCTATCTATGGCTGTTATATAGGTTTAGGTTGGTAGTATGGGCTTGCTGAGACTTTTAGTTCCAGAGAGCCACAGGGTGTCTGCCATTGGCCTGTAATAATAAACATCTAGATAATACTGTACTGTGTGATGTATATTATGTAAGGTATGAATAATTACACTGTTCACAGATATACTCTTATTTATCAGCATAACTGGGAATTGTCAGGTCGCATACTGTACTCAGGGTTTTTATTTTCCATTCAGTGCCTCAAGGAGTTTCTCAGTCCAGCCTATAAAGCTGGCCATATATTAATACAGATAATACTGCCCAATTAGATCAGTGTCAGTCAAATTATGCATTTAGTGTAGAGATGGTCACTGACCCCCGTGTTTTGGTTTTGGATTCGGTTTTGGATCTGGATTACCGTCGTGTTTTGGTTTTGGTTTTGGTTTTGCAAAACCGCCATTGCGGGTTTTGGTTTTGGTTTTGGTTTTGTTTGGTTTTGTTTTGCTATTTTGTTGGAAAATACATGTTTTTGTGCCTAAAATAACCCAATTTAGTGCTCCAACTGTTTTAGAGATAAGTAATCTAATTGTTGAGGTAATAAATCATCCAAAAAAACTGTTTAATTCTTCGTTGGTAGGCCTTCATTTATTCTACACACAAAACAGATTGTCTTCCTCTCCATCTATGCATATTGGCAATGCAGCCATCGTCTTTGGATGTATATTACACCCTACACTTATAGTTAAATATGTAAAGAAATGGAAAAAGACAGTTTGCTTTCTGTCTCTATAGGCCCCCCTCCACTTTTTTAAGAAAACAAAAAATTCAGCCATTATAGACTGTACAATATTAATTGACATGGAGAAAGCCAGTTTGGTTTCTGTCTCTCTAGGCCACCCTCCACTTGTATAAAATACTAATAAATTCAGCCGTTATATACTGTACAATATAAATTGAAATGGACAAAGGCAGTTTGGTATCTGTCTGCATCAGATCCTCTCTCCACTAGGAGTAAAATAGAAAACTATTCAGCCGTTATATAATCTAGAATATAAATAGAAATTGAGAAAGGCAATTTGGTATCTGTCTGCATCATAATCATCAACATCATCATTAGCGCCCTCGTCGCATACACAAATCTCCCCCTCATCCTCTTCTAATTCCAAAGTGGCATCCTCAATTTGGGTATCACCAGCTACACTCGGGCTATTAAGGCACACATCAGCAGAATGCTCACGATTAGACATCCCACTGTTGGATGGACTCTCCACAGGGATTGTTGTCATTTGTGAATCAGAGCAAATATTCTCCTGTAATGCCTCACTGTTATCTTGCAGCTCGGCTTTGACGCGTAACAGTAGTTGTGCACCAATTGTAGGCTGGGTAACTTTTTGGGATCTGCCACTAATAGCCAAAGGTGAAGGCCTCATTCTCTCTTTGCCACTGCGTGTGTAGAATGGCATGCTTGCAATTTTTTTTTTATCGTCACGTAACTTTTGCTCAGTTACACTTCTTTTTCGCTTCAATACAGTAAATTTTTTTTTGTTTTTTGTTTTTTGCACTAATTTGAAAACACTCTGTTGTTTGACATCGCCTTGGCCAGATGACGTACTGGGAACACTAACATCAGGACTGGTGACAGAATCTGGTTGCTCATTCAGATCATATGTGGACTGCTTTGAATCCATTCTGAGCGCAAACCACTGGGGAGTGCTAAAAATTATTTAGTAGATACTGCTGACAGTTATGACTTTTGACAGCCAGAAATATTAATGCACAATTAGGGAGGACACCCCAAAAGCACTGAGGAGTGCTAATAATTATTTAGTAGATACTGCTGACAGATATGACTTTTGACAGCCAGAAATATTAATGCACAATTAGGGAGGACACCCCAAAAGCACTGAGGAGTGCTAAAAATTATTTAGTAGATACTGCTGACAGATATGACTTTTGACAGCCAGAAATATTAATGCACAATTATGGGGGACACCCCAAAAACACTGAGGTGTGCTACAAATTATTGAGTAGATACTGCTGACAGATATGACTTTTGACAGCCAGAAATATTAATGCACAATTATGGGGGACACCCCAAAAACACTGAGGTGTGCTACAAATTATTGAGTAGATACTGCTGACAGATATGACTTTTGACAGCCAGAAATATTAATGCACAATTATGGGGGACACCCCAAAAACACTGAGGTGTGCTACAAATTATTGAGTAGATACTGCTGACAGATATGACTTTTGACAGCCAGAAATATTAATGCACAATTAGGGAGGACACCCCAAAAACACTGAGGAGTGCTAAAAATTATTGAGTAGATACTGCTGACAGATATGACTTTTGACAGCCAGAAATATTAATGCACAATTATGGGGGACACCCCAAAAACACTGAGGTGTGCAACAAATTATTGAGTAGATACTGCTGACAGATATGACTTTTGACAGCCAGAAATATTAATGCACAATTATGGGGGACACCCCAAAAACACTGAGGTGTGCAACAAATTATTGAGTAGATACTGCTGACAGATATGACTTTTGACAGCCAGAAATATTAATGCACAATTAGGGAGGACACCCCAAAAACACTGAGGAGTGCTAAAAATTATTGAGTAGATACTGCTGACAGATATGACTTTTGACAGCCAGAAATATTAATGCACAATTATGGGGGACACCCCAAAAACACTGAGGTGTGCAACAAATTATTGAGTAGATACTGCTGACAGATATGACTTTTGACAGCCAGAAATATTAATGCACAATTAGGGAGGACACCCCAAAAACACTGAGGAGTGCTAAAAATTATTGAGTAGATACTGCTGACAGATATGACTTTTGACAGCCAGAAATATTAATGCACAATTAGGGAGGACACCCCAAAAACACTGAGGAGTGCTACAAATTATTGAGTAGATACTGCTGACAGATATGACTTTTGACAGCCAGAAATATTAATGCACAATTATGGGGGACACCCCAAAAGCGCTGGGGAGTGCCAAATATGAAGAAAAAATAATAAACCTCTATCCTCCTCTCTGCACTAGCGATTTTGGTTAGAGCAATTGCAAGAACAATATTGTATTCTTTCTCTGTCCCTGCTCTAATTAGCCTATGACTACACCCTGCTCTCTCCCTCTGTCAAATGGCGATGGATTGCTGTGGAGGCGTGTATTTATAAAGTTGAAGTATCGCGAGAACCGAGTCCCGAGATCCGACGACGTCACAATGACGTTCGGCCTCGATTTGGATTCGGAATGGGCGGGAGAGTACCGAGCTGCTCAGCTCGGTACTCGGATACCCAAAGTTCGGGTGGGTTCGGTTCTCGGAGAACCGGACCCGCCCATCTCTAATTTAGTGTCACATGTATGACCGCATCGTGCCTAATCAACAGCCAATCCACATGGAATCAGAATGGAAAATCCAGATAGCTCATGACACACATTGGTACAGGGATGGTGTTATCGTCCGGCTTTAATAAGGAGGTTCCATGTGACTGGCGGTTGTTTGGCCTAATTGCAGAACAACTGAATATGTGTCAGGCTGTCCTACAATATGTATGGTCAAATCTGTCACAAGTTGTCATTTAACAACTGTACCTAAACATTGGATCTGACCTTTTACTCCCATTTTATCCCACTGATGATGTCACTTATTCTGTGTTTTATAGTTTTAATGCACCTCCTCTCTTGTGCTCTCCTCTGTCCTATCTAACTCTCAGGTGTGGGTATAGGGGATCAGAAGGGTTCCCGTTAATGTGGGTGTTGCAACAATGTCTTTTTGTGTTGACTCGGTGGTGGTGTAAATGCCCATCTCATATGCACAATAAATGTTTTTTTGCATTCAGCTTCCACTCGGGCTCAGGACGTGAGATGCAAAGATAAAAACACAATTATGTGCATCTCCTGGGTGGGGTACGAGTGTGCGAATGACATAATTCCGACAAGACTAGGAGCGACATGAACGTTGCAATACTGTAATAATGACTACCACCGCATCTCCTACTCCCCTTCTGCACGATTCTTAAATAGTAGACAAATCAGTTATAGTCACTCAATAATATGTACACTATCATTATTCTTGCTGTTATTAGCTGTATATTTTTAAGCATCTCAGATTGCTTAGCTGTTCCCTTGACCACTAATGTTGGTATTGAATGGTTGTCCATGAAGCTGATTGGACGAGCCACAGCAGCCAACCAATTCGATCCATTGACCACCATGCTAGTATCTGACCTTACTTTCACACCTCTCCTGTGTATACTGTGTTCAGTATATAGATAATGACAACAGAACGAGCTGTATTCTGTGACCGTTTACAAAGAAAATCTGTGTCTATTATTAATAGAAACTCTTATTTGCTTCCAGCCGTTCATTGACAGTGACCATGTCATTCATTCCTTCTTCCTGCCGAGAGAGTACGCCGTGCTGCTACCCTTACTGGCTGCCCTCATTCTGCTTCTCCTCATGGGTGAGTCATATTTTGGGGAAATGGGAAAAATCTTTATAATGCCAATAAATGGCAGGCTGTTGTTTGAAGTTACCAGGAACCTGGGCCCCCACGGTGGCAGGCGGCCTGGCCCCACCCCCCCCAGCTGCTATAGTTGGGCCACACCACACCGATTTTCCGCCTCTGCGGGTATTACCATGCAGACCAATAAGCCACAAGCAGAGAGCTGGCAGCTTCCTATTGGTCCGCGAGATCACCACCCCTGTGTGGCAGAATTATTTGGATCGGTAACGAGAGAGTGGAGAGGGATTGAGAGCTGGCAGAGCTTGTCAGGCACCAGCCACACCTCTCTGTATCTTGACACACCCCTTGTGGCAAAAGCCATGCCCCCACTCTGGGATAGAGGGGGTCCTATCATCATCGTTGTTTATTTATATAGCGCCACTAATTCCACAAAAAAGGCCATGGTCGGGAATCGAACTCATAACCCCAGTGCTGAGAGGCAGAAGTGCTAACCACTGAGCCACCCTGCTGCCCTATAATGGACATTTCACAGGGACCCGCATTTGCAAAGGCCAGCCCTGCTTAGGGAATACAGCATACATGTCCTTTTCTGATATGTGTCCGTCTGTTCCTTTAGGTATCTTTGTGACTTACGTCATGATGAAAAGTCGGAGCCCTAAGAAGAAGTCTCAATGAAGATCCAAGAAAGTCACTAGTCCCTGTTTCAAGTGACTGGTTTAGAAATCGGACCAACAGCATTATAAGACGAATAGTTTTCACCCTTCATACGACATCGCTCCTTTCACACCCAATATGAAGGGACACCGGAGACTGCTGTGCGTTCCCATCATTAACTTAACCATTGCGCCCCAGTCATCAAAGCTTTGTAAATAAATACTGCCACCTAGTGGTTGAACTTTATTATGACACCATGTGTGTATGTTGTAGACCAGTGGATTCCAAACTTTTTCAGTTCAAGGCACCCTTAGGGTCTCCAAAATGTTTTCAAGGCACCCCTAAGCCAAAATTATTACCAAGTAGTCCCCTGCCTTGCTTACCACTGGACCTGGTCGAGGCACCCCAGGGAGCCTAGGTGCACAGTTTGGGAACCACTTTTGTAGACTATTCCAGGCCTACAAGGCATAATCCCACCATCTGTGGTAAAACCTTCAGAAATCCTTCTGAATAAAAATTTATCCTGGAGGTCTCAATGTAATATTCTTGAGGTGGACATGGCATTGCATTATAATGGACAGTTCATATTATCATCATCATCATTATTATTACACCTTTACTGGTATCAAACAGCATAAGTGTTTTTTTAACTTTTCATTCTGCACATGTATACCGTGTGGGGGCAGCCATCTTGAGATTAATTAATAAGCTGCATTCTTGTGACTACTAGTTCAGCATACAAGATATCTGCTCTACTCCTTGTAGACCACTGGTGGACTTTAAAGGGACACTACAATCTATACCAGTGTTGGCTAACCTGTGACACTCCTGGTGTTTGTGAAACTACAAGTCCCAGCATGCTTTGCCAATATATAGCCGCTTATTGCTGGAAGGGTATGCTGGGACTTGTAGTTTCACAACAGCTTGGTGTCACAGGTTAGCCAACACTGATCTAAACCATGAGTTTGATGATCAATGATTTTATTATAGTAAAGATATATGTACCCTGTGGTTGTGTGTCAGCGGTCTCTAGATTCTTACAGTAGCTAAAACATCCTATTTTTATGCAATAGTTTAGCTTCAAATGTAGTTTTTAGAGGATGGAAGTGGCCATTCTTGTATGATCCGTCTTTATGACGGAAGCCTGGAGTGGGTTTGTCATGGATAATGTAAATATTCAGAGTATATTTTTAGTTAGTATATTTTTGTGAGGTAATGCACAGCAGGGAGAGGGACTGTTTAATGTATAGATGACTATACTTTGAGTTAGTTCACAGTTTTAAATCCAAACCCACTAATCGAAACAGAAAAAGCATTGTTGTAAATATCATGTCCCCTGGTCAGAGAGTCATCCCCACTGCAGAAAAGTGTCCTAAAAATACTTTCAGAACTCGCTATATTCTAAGTAAATGCCAGGTTCTATTATGTGAGTAATATTTATTTGTTTATTTGCTAAGCTGTAGTAAGAATGTTTCTGATTGGCTAAAGAAGAACACTGCCTACAAGTAAAGTTATACTGTAACCCCCCCTCCTTACCCAAGGTGCAGAGCAGCAGGTGATTGGTTCTTTGGCACCTTTGGGTGCTGGTGGTATGGCCTGATTAAGGGTTCAGGCTGCCCTAAGCTAAAATGCTTGTAGTGGTCCCTCGTCTTCCGCACCAGGCTAATATTCTCTAGGTAAAAACACTTTTTAATTCAGCTTCCTTCACCCCCCACCAATGTTTATGCTCCTGTGTTTTGAAACTCTCCTCTGGGGGAGGGGCTGTCACGCTGCTTTTATCTACTACTCGTCTCTCCTGCTCGCTTATCCTCAAACACCCGCCCAAGGATGTCTTTAGCCTTTACCATGGGAATATTAAATCCTTACTACGTTTTATCTTTCATGTTTTGGTTTTTTTTACTTAGGGAAAACGACTATTTATAGTTTAAGATAAGTTTCAGCTTATACCTCTCCCTGTCGCAATTTTGCACCCCCCAAAAGCCTTGCGCCCGAGACTGCCGCCTAGTCAGCCTATTGGATTATCAGGACCTGGCTGGTGGAGGCAGTACAATGTAAATGCTGCTCAGCCCAGATGCGTTGAGTGACTGAGTGATCAGCCCTCCAATCAGAGCTCTCCACACAAGGTTCTAGGAAGCTGAACGTTTCGTTACCTTCTTTACCTGACTTGTTATCTTGCTTCGTACTTGGGATGTGTGTGAGTTTGTGTGTGTTCCATTGTTCATTCTTATATTTAAAAAAAACATAAAGGGGGGCGTGGCTTGGAAGCCGAGCGAGACGGCCGCATCTGCACGGAGCTCCGCACAGAAAGAGTGGAAAACTCACTTTAGTGGCGGATTGAGTGAACCCCAATCACACAGGTAAGCCCCAAATCCTGTGTGGGGAAAAGCGCTCACCTGACAAGCGCTTCAGCGGCTGAGGCGGGACAGCGGAGATTGCCCTGGAGAGCTGAGAGGAGACGCGGCTAAGAGGGACTGACGGCTGAGGGGAGATCTCAGAGGAGAGAGCCTGGTCCCCCATGCGAGGTGCATAGACGCCGGGATTTCTGCCTGGGAGCCATTCATATGATCTGGGAGCTGCGTGGTGTCGGTGGAGTAGAACCGGAAGTGGCAGAACGCCATTACTGTCTTCTCTTCCGGTGAATCAGACCTCGTGGTGTCTGCTGGGAGCCATCCTGGTACGTTGTGGAGAATAAAGAGGTATGCAGTGGGGGTGGAGGGGAACCTGCCTTTTCCTCTATACCTGAAAAGCCCCAATACATTATTAACACCAAACCTGGCTACATGACAGGTGGAGAGAGTGAACATCAATACTGCTAAGTGGCTTATCCAGCAATTCTGGGGAGGATGCACCAACACTGATTCAGCACAGATGATTCACATTGTGGATACTGATAATTCCCATGCGTTTAGCTGCATTGTAACGAAGATTCTATCTTACAGCAGTGCAGAATAGCTGTGGAAATACTAACCAATAACCTGCTGGTGATAATAGCATTGCAGCTCCAATCATTTACCAAAGGGGCCACATGATACATGACAACACCTCAATCCTAATAATTACAGCAGATTTGTCATATCTCTCTGCACGAAAGCTCTATAAAGCAGTTACCTCCTGTAGCAGTCTACAATCAACAAACTCTGCCACCTAGTGGTCATTTATTGTACTGCTTCAAGGATCATCTTTTATTCCATAACAAATCTGTCTCAGTACAAGCTACATCACTACCACTGAAAAGAGTATATACAACAGAGCGGTTCGTTGTGCTTCATCATCTTTCCATGGCTGATGACTACTAAAAGCCTCGAAACTCACCCTGCTTAAATGACTGACTAAATATCTAATAACAGGAACTTCCGGTGGGCGGTACACCTAGCTGACCGCGTTTTAACAAGTCTCTTCATTCTCTCCCCGGAGTTCGGCCACACAAGCGGGCCTGTAGAACACAGATAATCATTGCAGCATTCCTGAAGTTAGATACGTATAATTATATGTGTTTGGTTGCTTAATACTAAATATTGCTTATTAGATCTGAAATACTGAAATAAGTGTCAAAATCGATAATTCATACAAATATTCTTACGCGATGGTATAGTCTTGACACTACAGAGGGAAAAAAAAAGTAATTTGAATACTTTTGTTTTTTAACACTTCTTATATTTTTTATTTTTTCCACTAATATGTGATTAGTTTAAAAATAAGAAGAGAGAGTTTACAATATAACCTTAGTCACATGTTATTGAATTTCTGATATAATAATCTCTGACAGACTCTTAGATTAGTGCCTTATAATTGTACTTGGTTTGCTTAGAAATGGAAAAATATTGTAGCAAAAATTCATCCAAGCGTGCAAACAGCAAGCTGGATCAGAGTAAGACGGGCAGAAACAAATCTGGAGCGAGCAAAGATGCTTCTTCTCCTTCCTCGCCCCTCTCAATGGGGGACGTGGAGGAGGGGAATCAAACTCCTCTTACTCAATGCACAAATACTGCAAGTACAGATACGGCTCAAACTATTCTAAATATCCTCCTTCCTATCATAGACAAAAAATTCGGAGCTATTCAAGATACCTTCGATGCGGCTATTGCCAAAATAACAGAAAACACGGCTAGAATTAACACGCTGGAACAACGTACCAGCGATGTGGAGGATAATGTTCTAGCCTTGCAAAACGGATCTGAACAAGATTCGCGCAGATGGTCACAAATGCAAGAAAAAATTGATGATCTGGAAAACCGTAGTCGAAGAAATAACCTTAGGTTTATTGGTATTCCAGAATCGGTGAAAGGGCCTGACTTATCCTCTTACCTTAGTCAAGACCTAATAGTTGCTCTCAATTTACATGACGAAATAGACAACTTACAAATAGAACGAGCCCACCGTCTGGGTTCAATTAGGGAGGGCAATTCAGCTAGATCTCGACCTGTTTTGGCTAGATTTTTAGACTTCAAAGATAAGGAGAAAATATTGTTAGCATTTAGGAGAAAGAAACAATTGGAGATCGAGGGTCACCGAATACTAATATTCCAGGATTATTCAGCTAAGTTGTCACAGAAGAGAAAAGAGTTTGCACCAATTTGCAAATTCTTGGCTGGTAATAATAAAAGTTTTGCTCTTATGTACCCAGCTAAGCTCAGAGTGGTGGAGAATGGTCGTACATTACTTTTTGAAACTCCGGAGATGGCAAAGAGTCATTTTCAAGTGCCTACTCCGCATTCAAGGTCACCAGCTGGAGCTCGCTCACCTTCTAATGCACCAACTTGAATGGTATAGCAGTCTAGATTTAGATAAGATGTTAAAAGGCTGATAAATCACATAGTGACTGTGATTCTTGCTTATGTTGTTAATGTAAACTCTCTCTATATGTATACACATGTATATGCGTATATATTTAGTTATGTTACAAATGTTTATTGTTGAATATTCTGTGATCTCTGGTAACACTCCCAGGGATCACACGCAAAATTTGGTTAGGAAAATGTTAAGAAAAAGTTTGAGGTATAGAAAATGTAATGCATTATATGTTTTGTTCTCATATTTCACAAAATGGTTAAATATCCAATGTCTCAGTTTACAAATGTGGGGTGGTGAATCCCATGGTCTGGGTCAAGTTTACTTATTGATGGTTTTGGGGGGGTTGGTCTGCAATCTCACCCTGCACACCTTTGGTTTGACTAATTGCCCCACCGTGGGTATCGGTTAGGAATGCAGCCTACACAGCTAGATTCCCATGGGCCTAATACTCAGCAGACCCTCAATTTATCATCTTGGAATGTGGGTGGGCTTAATTCTCCTATTAAGCGTAAAAAAGTCCTTACTCACCTTAAAAGAGCTCATATCGATATAGCGTTTCTTCAAGAAACACACTGGAGAAAGGATGATGGTTATATCCTGCGGGGAAGCTGGATTGGAGATTGCATTTCGGCCTCATATAAAACAAAAACCAGAGGCGTGGCTATAATAATAGCTAGACACCTCCAATACACAGTTCTAGATACAGTCATAGACCCTGAGGGTCGGTATCTACTACTTTCTTTACAAATCAATGATGAAAAATATACCTTCTTGAATATTTATGCCCCCAATGGATCACAACGTGATTTCTACCAGTCCCTAATTCAATTAGTCCTACAACGCGACACCCCTAACCTTGTGATAGCAGGCGACTTTAACTCCGTTATTGATCCAAAGTACGATAGGTCAAAGGCATCTTCTACAACTAGTCCAAGGGACCCTGAGTGTTTTTTTGGCCTGATGTCCAGGTGTGGCATGGTTGATCCGTGGCGCCTCCTAAATCCAACAGATAGATCCTATTCCTTCTACTCTAGTGTACATAGATCTTTTTCAAGAATAGATTACTTGTTAGTCACGGACACCCTAATGCCGTGGGTTCGTAGGGCAGACATTGCTGACATAATTATTTCGGACCATGCAATGATCTCTCTTACGATCCAGAATCCGAGCTTGAGACAGAGACCTAGACATTGGAGATTTCCTACTTACCTATACAATTCAGACCACTTTCAACAATTTCTAAGACACAGATGGGCTGAATACCTAGATGATAACATTGACCAATGGGATGACAAAATTCTTTTCTGGGACGCTTCAAAGGCAGTTATGAGGGGACACATAATTGCGTATGTGTCTAGACATCGTAAGAAGGCTAGGGAAATTTATGATAATTTGAGCAAATTATCGGCTGAGGCATATGCTAAATTTGCTTCTGATCAGTCGGATGTGTCATGGACAACTTATCGTGAGGCGAGACAACTCTTAGAGAGTTTTTTGACTTCCCAAGCAAAACAACAAATTGATTTTTCAAAAAATAAATTCTTTAGATGGGGAAATAAAGCTGGCAAATTACTTGCAAACATAACCAAACCTCAGAAACGTAAAAGTCATATAGTTGCCCTTAAAGCCCATAATTCTTCTAAGATTCTTACCAAGTCGGAAGAGATATTAGAAACCTTCCAAACTTATTACTCAACCTTATATAAGGGCTCTACACCAAATCCCCAACTAATGTCCAAACTTTTGACTGAGGCCAAATTGCCTTCACTAACGCCAGAACAGAGAGAAGCTATGGCAAAAGATATTACTTCCCGAGATGTAGAGACTGTAATCAAACATTTGAAACTTAATAAAACACCAGGCCCAGATGGCTTTACAGCAGAGTATTATAAGGTCCTTGAAGGAGATCTGGCTCATATTTTAGCAGATTTGTTTTCAAAAATACATAGGGAACGTCCTGTATATCCATCGTTCAATGTGGCCCATACAGTCCTTATCCCTAAACCAGGTAAGGATCCTATGATGGAGGGGTCTTATCGCCCTATCACTCTTTTAAACACAGATTACAAACTTTTAGCAAAAATCATGGCAGACCGCTTACAAGGTATCCTTCCTGGGTTGTTAACATCTCATCAGTTGGGATTTGTAGCAGGACGCCACTCGGTCAAAGGTATTAGGACAGCCATTTCAGCGATTGTGGCCTCAGATGTGGGATCCACCTCAAACATGATCCTTAGTCTAGATGCCCAAAAGGCCTTTGATTCTGTTGCATGGCCTTTTTTGAAGGAAATTCTTTCATGCAGGCGTTTTGACACTGATTTTAGAGCACTTGTAGCCTTTCTTTACACCTCTCCTAAAACATCTCTATTGGTCAATGGTATCAAGGGTTCCCCACTGGAAATGTATAGAGGCACTCGCCAGGGGTGTCCACTTTCTCCATTACTCTTTAATTTGGTATTGGACCCTATGCTCAGAGTCTTACAAAATTGGACGCAGTTGGAGGGAATAAGGATTGGAGATCAGGAAATCAAAATTACAGCTTTTGCTGATGATGTAATGATCTACATATCTAATCCTGAAGTCTCTCTTAGATCTCTAATGGACCGAATAGTGGAGTTTGGTTCTATCTCGGGGTTCTCTGTCAATTTTGAAAAATCTACTGCTATGTATCTGGGAAAGGGTGTCATAGTCCCAACATGGGCAAGGGATATTCCCATTACATGGGCAAGGTCGGCCATGCCATACCTGGGCATCCAACTACCAAGAGATATTCACTCTCTATATAACCTTAATATCTCTAGGGTGATAAATGTAGTGGAACATGAGATGAAAGGTTGGAAACATCTCTGCCTCTCTTATGGAGGTAGAATAAACATAATTAAAATGATCATATTTCCTAAACTATTGTATCCATTACAAGTTTTACCCTTATTATTGACTAGATCAGATGCAATGAAATTGGATACAGAATTTAGACGTTTTATCTGGAATTCCAAAAAACCGCGTATTGGGTTGATCAAATTACAACAGTCAAAAAATAGAGGAGGGCTGAACTTACCAAATGCTACCAAATATAACCAAGCGGCCCAATTGCGACACCTTAAAGACTGGTTGCATAACACGGATACTTATACTAATACTACATTAGATCAGAATTTCATTCCTAACCTTAGCTTATTAGCCTTTATTCATCTACATGAAAAAGATCTTCCAATTCAAACTATAAATAATCCAATCTTGTATACTGTGCGTAAACTTTGGCATAGGCTTTGCCACATATACCATTTAAGCCCTTATATTTCAATGAACCTCCCATTATTAAACAACCCTAACTTTCAGGACGGATCAGCTTCCTTCCCATTTACTAACTGGGCGAAATTAGGAATTACTAAGATAAGATCATTAATTGATGCAAATACGCGAAAACCTATGACCTATACTCAAATAAGCTCTACTTATCCACAACTAGCCCCTTATCATCTAGCAATATTTCAATGCCAACATTACATTAATACAGTACTGAGTAAAATCTCTCCGGAGGATTGGGATAATCCCTTAGAGGCTATGCTTTCGAGACCTCCCCTGACCCGTCAAGCCATCTCACAGCATTATTCCCTATTACGTACCCAATTTGACTATAACCATTCTAAAACTGGCCTTTCATTGTGGCAGGAACAATTTCCTCACCTGACACCAGAGGTTCTTTTAAAGGCACTGACCAATTCCATTAAAATATTACCGGCCATGACCTACACAGAAATGTTCCTAAATATCTATCATAGGGCATATCTGTCTCCATCTCGTCGATTTCAGATAGGTCTATCAGAATCACACTGTTGTCCGAAATGTGGGTCTCCAAGAGCGGATTTGACACACTGTTTTTGGGAGTGTCCCCCAATTAAACGATTCTGGACCCAGATTTGGAGATTCTCTAACACACACCTGGTAAATTATGCACCTCTGTCTCCGGAATGGGCGATATTTGGAATACTTCCAAATACTTGTAAAGTTAGTAAAGGATGCAAAAAACTACTATTAGCAGTTTCTGCTGCGGCCAGGAAGAGCATACTCCAGGTCTGGGCCCAGGATTCGCCTCCCATGTTTTCCCTTTTTAAAGAAAAGCTCTATCACATATTCCGAATGGACTGGATAGAAACGTCTTTGCAGAAGGAAGTTAGAGTAAAGCAATTCTTTGGCACATGGGAGAGCTTTATAACTCTCTTACCTCATACTATACGAACACAACTTTGGAATAGTTTCCACAATACTGAGTGGTACGGGTTAAGAATGGTTTCAGCAGACCCTCCGATTATTTTATCTCCACCTTCTAATAGTTAGGTCCTGGATAGGATGGGTTATTGGGGAAGAGGAAACAAGGGATGTTGGTGACTTATTTAATTGTATGAGAATTTTGAAAATATGTATTTATTCATAATGCATTTAATTGTATATGTGATATTTTATACCTCAATAAAAAAATTGAACAAAAAAAAAAAAAAAAAAAAAAAAACATAAAATCATTAATAAAAACTAAAACTGTAAAACAACCTCTGGTCGGAAAAACAACCATTGATTCAATGCTGGGAGGTTATAGGCTGTGAGATGTTATCTCACAATTGGTCCCAAAATTAGTTTTTGGAGTCCCCTGATTGTTGGATATATATTGCTTTGAGACCCACAACATTGGGGGTTTCAGGACTATAGCACACTGACACTTGGGGTCCGAGCTAAAAACAAAAAGTTAGAGTATGTAGGATGAGCCTCAGTGCTCTACGCCATATACTAGAAAATTAAGAAACTATGAGAATGAACAATCGTTTTGTTATTTACAATGTCTTTAAAATGTATCGTTATATTGTATATAGCATATAATTGCCCCAGGCAAGGTTGCCAAACACTGACAATTTTTTGGGGAAAAAATAGACAACTTAGTTATTTTTGCTGTCCTTATTTATATAACTCATACCTTGCAAGTGGTGCCATCTATATGACGCAGGGATTCAAAGATAAAGAAGTAGATTTAGCAAACCTTTTTTTAAAAAAAAAAGGATCGTGGAGGTGTTGCCCACGGCAACCAATCAGATTCTACCTATCGTGTATCCATTACGTTCTAGAACACGGTAGCTAGAATCTGGTTGCTATGGGCAACCCCTTTAACTTTTTACCGTCAATAAGTTTACTAGGGGTTGGAAACCACTGCTACACATCAAAAATAATATGGGCGAGCCAGACACATTTTTCACGTAATCCTTTGGCAACTGTTACACTCAAGTGTCTTTGTCTTGTGCGGCAATGTCTGTTTTATTTGATAATAAAAATAAAGTGTTTAAAAATAAAATAATGGTCCTAAAACAAATAAAAACCTAGTTAACCAATCAAAACAAAAACAACAAAACGTAAAATAAATATTTTGAATACTGTGCATCTGGAGAAGTAGCATATTATATACAACATATCTTAATTATCTGCATTTTTTTTTTTGCTCTAGTGTGATAAATGTAACATTGCCATGCTGTGCTACAATTATAAAAAAATAACATAACATTTGCTTGGCGTGCAATAATTTTAACTCCAATAGTATTTTATTTATTTTTTTCCAGATTACAGGGATACAGGAAAAAAAAAATGTAAAGGGGAAGGGAAGGCCAGAAAAAAGAGAGGGGGAGGGGGGGGGGGGTACATAGTAGGGTAAACACATTACACTGCGTTAAAATTGACAGTACTTAGTACAATAGAGGCTATTGGGTCTGTAGGTCAGTTATTTAGCAAGAAAGCAAACAGAAGCACAAGCAAGGGGGTCAAACTCCCATTAGATTATCCCGTTCTGACAACTATGTGAATCCTGACAAGGGTTCGTTCAAGGTGAACTGTGAAAGGGGAAGTAATGAATCAGTACGAACTCTGGTTGCCCCTTCACCATCTGTAGTATATACGTGCCAGGAAAGCCACTTTATTAAAGGCGATGAAGGGGTTGAAGAATATGGCATCCCCCATGTCTCCCATCTCAAAGCTAAACTGTACTTTAGCAATCACTTTATTTAGCACAGGCAGGTTCGAGGATTTCCAGTTCTGAGCCAACGCTGCTCTAGCAGCTATCAAAATATGACAGAACACATATTTAGCGTGAAGAGGGAACTGTGATGGAAAGTGCTGTAGTAAAGCCACTTCCAGAGTAGGATCTAATCTTTGAGAAGTGACCTTATTGGCTAGCTCAAACACCTGCTCCCAAAATGAACGGATGAGAGTACAATCCCAGAATATGTGCATTATATCCCCTGGTGAACCACATTGTCTCCAACAGAATTTGGATTGGTTGGGCCACATTTTGTGTAAACGAGTCGGAGTAATGTATAGTCTATTAATTAGTTTCACCATCATTTCCGAATGATTCACACATTTGGACATTTTGAAAGATCTGGACTTAGTATCCAAAGGTGGAGGTAATAAAGATTTATACCAAAAGGTAATACCTGCCCTACTAGATCCCTTTGTCAGTCTCATATATATTTGGGCTGGGGCTCTGGACATTACTAATCCCTGTCCAGGGAGAGTGGAGAACCAATGTCTAATCTGCAAGTGTTTATAAAATTCCTGGGCGGGGAGGCAAAATTTATCCCGTATTTGTGTAAATGACAGAAGCTTCTGATCCTCAAGTAAATCTGACCAGGATTAAACCCCATTCTCTATCCAAAGATTTAGGTTTAGATCTGGAATAAGTTTCGCTACAGTTACTAGCGAAATATTCATATTAGGGGCCGTGAGGTTCTGGCTATTAGAAATAAACCCATCCCACACTGCCAGGGAGTCTTTAATTATATTGGGAAGAAGGGCAGTTACCGGGTGCCACGACTTAGGGACCCAAATCAAGTCACTTGGCGTGCAATAATTTTGAAACAAAGCCTCTTTCAATAACGTGCAGATAAAAATGTGTCCTTTATTAAAGAGGATGAAAACAAAAGACTTCATGGGGTAGATCGTACTTGTCAACTCTCCCGGAATGTCTGGGAGACTCACAAAATCCGGGTAGGTCTCCCGGACTCCCGGGAGAGCTGGCAAGTATCCCGCATACGCAACTTACTCGTCAAAATGACGCGATTCGCTGTGAATCGCGTCATTTTGGCCCCGCCCCCGAGACAAAATTATGGGTTTTTTGCGGGGGTGGGGCCAAAATGAAACGATTCACAGCGCCCCGCCCTCCAACCACGCCCCCTGCCCAGGATCTCCCGGAATTCACTTTGCAAAGGTTGGCAAGTATGGGGTAGATTTATTAAACCTTTTAAAAAGGAAAAGTGGAGATGTCTCACATCACAACCTGATGGATCTCCCCCCTTCTCTGTCTATAGTCAGGGAATACTCAGGCTTCCTAACCTAAGTTCATACTTGCCAACTCTCCCGGAATGTCCGGGAGACCCCCAAAATTCGGGTCTATCTCTGGGACCCCCGGGAGAGCAGGCAAGTCTCCCGCATACCAGAATTCCCTGGCTAAAATAATGCAATTCGCCGCCAATTGCGTCATTTTGCACTAGGAACCAGTGACATCACAGCAGCCAGTGACTAGTGCTTCACCCTCAAAATGGCTGCCTCCACTGGGTGTAAGCGACAGGTGCCCTCGAACACTGTCTCTACCAACAGTGATGTCGAAGGGTGTTGGGAAAAGTGACAATTTGTGATCCTTCACCATATCTGACAATGTTTCCTGTCCAGTCCTGACTAAGTGGCATATTGTGTGATAAATGGAAACGATAAAATGAGTTATAGAGACAGGCCACGTATGACAGTAAAATGCGCTTTCTGACATTGTAGTTGTGACAGACATGCAATTATTGCACTGCGGTGAAAGTGCACCAGCTGCCTTATGTCAATTATAATGATATTAGAGTTTAATGAGACTTTCCGTTACCCTTTATAAAAACATGAGGATGAAGACTCTTTATACACAGGTACTATTTACAGACTGGTTAATGGAGATTAAATCCCCCCAGGAGTTCTAAAGACATGTACTAAGGACATTTACCATATAGATCCACGTTCTCTATATTAATAACATATGATGAATGAACGCAGATCACTGCACCATATATAAAAACCCTGATGTGATACCTAGGGGTAAATGTATCAAGCTGAGAGTTTCCGGTAGGTTTGAAAAGTGGAGATGTTGCCTATAGCAACCAATCAGATTCTGGCTGTCATTTATTTAGTGCATTCTACAAAATGATAACTAGAATCTGATTGGTTGCTATAGGCAACATCTCCACTTTTCAATCCCGCCGGAAACTCTCAGCTTGATACATGTATTGTATTATGCCGTGGTTAGTAATGGGTAAATTCACGGCTGCTGGTTCTATAATAGCAGACACACGCCTGGTATACGTATGTTACTGTGACACGATGACTGTACACTCAGGAGCAGGTGAGCGTTACACGTACACGTCATTAACACGGCAGCTCCCTGGGCGACTCTGTCATACATGGAACCAATTTGTACGCTGATTGCTGTAAATAGAGACAGGATTATACCCTCCCCAAGGACCGGTGGTTGAGCAGCTTACAGCGTTCGCTTCAATATTACTCATTAAAGAGTGGTAGAGAGAATTCCAGTGTTTTATTTTCCATCATAGTAACTATTTCAGTGCAGGAAAATCTTACTCCAGAACTCTGCAATGTGCTGGGTGCATCACGTTCTGGTGAATAGGACATGACCTCAGTGATAGCCGTGTCTGAGGTGAGGGGTCTGTGTGCTCTCCAGTTTATAGGGCAGTGATGGCTAAGCTGTGACACTCCAGGTGTTGTGAAACTACAAGCCCCAGCATGCTTTGCCAGTAGATAACTAGCTGATAGCTGGCAAAGCATGCTGGGACTTGTAGTTTCACAACACCTGGAGTGTCACAGGTTAGCCATCACTCTTATAGGGTCTGCACACTGTATATATCACTGTGGTGTGAGATGCTGCTGGTGATTTGCTTGAATGTCTTCTGAGGAGCCTTCAGATCATGTCAGATAGACACGAGGGACACAACAAAACAAAATGTCACCTGGCAACCAGGCAGGAACCTCCACGCTGATCTCAGCCTTTCACCTGGGTCTCCCTTTACCTGCAGCCCCACCCGAAACCTGTCTTGATGTGAATACTCTGCTAGGTGCTGCATGCTTGCACTAAGCAGGTTTTGAGATCTGCCCAATCATCTGCTTCATCTCTCTGGCTCAACCATCAACTGCAAGATCTTACTTGACCGACCTGCATCTCTTCTGATGCTTGACCAACGTTGTCCTCATGTCCTGACCACCATGATGGGTGTATTCCACCAGATGTGGCCAATTTAAGCCTCTGTGCTTATCACCCCTGTCTCCTGTTCTGATACATCTCCCCAATCTTACTCACCACCAGCCCTGGTCTCCTATTGATAACTGGTCCACCATCATCAACCGACCATTTTATTTTCCTGCATTTTTCAGCCTCGTCTACGTTTTCATCCTGATCACTCTCCCCGTATTGTGCGTTTTGGATCTCTAGGCACCTCCGGGTTAGTGCGTCATTCATCGGTTTTCAAAATAATTATGGTGACACCCAACTCCGCCAATGGAGAAAATTAAGAAGATCAGATCCCAGACAGGAAGCAGAGTGTCTGTAAGTATAGATCCCCTTGGTCAATGATTTTTTTTTTAGTTTGAGCAGCCAGCCGGCAAATAGCCTCTTTGTTCCTGCATTATGTCTGCATTAGAGCTTCAGCTCTGCATTTAGAGGAAATCGCTTCTGGGAATTGAAAAACTTGCGCATTGCAATCTCTTACTGTCATTGCGGATGGTACGTTATTTAACCCTTTCCTGACCTTTACTATAGCTTAAAGTTACTTGCGTCTTTTCTAGAAGAATCCTAGCAGGTAGCAGCAGAGTACGTTTATTAATCAACGATTATTTGTATAGCCCCCATATTATACAGTGCTTTCCAGAGATAACTGAATTCACAACTGTCATTGCCGAATTGGCGCTTACAGTCTTAGGCATAGGCAACCGAGGGGGGTTCCTAGTGCCTGGAAACCCCCCGCCAAGCCTGGGGCACTGTATAATTGAGCTGGCTGGACCCTGCCCCCACTTCTGCTTGAAAAGGGAGAGCTGTGTGCACCTAACAGTAGGGCAGGCAGCATTGCCCATATATATTATGGGGGTAGGAAGAGTTGGAGAACAGCCAAGCACTGTCTAAAATTATAGCCGCGCCCCCATGCATGCTGGTCACGCCCACTGGTGGCGTGGTGTGGAAACCCCTCTCTACAAATCCTGCGTTTGTCCCTGTTAGGGGTATATTTATTAATTAACGGGGTGTTGCCCCGTTAATTATCATCTGTCATGGCAACGACGGCAGATGGTTTTTCAGCCCATTTATTAAAAAATCATCCCGGGGTTACGCTTCCGGAGGCGCTGTCCCGACGATGAATTCACTTACTGTAAAAGTCCCATTGTCTGACTCTCCTCTCTGGTCACTATGACAAAGTTGCTTTGCACATGCGCGACTTGAGGTCACGCATGCGCAGAGACATACTTGCGACAGTGACCGCAGGGTAGAGCAGATAAGTTGCTATGAGGGATCCGAAGATCCCTCTACCGCAATGCTCTCCCCATCGACTTCAATGGCTAACGCCATTGTTAAATCACCCAAAATAGCAGTCCCCGTAGAAACCTATGGGGACTGCTTTTGCGTAGGATAATAGTGGGACTGCAGCAGATATCTTGATATGGTCCTATAGTTATAAATAACTATCATAGTTAAATATGCGGTTATCCACCGAAAACTAAAATTTTTGGGGAATTTAAGGCTAAAGGGACCTTAATATATAGGGTCTAGGCTCCCTTTTTAATCAGCAGCCAATTAACCTACTGCTGTGTTTGTGGACTTTGGAAATCCAACCAGGCAGCTAACTGGCTAAGGCCTCATAACGAACTCGTGTTTTATTTGGGTTTTAGGGCAGTGTTAACCTGACATTCCACTGCAGCGCTGTTAAAAAGTAAAGTATTACCTCTCCGCCCCATTACAGACAGATGAAGCTCCTCCCACATTTTTAGGATTCTGTCCTAATGGGATCTGATACTCAGGTGGAAAAGCTGAGAATGCAGTCATTTCAGCTACTGTGACATCACTGGCCCCGCCCTGTATTTGTGCAGCAGAGAGCCTGTGTTAAAGACACTCCTCCCACACTAGTTCTATAGGGATGAGCTTTATTACCAACTTCGTGGGGGGGGGGGGGGGGGTGATAGTACAGTACCAGTTCTGGTCAGTTCAGCGCTTCCAACAAACAACAGCTTTATTAACAGAGTTGCGATAACAGGGCTGCAGCAAATAACTGTAGTAGTGAGTATGTTTCTGGGTTTCTTATTCTGCTTTCCTGTCTTGATCTTCTCTCTCTCCCCTTCTCTCTGTGTGGTGCAGCTGCCTCTTTCTTACTCCCCCTTACACACTTGGCTATTGTTTCTTTTCTATAATCTTATTTTTCCTTCCTTTCCTCTGCATCTGGCTTTTCCTGTGCATGATCATGGACCTTGTAGATCCGCAGGAAAAATCAGCGATGGGACATCATTATATTCTAGCAGTGGTGGACTGTGCCACCCGCTATCTGGGGGCCCTACCTATTAGAGATATAGTACCCTAGCTAAAATGTGGGTACTGATGTTCATACGCTTGGGAATACCCAAGGAAATACTGACGGACCCGAGCACTCTGTTTGCCTCTAAGTTCATGAAAGATGAGTGTCAACTCTTAGGGGTAAAAGCTATTTGCACCTCAGTGTACCACCCCCAGGCGCAGAGGCAAACGCAGGATTTGTAGAGGGGGGTTTCCACACCACGCCGCCAGTGGGCGTGACCAGCATGCATGGGGGCGTGGCTATAATTTAAGACAGTGCTTGGCTGCTCTCCAACTCTTCCTATCCCCATAATATACACGGGCAATGCTGTGTGCACTACTGTTAGGTGCACGCAGCTCTCCCTTTTCAAGCAGAGCCATGTGAAGCAGGAGCAAAGTCCAGCCACCTCAATTATACAGTGCCCCAGGCTTGGAGGGGGGTTTCTAGGCACTAGGAACCCCCCCCCCCCCTCGGTTTGCCTATGAGGCGGATGACTTGATACAACACCTTAATAGAACCTTGTAACACATGTTAAGACCGGTGATTGCAAGGAGGAGACAGATTGGGGTACGTTACCGCCCTGCCTAATGTTTGCGGTATTGGAGGTCTTCCCAACCTTCTTTAGGCGTCAGTCCTTTTGAATTACTGTATGAGAGGCAGCCAAGGGGAGCGTTGGACATGTTAAAAGAGCAACAGACAACACGGGAACCAAACCTGGTACAGTTTGTAGCCACATGCAAGAGAAGTTACCTTAGATAGCCACTAGAGGCAGCGACAGGACTATGACAGGTCAGCAGTGGTCCGGTCATTTCAGCCAGGGAACAAGGTGTTGGTGTTATTACCTACACAAGACAGCAAGCTCTTTGCTCACTGGCAAGGTCCCTATGGGGTCGTAGAGCCCGTACTATAACTATAAGCTAAATCAATAAACTATAAGCTAAATCAATCTGATAAGATAAAAGGGGAACAGATATATCACATTAGTCTCCTTAAACCTTCAATGCTGGAGAAGGTGGCCAATATAATAGACATAAGGTCTATGTTAGGTTAGTGATAGTGATCACCAAGGAGAATCTGGATGTGTATGTGCATTTCTTCAAAGCAAGTCTGCAAAGCTGTCAGTCACCCTGTATCTACTCAGAGATGCACCTTCTTCATAATGTGGCAACCTACTGCCGAGGAGTTAGAGAGAGCATGTTGGAATTGTTTAGGTAGCCAAGTATAAGCACTCCGGGGGGTGAATGTATTAAGCTGTGGGTCTGAAAAGTAGAGATGTTGCCTGTAGCAACCAATCAGATTCTAGCTGTCATTGTGTAGAATGTACTCAATAAATAACTAGAATCTGATTGGTTGCTATAGGAAGCATCTCCACTTTTCAAACCTGCTGCAAACTCGCAGCTTAATACATTTACCCCCAGATATTTAATGTATAGAGATGTTCAAACATTTCGAACCAGTTTAATATTCGATCAAATTTCACCCGTTTGAGGGCCTCAAACATGGTTACGGACAATCATCTGTAGACCCCAGTTCAAACTTGCTGTTTGGGGTTCACTGTTTTAAGCTCACGTTCAAATGAGTGGTTTTATGTATTTTTTTATCAATAATTTGAAAAGTCCCGATGAATTTACGTTTATTTATGCCAATTTGTCGTATTGGTTCCAGAATCATGTTGACATGAATTGTATCATCACCCCCCCCTTGCCACTTAGTGTTTTATGATTTCACTGTTAATTTCTCTGGAGCCACCTCTGCTCCGCTTCCCCTATCAGTTGGAGTACCACAAGGCTCGGTGCTAGGTCCTCTGCTGTTCTCTATCTATACCGCTTCTCTTGGAAATCTAATAAGTTCCTTTGGCTTTCAGTATCATCTCTATGCGGATGATACCCAAATCTATCTATCCTCTCCTGATATCTCGACATCTGTGTTGTCCCGTGTAACTGACTGTCTTTCTGCCATTTCATCTTGGATGGCCTCTCGTCAACTCAAACTTAATCTTTCTAAAACAGAGTTAATAATATTCCCACCCGCCAACAAGAGCATACCTGACATTTCTATCTCTGTTGATAACATGACCATAAATCCCACCCCACAAGCTCGCTGCCTAGGTGTAATCCTTGATTCACGCCTATCCTTTGTTCCCCACATTGACTCTATATCTAAATCATGTTACATACATCTAAAGAACATTTCCAGAATCCGCACATATCTCACACAAGACACTGCTAAAACCTTAATTCATGCACTAATCATCTCCCGCATTGACTATTGCAATTCCCTCCTTACTGGTCTTCCCAAAAACAGACTCAAACCCCTAAAATCTATTTTACATGCTTCGGCAAGACTGATTTTCCTTGCAAATAGCTATTCCTCTGTTGAATCACTCTGTATGTCTCTACACTGGCTGCCTGTCTTCTACCGAATCCAATATAAAATACTTTTACTAACCTACAAGGCCATCAACAAAGCTGCACCAACATACATCTCCTCTCTTGTCTCAAAATATCTCCCAACTCGGCAACTCCGTTCTGCAAAAGATCTGCGTCTCTCATCCACCCTCATTACATCCATCCATTCCCGGTTACAGGACTTTTTTCGGGCTGCACCCACTCTATGGAACTCTCTCCCTCGCACAATAAGACTCTCCTCTGTTCTACAAACTTTCAAGCGTTCTCTGAAAACCTACCTATTCAGACAAGCTTATAATATTCCTCAACCACCATCTTAACCTCACTACCTTTAGCCTGTTACACAATTTCACACAAGACAACTACCCCCGGAATAACATTGTTGTGTGACAGGATCATTTAGCTTATGAGTCACCCTACCTTTGCAGTCTGGCTGGGCCAAGATGCAAAATGTATACTTAACCTCATGTGTCAATCTCCCATTGTCCCATAGATTGTAAGCTTGCGAGCAGGGCCTTCTCACCTCTTTGTCTGTTTTACCCAGTTTGTTTATTAGTTTATTACGTTTGTCCCCAATTGTAAAGCGCTACGGAATATGTTGGCGCTATATAAATAAATGATGATGATGATGATGATGATGGGTGGGGCTTAATGACATGATGGCTCCACCCACTTGACTCTAATCTCATATTCAGGAAGTGAGGTGTGCTATTTAGAGTGACATAGAAGTTACTGAGAAGTGATATCTTTACCTGTTATGGGGGTGTGTCTCAAGTGCACATTGCTGTTGCTGGGATACTTTTGTTAATTAGGTATATTAGTAATTAGTGACCAGAGCAGCAGCCCTGACCAGTCCACACACATTGTGTACAGAGACTGCAGTGTAATGCACAATTCTGGAATCACCTGATGAATGATCATGTATCCGTACCATAATGAGATATTTGAGGAGGAGCAGAGGGTAAGCCATGTATGCACAGAACTAGTGACATTAAATGTGTCTTCTCTTCCATTGTAACTTTCAACTACTTCTGCTCTTAGAAAAATAAATTGTATATGTGTCTGGTGTGGAATCTGCCAATTGCTAGGAGTAGATGTCCTGGATTACTTGCATTGGGGCATTTTTCAAGGAAGCAATCCTACATTTAGTACTCATAAATGGAGACGTAGATTCAAATGTATCTGTAGATCAGATGTGTCCAAGTTCAGTCCTCACAAGCTACAAACAGGCCATGTTTTCAGGATTACTTTAATCACGCACAGGTGAGTTAATCTGTTTGGCTGGGTCAGTAATTATCCCACCTGTTTCCACAGAAAGAAATGCTGTAAACATGACCTGTTGGTAGCTCTTGAGGATTGAAGTTGGACACCTCTGATATAGGAGATAATTTGGGGTCTAGTGACCATTAGTATACAGCAATAAGCTGCTTCAAAACAAAGAGGACAAAAGGAGCAACAACTTCTATATCATCACATCATAATTTATTTATATAGCGCCACTAATTCCGCAGCGCTGTACAGAGAACTCACTCACATCAGTCCCTGCCCCATTGGAGCTTACAGTCTAAATTCCCTAACATACACACAGACACACACACACACAGACACAGAGTGAGAGACAAGGGTCAATATTGATAACAGCCAATTAACCTACTAGTATGTTTTTGGAGTGTGGGAGGAAACCGGAGCACCCGGAGGAAACCCACGCAAACACGGGGAGAACATACAAACTCCACACGGATAAGGCCATGGTCGGGAATTGAACTCATGACCCCATTGCTGTAAGGCAGAAGTGCTAACCACTGAGCCAGCAGTGCTGCCCACGTTACAGTGGAGAGGAGGGCTGCAGGAACAGTGCACTAAACTGAAAGATTATTAAATGCAACCGAGCTTTAACAAACACACTAGTAAAAGCAAAATGAAGAAAATGTCCAGCTGGTTCTCTATGGAAATGCCAGCTGTTTATAGGTGGTAGGAAAATTGCATTCAAGAAATATAAACAGATTCAAAGGAGGATATAATAAGACATATAAAGCTAATCTAAAAGAAACTAAATACCTAATAAAGGACACTAACACCAATTGCACAGTCAGTGACACATAGTGTCAGAACATTCTTTCAATACATTAGTGAAAGAAACAAAACAACAAAGGGAGGAGTAGAAAGGCTAAAAACAGAAGGGGCGGATGTGCTGAAGGAGACAAAGAAATTGCAGACTGCCTAAATAACTATTTTTGCTTAGTAGGTCCTGTCGAACATTCAGTGGGCTCTCCTGCACAAGAGGGGACAGATGGCCTGACTGTACTGTATACACAAATGTATTTACTAAGAAGAGGCGTTACATGAACTCGCAAATGTAGATAAGTCATTGGGTCCAGATAATCACACATCCAAGAGAACCAGAAGAACTACGAATTGGTGCGTTCACCAAACTTTTTAACCAATCGCTGCTGACCTGTAATTCTAGGTGATTGGCGAATGGAAATGTCGTTCCACTGCGTGTGTCTCACATTGATAGCAGTGAAATAAATGGAGTCACTTACATAAAAAAAATTGTTGGCTATTTAGAGTCAAATTACATCACCAGTACATCATACATTGCTGCTGGGAGATCGTGTCAAACAAATACATCATCACCATTTATTTATATAGCGCCACTGATTCCACAGCGCTGTACAGAGAACTCGCTCACAACAGTCTCCGCCCCATTGGAGCTTACAGTCTAAATTCCCCTCCTCTCAACCCTCCTGTAAAGGGGTGGGGCTTATAAAATGGACTTTTGCCCCAAAGTGGCCGTTTCTGGGTGGAGAGTTGTCATGTCTGGACAGAAAGTGGGTGGGGCACGACTTAGACCTCAGTCATGTCACTAGATCCTAATAGATTAATAAGTTCAATATTGGTACAGCCCACAAAATGACGGCCACTGCTTTGTGAACGGGCAATGGTGGTTTCAAGGGCAGCACGGTGGCTCAGTGGTTAGCACTTTTGCCTCACAGCACTGGGGTCATGAGTTTGATTCCGATCATGGTCTTATCAGTGTGGAGTTTGTATGTTCTCCCCGTGTTTGCGTGGGTTTTCTCCGGGTGCTCCGGTTTCCTCCCATAATCCAAAAACTTACTAGTAGGTTAATAGGCTGCTATTAAAATTGACCTTAGTCTCTCTCAGGGTGTGTGTATATTAGGGGATTTAGATTGTAAGCTCCAATGGGGCAGGGACTGATGTGAATGAGTTCTCTGTACAGCGCTGCAGAATTGCTGGCGCTATATGAATAGCTGCTGATGACGATGAAGTTATGAACACTGATTTGCAGTGTCATTTCTCTACAGATAAAAAAAACTTCTTCCCTTTTCTTGAGCTAGTCAGCTGGTGTCTTGCACTCAGCCTGTGCTGACCTTTCCACCAAGCTATTTATTCCTTTTAAATTGTCTATGGGATAGTTTGTGTGTCATTTACTCTGTGCTGCAGTGATTTTAATGGAACGGTCTATTATGCGGCAGGGGGCAGGGGGGTATCTTGTGCTGTCTGCAGATCCATAGGAGCAGGCGGCTTTGTCATCCCTCTCCCCTCTGAGCCTTTTTAATAAGCCGGCTACACTATTTATACTAAAAAAACAGAGAGAGGAGAGAAGTGTACAAACCCTGGTCCAGCTTCACCCCCCTCGCTACTGTACATGGAACAGGCCTGGCTGGAGTCCTGACCAGTTAGTTGAGAGAAGTGCATTGAGCAGGAGAGAAGGGTGGGTAAGAGAGAGTGACCCAGGACTCAGTGCCAGGACAGGGCTGGGGGTGGCTGAGCTCAGAGCGATGTATGTAGAAGGGAAAACTGTGCAATTAATAGGGATAAAGCAAGATGAGCGAAAGAAAAGCGAGCATTGGTGTGTAACGGGTATATGTATGTGGGGGAGGAAGGAAACAGGTGCAGAGTTGTGTAATAGTGGTAAATGCACAGGGGACTAGACAAGTAGGAGTGACCTGGCTGCATCATGAGGACACAAGAGAGCTGAGTATTGTGACACTTATAAGAATGGAAGTGGAAGAAAGACATGACTCAGTCCATACTACCATGATTAAGAAGGTGAGCAGTGAATGACACCCCATTGCCCTGTCCTGTCATGCGTCCATCCTGCACCTCTCTTTATATGGGCTCAGGGTCAATATTGCCATTGTGCTAACTTTGTTAATGTGTTCTGTACTTTGTCTGCTTTCACTGTCTGCAGCAGTGTCAGTGCTGTGTCTGGTCCTCCGGCTGAGACTGCGGAGAGATCCCTGGATGAGGAGCCCCTAGACTGGTGACTCAGGGGGGCCTGAGAGTCTCTCTGATGAAGAACCATCACATGATGGCGCTATAACACATTTTTTCACTTTCTTTTTCTGCATCGACTTTTCCCTGGTATTATGGCGGAGGCGAGAATCTTTATATTTGCCCAGCGCTATTTATTTCACTCCTTGTTTGTCACCTTTACATTTATGGGTTGTTTTTTTTCACGCACCCAGGGGGTACAGAAGGCCCTTATGGGCTCTGCAGTTCCCTGACGATCTAGAGGCGGCGGTGTGGCCCTGAGGTTTCCACCGCCCTGAACCTTGGATGCCCTACATTCCAGGGGTGGGCAAGTTTCTGGCCCTCGGGTAAAGCTTGGAGGGATCTTTCTGGGATTGGGGATAGGTAGGTAATTCCTCTTTTGGGGAGGGCCTGAAGTTTCCACACCCTTTTGCACTTTTTGGTTTTTGCACTTGGGGCATGGAAACACCAATCCCAGGCTTTCAATAATAAAAAAATAAAAAAATTGAAGCCCTGGTGTGAGTGTGAATTCTTTGCCCCAGTTGTGCATGTGTGTTTCAGCTAACTGTGCAGTGTGTATTTCCTACCCAGGGAGAGGTACATAGCATAAATACAAGGAATGTCATTCGTTTTGTAATCTTCATCAGATGGATCTAAGGACTTTGAGGCAGAAATATTGACAAGGCAGAACTAGCGTGGGTGCAGCGGGTGAGGCCCCTCCGAGACTACTCCCATGGTAGTTCTCTTCCACCCAGCATGTGTGTGAGTGTCTCTGTCTCCACTGGTCCCTGTGTGTGTGTCTCTGCCTCCTCTGGTCCCTGTGTGTGTCTCTCTGCCTCCTCTGGTCCCTGTGTGTGTCTCTGCCTCCTCTGGTCCCTGTGTGTGTGTCTCTGCCTCCTCTGGTCCCTGTGTGTGTGTCTCTGCCTCCTCTGGTCCCTGTGTGTGTCTCTCTGCCTCCTCTGGTCCCTGTGTGTGTCTCTCTGCCTCCTCTGGTCCCTGTGTGTGTCTCTCTGCCTCCTCTGGCCCCTGTGTGTGTGTCTCTGCCTCCTCTGGTCCCTGTGTGTGTCTCTCTGCCTCCTCTGGTCCCTGTGTGTGTGTCTCTGCCTCCTCTGGTCCCTGTGTGTGTCTCTCTGCCTCCTCTGGCCCCTGTGTGTGTCTCTCTGCCTCCTCTGGCCCTTGTGTGTGTCTCTCTGCCTCCGCTGGCCCCTGTGTGTGTCTCTGCCTCCTCTGGTCCCTGTGTGTGTGTGTCTCTGCCTCCTCTGGTCCCTGTGTGTGTGTGTCTCTGCCTCCTCTGGTCCCTGTGTGTGTGTGTCTCTGCCTCCTCTGGCCCTTGTGTGTGTCTCTCTGCCTCCTCTGGCCCTTGTGTGTGTCTCTCTGCCTCCTCTGGTCCCTGTGTGTGTCTCTCTGCCTCCTCTGGTCCCTGTGTGTCTCTGCCTCCTCTGGTCCCTGTGTGTGTCTCTCTGCCTCCTCTGGCCCCTGTGTGTGTCTCTCTGCCTCCTCTGGTCCCTGTGTGTGTCTCTCTGCCTCCTCTGGTCCCTGTGTGTGTCTCTGCCTCCTCTGGTCCCTCTGTGTGTGTCTCTGCCTCCTCTGGTCCCTGTGTGTGTCTCTCTGCCTCCTCTGGTCCCTGTGTGTGTCTCTCTGCCTCCGCTGGTCCCTGTGTGTGTGTCTCTGCCTCCTCTGGTCCCTGTGTGTCTCTCTGCCTCCTCTGGTCCCTGTGTGTGTCTCTGCCTCCGCTGGTCCCTGTGTGTGTGTCTCTGCCTCCTCTAGTCCCTGTGTGTGTCTCTGCCTCCGCTGGTCCCTGTGTGTGTGTCTCTGCCTCCGCTGGTCCCTGTGTGTGTGTCTCTGCCTCCTCTGGTCCCTGTGTGTCTCTCTGCCTCCTCTGGTCCCTGTGTGTGTCTCTCTGCCTCCGCTGGTCCCTGTGTGTGTGTCTCTGCCTCCTCTGGTCCCTGTGTGTCTCTCTGCCTCCTCTGGTCCCTGTGTGTGTCTCTCTGCCTCCGCTGGTCCCTGTGTGTGTGTCTCTGCCTCCTCTGGTCCCTGTGTGTGTCTCTCTGCCTCCTCTGGTCCTGGTGTGTGTCTCTCTGCCTCCTCTGGCCCCTGTGTGTGTCTCTCTGCCTCCTCTGGTCCTGGTGTGTGTCTCTCTGCCTCCTCTGGTCCCGGTGTGTGTCTCTCTGCCTCCTCTGGTCCCTGTGTGTGTCTCTCTGACTCCGCTGGTCCCTGTGTGTGTCTCTCTGCCTCCTCTGGCCCCTGTGTGTGTGTCTCTGCCTCCTCTGGTCCCTGTGTGTGTGTCTCTGCCTCCTCTGGCCCCTGTGTGTGTGTCTCTGCCTCCTCTGGCCCCTGTGTGTGTCTCTCTGCCTCCTCTGGTCCCGGTGTGTGTCTCTCTGCCTCCTCTGGTCCCTGTGTGTGTCTCTCTGCCTCCTCTGGCCCTTGTGTGTGTCTCTCTGCCTCCTCTGGTCCCGGTGTGTGTCTCTCTGCCTCCTCTGGTCCCGGTGTGTGTCTCTCTGCCTCCTCTGGTCCCGGTGTGTGTCTCTCTGCCTCCTCTGGTCCCGGTGTGTGTCTCTCTGCCTCCTCTGGTCCCGGTGTGTGTCTCTCTGCCTCTTCTGGTCCCGGTGTGTGTCTCTCTGCCTCCTCTGGTCCCGGTGTGTGTCTCTCTGCCTCCTCTGGTCCCTGTGTGTGTCTCTCTGCCTCCTCTGGCCCCTGTGTGCGGTACTCTGCCCTGACCAGCCATGTGTGCCCCCTCTCCGTGCCCATCTTGCCCACTTCCTATATGTCTCCTATGCTGGTGATGCTCTGCTGATGTCTGTAAAGAGCTGATGACATTGCACTCACATGCTCAGCATCACACCCTGTTACAGATGCTGTGACTGTGCAGGACCGTGCCTGGGACCTTTGTGTCCGTCTCACTACCCACTTCCCTGTCACTCTGTCATGGAGAGCTCTGTGGTAGTATTATAATTCTCTTTCACTGATCCATCTTCCTCCTGCATCACTCTGATGTACTATAATTCTCCTCATCCAACTCTCAGAACCACTCAGGGAGTTGTTGTTGTTTTTAATTAAAATTGTGTTACCTGCTCTGTTCTCGTGGGTTACTCTCTGTATTATTAATCTGTACCTCACTATGTTTCTCTGTGCCTCTCTCTATGTCAGGCGGAGTCCCGTGGCAGCTCAAGGAGGCGCCGGCTCTTTTGGAAACTTCGGCAGCGTTGGAAACTACTCGGGCTCTTTGAGATTGACAAAGAACATGAGTTTTACCCGTTGACCTGTGATCTAAAGGAAGGATTAAGAGATGCTGTTCAGGATACCATCCCCACCGATGGCACGGTAAGTCTGGCCTACGTCCACTACAATTAAAACTTGCATAAATAAAGACCTTATTTTAAAACCCTACCCTATAGTACAGTGTTGGCTAACCTGTGGCACTCCAGGTGTTGTGAAACTACAAGTCCCAGCATACCCTTCCAGCAATAAGCTGCTATATATTGGCAAAGCATGCTGGGACTTGTAGTTTCACAACACCTGGAGTGTCACAAGTTAGCCAACACTGCTATAGTAGGATGACTGCAAGCGTAGTAGACCAACAACTTTTAGGGTAATGTGTTAAATAATGATTCAGATTGTGTTCCAATAACAGATGAATGTTACCGAAGACCGCTATAGAATGTGTTTGTTGCAAGTGTTATAAATATATAATATACAAGTGACTTGATTATATCTGGTGAGTGTTGATGTCATCACTTATATTTGGTGAGATGTCATGTCCGTAAAATATAGCCATTTATTTTAATATGGTCACAGAACTTAGCAGGGGGTACATCATTTTTGTTATACACCAATATGCAGACATCTGTTGTTTAGGTAAATGCAGGGAACATGTAATTCATTGGTGAGCAACAGGTGGCCCTAGGGCCGCCAGTGGCCCTCTGAGCCTTCACCTGCGGCCCCCAGCTCCTTCCTGGTAAACTATCAGATGTGTTTGTTATAGCTTGTAACACTTGTTTAAAATGCTACTGATATGTTATTACAGATAGGTGTCTCTCTCTTTGATTAAATGTATTGTTTTATCTTATTACTGATATTAAGGGTAACGTGCGTCCCTTTGGAATGTTAACGCCCCACCCATATGGCCCCTGTAAAGTTTAAACCATGTCACATTTTTCCCACTATAAAATGATACTTTTACAAAATCTGCCTCTGTCACAGTAATGCATACTTGCCAACTCTCCCGGAATGTCCGGGAGACTCCTGAAATCCGGGTAGGTCTCCTGGACTCCCGGGAGAGCAGGCAAGTATCCCGCATACTGCAATTTACTCGCCAAAATGACACAATTCGCTGTGAATCGCGTCATTTTGTCCCCGCTACAAAATTACGTTTTTGTCGCAGGGGAGGGGCCAAAATGACACAAATGACTGTGCTCCGCCCCCCTCCCGCCCTACAACCACGCCCCCTGTTTGGGATTTCCCGGAATTCACTAAAGGTTGGCAAGTATGGGGTAATGGTGTCTGCCTCTCAGTAGTCTTGTGGGTTTTAGTCATTCATTTTATTTTTTCTCCATTCAGACAGCTCAGTACAAGGAGGCTGAGTGTTCATTGCCGAGTAAAACCATTGGGAGATTGCTGACAGATTAAACATTATTTTGCTGCCAACACCCCCTGCGTGCTGTCCTCCGGCCTCCTCAGACATAATTAGAGGGACTAAGGGTATTTGTTTGAGGGAGACGTGAGCAGCTTTTATATTAATTTTAATAATGACTCTCTTGCAGCCGCTGTGTCTGACAGATGAGGATTACAGCGCGAAACTTACGCAGGGCCACGAGGTAGGACGTACAGGAACTCCTTATTTTCTGCCTGTGCCCCCTTATTGACCATATAGCCCCCGTCTCACCTCACGGCCTTCTGTCCAACAGGGCTATGTGCTGAGGACATACGCAGGGCCCGTGTTCAGGAACTTCCGTCACTCTCTGGGTTTGTCCGAGGAAAGTTACCAGCGGTCTCTCTCCTCCTGCGAGCTATACCTGCAATTCATCAGCAACTCCAAGAGCAAGGCCGACTTCTTCCTGACGTGAGTCTCCTGGCTTTTATGGTGCTTGTATTTGTGAAAGGTGTACAAAGAAGTGCTTGGCCTACAGCACAAAACTCACCCCATACTTGCCAACTCTCCCAGAATGTCCGGGTGACTCCCGAAATCCGGGTCAGTCTCCCAGACTCCCGGGAGAGTAGGCAAGTCTCCCGCATCCCACAATTCCCTGGCCAAAATAACGTGAATCGCGGCATTTTTGATTATTCCTCTATGGCCCACTTTGTTGAACTACTAATCCTAGATTTGTTTTCCCATAACTCTCTCTTAGATCGTACCACATCTGTCAGCAAAAATAGAAAATTGAATACCTCACTGTGGCACTCGAACTGCTCTGGAACTACAAGTCCCAGCATGTTGGCCAGCTGGGACTTATAGATCCATAGCCACGAGTGCCTAAGCCTGTGATAGATCATATAATGTCATTATAATGAGGTTTACGGTACTCAGCTACAATGCACCTCCTCTGTGGACCTCTACAAGGTAGCAGGAGCTCAGTCTTTCTGTACTTTGTTTGCAGAAATGACAAGCGTCTGTTCCTGAAAACACAGAGTAAGAGAGAGGTCCACTTCCTACTGCACATCCTGCACAAATACATACAGCACTTCCAGTCCTACCCGCACTCCCTGCTGGTGAAGATCTTGGGTGAGTAGTGGAAACGTTATCATGACAGAGACGAACAGCATGGTCATGTCCATAGACTAAGGCTGGGTACACACTACAGGTTTATCACCCAATTATCGGGCCAATCAGACGATCATCGACCGTCCGGCCCGATATCATAGGTTTGGGAATCACTGGTCTAGTAGAAGGTAGAGGAATGAAAGCCAGCGTGTGATTGGCTGATATGGGTTTCTGCACCCTACAAGTTCATAATTAAGATGCAAGAGAATTTGTTCATTACACACTCAGCTTTCAACAAATAGGTCACTTTTGCTAGCTACAATGTATTAAGTAAATTGTGTACTTTATTTATACGAAGAAATAAGTATTGACATGACTTTATCACTTACAGGTGTTCATAGTATCATCAGAGAACATGAGAAAAAGGTAAGTATGAAAGGACCACCTATCTCCTCTATCCCAACCCTGTGACTCCCGACAATGAATTTAACTCCTATGTAACACCCATATGCAATGGAGCCTTTTCCTGCAGCCACTCATTGGAAGAATAAGTAAGACAGGACTCCGGTAACCACTTAGTTATTTTATTTAACTAACATATATAAACAGGAGACTGTTAGCAGTTTATGCATTTCATCCAGCACCTGCCCTTAATCATAGCTGCGCCCGGCAATGGTAACACTGAGCTGCTGATCAAAAAACAAGACTGAGAGAATCAATTAGGTCTCCAGATCTGGCCGTTTCAGGAGCATCGACATATCTGCACTTTGTAATATGCGGTTTGGGACGGTCTTGCGCACCTGTAACCTCCCAATCTCATCCACTTCCACACTTCCCAGCCTCCCCTTCTCCGGTGCCCTTTGGAACTCCAGATCCATCTGCAATAAACTGCTCCCTGTTCATGAGCTCTTCATATCCAAATCTCTTAATCACCTTGCCAAAACCTGGCTGTCCTCCTCTGACACCGCTTCCCCTGCTGCTCCATCCTATGGGGTCCTTTACTTCACTCATACCGTCAGGCCTGGCGATCGCCCTGGTGGCGGCGTGGGCATCCTCCTATCCCCCACTTGCACCTTCCAGGTCATCCCTCCTGAGTCTTCCCTTATGTTCTTCTCCTTTTGAGGTCCACTCCATCCGTCTCTTTTACCCTATCCATGTTCATGTTGCTGTCATTTACCTCCCTCCTGGTCCCGCCTCCCAATTCCTTAATAACTTTGCGGCCTGGCTCACCCACTACCTATCATCTGACCTACCTGTCATCATCCTGGGGAACTTTAACATCCCCATCGATAACCTCTCTGACCTGGGCTCCATTAAACTTCTTGCTCTTTCCTCATATTTTGGCCTTTCACAATATACCTCCTTCCCCCACCTACCTTTACTCTTCTTCTGACCTCTTCATATCTCCTTTCCTTGTCTCTGACAATCATCTCCTCTCCTTCACCCTCTCTTCATCGCCCTCTCCCCTAAACCCACTCACACTCGGCATAACCTCAACACTGCCATCTTTTCCTCCTCCCTTGAAACTCTCCTCTCCTCCCTTAACCACTGTAAACTGTCCCCACCTGGCGACCTCCCTTTACAGCCACTTTTTCTCTTCTACCCTTAACGCCACCTCCCCAACCGCCTGTTTCTCTCTGCTGTGCCAAATCCCAACCCTGGCACTCTAAGCTCACACTGTTCTTCAAAAAAATCTTCATGCACTGCTGAACTGGAGGAAATGTCGTTCCCGGTTCACTTAAAGTTCATTCAACTGCTCTTTTTTGCTCTCCCTTCAGATTTCCAGTCCTCTCACCCTGACTCCTCCCAGGTCTTTCCTGTTAGCCTTTCTCGTCCTTAGATTGTAAGCTCCCACGAGCAGGGCTCGCTATTCCTTGTGTCCTCCCCCTGTCACCTTCCTGTTGCTTCCGGCACCCCAGGATCATTCCTCAACCTCGACTCTGGGTCCCTGCCTTGGTCTCCTCCTCTCCCCTCCCCTCCATTACTAGCTCTGGTCCTGCTAGCTGCGCCCACACCCCTGGATCCAGACCCATCTTACTTTAGCCCGCTCCTCACCTCTCTTCCTTCCCCTTTCTGGCTCCCAAGCGTTCTTTATTCACTCCTACCTCTCTGCTCGGTCTACCTGTCCTCAATCGGTTTGTCAATTCAGTTGCACTTTGTTTTGTATTTGTACTTCCTGTATGCCGTGTTCTGTTTTCTCCTACGCACTATGTACGGCGTTGCGGACCCTTTGTGGCGCCATTTAGATAAAAGATGATGATAATAAATAATGTCACCTATAGGGGGAGCTCTTCACACATCAATCTCAATTACATAGCTAGACATAGCTAGGAAGCATCACTGACACAGATTGTGAACTATATTTATTGTAATCAAGAACAGCGGAGTTTCCTCTCTCTAATTTTTATGACTGCACTCGGCACTAGAGGGACAGTACAATCAAATTGACATGTCTGATGAGTACATGGTCTGGTTCTGCAACTGTAATGCTAGGCTGCGGCACTAAAGGGGATGCACAGAAAACTTGAATATAAACTTATAATTTCTAATTTTAGAGTAGGGCTATAAGAAAACAATGATGGAACTGTATGCAGTGCACATGAGAAATGGTTTCCGTCACCATTTATTAGAAAATTAGGGAACTAGGCCACTTTGAAAGGGGGAATATTGAAAATACCCCCCCCCCCCGCCCAAAAAAAACCAAAAAAAAAACAGCAACTCAGACCTGCAAGATATTGAGAGATTTCAACATTGCTATAAACTCAATAATAAATTGGATCTATTTGAGAATCAAGCGATCAATACTAAAAAAATACACATTTCAATGCATCAAAATTAATTATGAAATGCGTCTTGTTTACAAGCCTTGCAGTAAGGAGCAATGTCTACTTAGTAGGGTCGTACGTCCAGGACTTTATATCATACAGTTGCTCAGTTTCCAATGCTAGAAAGTATTTTAGATTTCCGGTAGTGACATCCTTAATACTTCTAATCATCCAGCGTCTTATCAGAGGACAGTATTGTGGAAATAGAGGCATCTTTTCATTCATCCTTAAAAGCTACCAAACCTGGTCATCCCATAAGAGGAAGGGGACTTGGCATGAAAGTCAATACAGGGGGAAATAGGAAACGTTACCAACTACTGGGGAAGATAAAGAAATGAAGTTTAATGTGGATAATTTGTCTAAAGCTCTGTTATCTTCTGAGCCCAAGAGATATTCTCCGATGCAACATTTTGATTTATTTCACATGATTCATGCATGAAAATATGGATGTAATGATGTCCAGAGGAAAGGACTTTCCTGATGTCCAATTACTTCTGGTTTACTCTTGGTTGTGTTGAACGGTAGCTTGGCATCATCATCATCATCATCACCATGTATTTATATAGCGCCACTAATTTTGCAGCGCTGTACAGAGAACTCACTCACATCAGTCCCTGCCCCATTAGGGCTTACAGTCTAAATCCCGTAACACATACACACAGACACACAGAGACTAGGGTCAATTTGATAGCAGCCAATTAACCTACTAGTATGTTTTTGTAGTGTTGGAGGAAACCAGAGCACCCGGAGGAAACCCACACAAACACGGGAGAACATACAAACTCCACACAGATAAGGCCATGGTCGAGAATTGAACTCATGACCCCAGTGCTGTAAGGCAGAAGTGCTAACCACTGAGCCACCATGCTGCATAACTGGACCTCTTATTAAGAACTAGGAAACAAAGAGACTGGGCATCACCCCGTGGTAGGAATCTTAGCTCACACTGAGTGAAAAATAAAGCACATTATAATTAACACCCAGGAGATTCACAACTGAAGCAGCAATCCCACTAAACAGTGAAAGTGCATGCTAACCTGTAAGGGAAATACACGACAACAGAGTAATATTTTCAACTTTTAGCCCCTATCTGGGACTCAAAGCAAAGGGTGTAGAATGGTAATCCAGCAGTGTTTTGCGCACAATCTGTGGTTTGTATCCCCCACACTCCAGCTAACCTCAGACAGCACCAGGCCCTAGAGCCTCCTGCTTTTGGTAGGCCTACACTGGCTACCTAGATTCAATGGAATCAGCAAAGGGGCGGCCTACTGTTGCTTGCTCTGCAACTGCCCACAAATCTTCTCACACAAATCAGCCAGATGGGAACCTTGTCCACCAGCCTCTGCATACTCTTTTGAGCCCTCCCTGGACATGATCTTTAATCATCCCAGAATTCCTTTGTCCCTGGCAACGTGGTTGTGGACCATGGGCATTGGCCTAGGTGGAGATGGATTGAGCAAAGGCATGATAAAGGGGTCCTTCCCCGAACTCCCCACTGGGATGGCTGACTGTGACTGGGATGGAGAACTTTACCCAATGATAATGCTTTGCACGTATTTGTGGAATGCAGTCAACAGTCTGTGTTACTAATGCAAATTTTATTTCCTCTGCTGTAGAAATACTTCATCATCATGCAGAGCGTCTTCTTCCCAGACGAGAGGATCACTGGCCGGTGAGATGGGGATTTATTTTGCGGCTGTCGCTCTCTGGGGTTAGGGTTGTGGTTGGTGTTAGTAACTATTCTCTTGTTCTCAGCTACGATATAAAAGGCTGTCACGTGAGCCGCTGGACTGAGCCGGAACCGGAGGGAAGCAGAGTCCTGCAGGTCTTCAAGGATCTAAACTTTGAAGGGAATGTAATTTGTTTGGGTGAGTACGTGGTTCAGTCTGTGTAAGAATCGGATTGTTCCGTTCATATATAACACAGAGTTCTATGGTCTTATAATAGCTAACGTTCCATGGCAACACCATTCTAAAACCAATCAAATCTTTTGTTTCATAATTATCTTAGTTCAACATTGAATCAATGTAATGATGCATATACTTTGCCATTAAGTCAGGCATCCCCTAGCCATAGTATTGTGAAAGGATTATTGTATCTTGAATTAACTATCAGGAGATCTCGGGGGAAGGTGGGGGATATAATGGGATTATGGGGTAGTAAATAATGGAAGTGTGAGATCTTACATTGATGCAGTTTACTGTTTTTAATCCACTGGAGGTTTTCTAACCCCCCTTCTCTCCTCCCTCAGATCAGCAACGTTCCTGGCTGCTTCGTCAGACGGAGCTGGACACCCATTTCCTCCAGGACCTCAACGTCCTGGATTACAGCCTCCTGGTAGGATTTCAGCCCCTGCACGCCGATGAGAAGAACCAGAACTGGTCTCTCGCCAACCTCATTGTCCGCACTAAAAGGTGAGCCCAAACCTAGACGCACGACAATTGGATTTACCACAATTTTCCAAATCCCATTGGACTCTCAGCCTTGTAGCAATTTTGATGCCATCATATCAATAATGTAGTTTTAATGTTCAGTGACCGGAGAAAAGATTTGTCTGTTGATAAAATATGAAGACACAAGAAAACTGTCCAGAAAATTGGGGTAGGGGTCTTCTAGAAACTCCTCTGTCAAGAGAGCGCTATTACCAATTCCACCACAAACAGGACAGCCAAACTGTGAAAGAGACCCAACCAACTCGGCAAATCCTGAATGATCCAATCTTTGAACACTGGTAGTGATATCTGATTGTAACTGAACAAATTGGCTGATCAATCCATGGTGTTTTGGGGGTTCCATTTGGCTTTGAAGGTAGTTTCCTAATATAGGTCTCATCTTAGCTGCCCTTTATGAATGCCAACAATACCACCAATGCACACGGCATGCTATTGTCTTGCAGGATGAATAGAGTGGTTCAAAGGCTACATATGGAAAGTGTTAATAAGTCACCCCCTAGGGGGGTATTTTTATTAGGGTTGCAAAAAAACTAACATGACAGGACAAACCCACTATCTGATTGTCAGTCATCTCACATTTAAATGCAATAAAAAAAAACACAGAAGTAAGAAAAATACGGAACAAATGAAACTCTAAAGCAAAAAATAACTGTACCGAGTTAAAGTATAATACATACTAAAAACAATTGTGTACTCATAGGCTTATAATCAATTCTAATTAATTGGGTCGGGTTGAAATAACTATGTATACTAATAACAATGAGAATCTTGTTGAGATTCTTTGAAAACATTGAAATATAGTGATATGTATCATATGTAATTGCTAAGTGGTTTAATCAATAAAATGTTTTATTTATGCAATAAATGTAGTTTCTTTTGTGGTTAATAAAATATGTATCATGATATACAATTGATTAATCAATGGGGTTATATAACCAATAGTGAATTCACCAATTTTTAACCACATCCTTAAAATTAACTCATATTTAATTAAATTCAATCAATTATATACCATTTTTTTTTTAACATTACATATGACATGTAATAATACAAAGTATGTTCCCTTAAATTTTAGGCTCCCTAGTAAATAAGATTATCATTGTTATTAATATACATAGTTATTTCAACCAAACCCAAGTCATTTTAATTCCTTTATTGTTTCATCCTGTACCAGAACAATAATCTTGTTGTATTATTTAATTTGTTCTAAATTTGTCTAATCTACGGGTCTTAAGTATATATAATGTATTTATTCCATCAAAATTTTAGGATTTAAATATGTAATGGTAATTCTCTGAGGAAAGGGGGTCTTGTCCTTTCTTTGTTAACCCAATAAACATACTTCAAAACCGGTTAGCCCATTTATAGTGGCAGCCATGATGGTCCTTAAAACTGGGAACCAACGCAGCTCTCCAGGTGTTTGTGAAACTACAAGTCCCAGCATGCTTTGCCAGTAAATAGCCAGCAGCTAGGTGGCAAGGCATGCTGGGATTTGTAGTTTCACAACACCTGGCGAGCCACAGATTGGCCAGGCCCATCGACTACTGAATATGACATTCTAGTTACAAGGATAAAATATTAAATTAGTACATTCATGTTAGTTGAAACTGATTATGTACGGAGAAGAGAGTAACGATTGGCTTCCCCTGTGATTCCCCCAGGTCTGTAAATGGGACCGGCAGTCCCACCGCCTCTCACTGTGCGTCTGTTCCTGGAACCGTCAACGAGGAAGGTGGGTACGTGGAGAAAGAGGACGAGGGGACAGATTTTAGTGGGACCCCAGAACTGACTTCTGGAAGACGCCAGCCCATGAAGAAAATCGGGCAGCAGCTCAGCACCGTGTCCGATATATCCGACGTTGTGGCGCAAAACCGCCGATTGCTCCCTAACTACAGGAACCCACTGCACGTGATGGACGGCCCGGACTTGAGATACTTCGTGGGAATAATCGATATATTCACCGTCTACGGTTTGAAGAAAAAGCTGGAGTACGTGTGGAAGAGCTTGCGTTACCGCGGGCAGGAGTTCTCCACGGTCAGTCCCTCCCGCTACTCGCAGAGGCTGTGTCACTGGGTGGAGACGCATACCGTGTAACACGCCTCCATGGCTGACCTTCACCAGGGAACGTTATATGTGGTGCCTTTACGAGGTGAAACTTTGGTTTTCACAGGACTCCTCTCCGTATTGAATGCCTTACGTTTCTTTTATGCAACCACAGAGGAATGACACTTGCTAAACTGGAGGATATGTACTTTTGGGGGGGAAACAAAACAAACAAGCGCATGTAAACAATAAATAATGCAAAAACTTTTTATGCCAAAGAAACTTTTCAACCTGGAGAACTGTTAGTTCTGCTACCTGGAGGAGGCCACGCTGCCTATTTTTACTATACAGCTGAAATGCACTTTTCAGCTCGAATCCAGTTTGTAAAACGCCTTTGCCTGCAAGAATCTCCTGGAATACAACCTAATATTGTTTAAATAACTCCAGTTTTTTTTTCTCTGAGCACAGAATCTCTGCTATCTACCTGACTATAATATATGCAATCATTATTTGTTCAGAGGCAAGTGTTGCCTATGGAAAGCGGTAGCAGCCATTTTGGGGTTTGAGCCAATATCCATGAACATGAAACCTTTGGATTCACTGGGAATCAGTGACAGTATGGAAGCATGATTATTGTCTGCGGCCATGAAAATGTCTGGCTCCAGCCATAAGAATGCAGCCATTAGTTCTTAGTGAGTTGATTGGCTGCATTCTTGAGAAAATAGTGGTTTGGCTCACAAAATGGCTGCCTCCACCTAGTGAAGGAAACTGGTGCACTAGATGTATTATTAGTAAAATAGGAAGCTGAATTTTTTTCTATTGTAAAAGTAATTCATGGGGTGACCTAACGTCATATTAGGAAGTATCTGGAGTGATGTTATACACACAGTAGCACAATGTAGACGTGCACGCATACACTCGTGATGAGGTCATATAGGCACATTGGACAAACGTAATTCTCTGGCATCCTCCTATTTTTAATATTACTAGTTCAACATAGTTCACTTTGTATATTTTCAGGAAATTCTATTTCTTTTATACCTCTTGCAAGGGATACTGCTGAGAGATTCATAAGGAGACCCTATGTAAAGAAATATTGCCCCACATAAATAATATCCACCTACATCTGCTAATCTACTATTAACATATTACATGCATATATACTTGATTTATTGCAATGCCACTGGTATTGTAGAAATGTCTTCGATTTTAGCTTTGTAAATTAAAATTTAACAAGGGAATTTAAAAAAGCATAAATTGTAAACTGGACTTTCCACTTAATTTACGCCATATCAGAGAAAATGGAATAAAGGTATAACTTTCAGCTACAGTCAGTGGAGGAAGCCATTTTGTTGGAGTACACTTTTTTTTTTAAATTAACTTTATTTATATTTTCGAAAACAATGTAAAAAAAAACAAAACCCAGTTACCTATGACCAGAATAATAGACATTGTACGGAGTAGACAAGCCGAAATCACCAAGCAAGAGTAATTTGTGTAAACAATGCAATAAAAGGGGTAGCGGAGACCAAATGCTGGACCCTGGGCACTCAACGGGTTACTATGGGGGAATATAAGTGGCTTTATGTAACAACTAAACCAGACCGTTGGCTAAGATTAAAGGAATAGGTCCGATAAGGCTTGAGAAGCATCTCTTAGGGCTAGATTTACTAAGCTGCGGGTTTGAAAAAGTGGGGATGTTGCCTATAGCAACCAATCAGATTCTAGCTTTCATTTATTTAGTACCTTCTACAAAATGATAGCTAGAATCTGATTGGTTGCTATAAGCAACATCCCCACTTTTTCAAACCCGCAGCTTAGTAAATCTAGCCCTTAGAGTAGAGGGGCTCTTATAGATAAACCAGTCGCACCAAATTTGGGAACGTTATTTAAGTATGCAG